>NC_077227.1:389902125-390239220 GCF_027887165.1 Monodelphis domestica | reverse complement strand
GACCCTTGTCCATAAACAAAGGTGAATTAAATCTACAAATGTTGTGTGTGTGTTCTAACAGCTCTACTAACCACTCATACCCCATCTCTCTCTGGCATCCCTACTCCCTCAGATATAATAATATTTAAGAATATTACATAAACTTAATGGATAAAGCAATAATGTTTGAGATGATTGACCCAATTTTGAAAGAAGCATAGGTAAAAATCTATCAAATTGCATCTCGAATTAGAGAAGTCTATTATAAACAAATTAGAGGATCAAGAAAGGAGAGGACTTTTGCAGCTATAGCTGGGAGAAAAATTCTTGACCAGATAAAAGACTGAGAGATTGTACAAGCTACAGAAATCAATTCTGATTACACAAAATTGAAAAGCTTTGGCACAAACAAAATTAGTGCAATTAAAAAACATTTTTTTAAACCCTTACCTTCTGTCTTAGAATCAATACTGTATACTGGTTCCAAGGCAGGAGAGTGGCAAGAGCTAGGCAAAGTGGGTTAAGTGACTTGCCCAGGGTCACACAGCTAGGAAGTGTCTGAGGCCAGATTTGAACCTAGGACCTCCCTTCTCTGGGCCTGGCCCTCAATCCATTGAGCTGCCCACTGCAATTAAATTTTTAAGGAAAATAGTTGCCTGGAAAAAAAAATCCTTATCATGAGTTTTCCAAATGAAGGTCTAATATCCAAGATATACAGAGAAGTTTTGCAAATATATAAAAACAAGAACCATTCTTCCAGTAGAAAAGTGATAAGAGGATATGAAGTTTTCTTTTTTTATATTTTTTGTTAATGTTTTAAAGAATCTTCTTCCTTCCCCACCCCATACTACAGAAGATATCATTTATGTATGTACATGTGTATGTATGTATACGAAAAACCATACCATGCATACTTCTGCTGGCAAACTCTTTCTCTGAAGTAGACAATCACAATTATTTTTTTAATCAACACTGCTGTTGTTATATACAACATTCTCTTGGTTCTGCTCATTTTGCCCTTCATAATTTCATGCATCCCATTTTAAATTCACAATTCCATTTTTTAAAATTAACCTTTGGGGTAAGCTGGGTGGCTCAGTGGACTGAGAGCCAGGCCCAGAAACAAGAGGTCCTAAGTTCAAATTTGGCCTCATATACTTCCCAGCTGTGTGACCCTGGACAAGTCACTTAACTCCCATTGCCTAGCCCTTACCACTCTTCTATCATATACACTATTGATTCTAGGGCAGAAGGTAAGGGTTAAAAAAAATTAACCCACTGATCATTTCTTAACACACAGTAGTATTCCATCATAATCATATGCCACAACTTATTTAGTCATTCCCCAATTAATGGATACAGTTTTTAAAAGAAGAAAAGCAAACTACTAACAGCCATATTTTTAAGAGATCTAAAATCACTCTTAAGAGAATATGTACATTTAAACAACACCGAAACTCCCCCCTCATACCTATTAGATTGGCAAAGATAGGGAAATAAGGAAAATGAAAATTGTTAGAGAGGATATAGACGTGGCACACTAATGAATTGTTGTCGCAATGAAATAGCCTAACCATTCTGGAAAGTAATTTGGAACTATGCCTTCTATTTTTATTTATTTTAATTTTTAGATATTTTTCCATGTTTACAAGATTCATTTTCTTTCCCTCCCCCTCCTAGAACTAACAAGCAATTCTACTGGATTGTTATCACTTGTTACCAAATGTTATCACTTGATTCCTATCTCCATGTTATTCATTTTTGCTATAGAGCAAAATTTTTACATTTTTTTAGATTTTTTAAAGCCTAAACCCCAAATCATATACCCATATATGCATGTGATGAGTGATGTCATATATTTTGCTTTTGCATTTCTACTCCCATAGGAACTGTGCCTTCTAAATCACTTAACTCTGAATTCTCTTTGTCACAGCAATGTTACCCCAAATAAACATTTATTAAGCAACTACTACATGCCAGACGCTGTGCTAAGCCCTGGGGATACAAACACAGGCAAAAGACCTGCCCTCAAGGAGTTCATAATCTAATGGAGGAGACAGACTACAGGAAGAGAGATAAAAAGATAAAAGAAGTGGAGTGGAAGGGAGGATTGGAAAGGGAAGGAAGTAGGGAGAGGAAGAGCTACCCCTCACAGGGGTGGTGGGTGGTGGCAGCAAAGAATAATGAAGACCTGGAGCCTAGAGGGAAATGGTGAGGTGGAGATCTGTTTACCTTCTACCCTCCCCAAATAAAGGAAGCAGGGCCTATCAGGGTAGAAGATACTAAGAAGGTTGAGTTGTAGAGTTGATGTGATCTTCCAGTAAAATGAATTTCTGGAGACCATAATGAAGACCAGGAGAGCAGCCACAAGGTAAATGATGCTACTGCTAGGTTTATTATCACTACCACCACCCCACGATCCCCAAGGAATTAAAAGACAGGGAGAGATGTATCAATATGTACAAAATGTTCATAGGAGCACTTTTTTATTGTAGCAAAGATGTGGCAACTAAGATGTGTCCATTAATTGAAGAAAGGCTAAATCTTTTATGGAATATGAAATTTAATGGAGTATTTTTATATGAAAAGAAATTATAAAAAGGACATTCTCCAAAAAACCTTCCTGGTATGAATATTGATACAGAGTGACATGAACAGAACCAAGAATAGGTATACTATAGCACAGCACTATAAAGAAAAACAACTTAGGAAGATTTATGTTCAATTCAATGACCAATCACAGGGGCAGGTAGGTGGCACAGTGGATAGAGTGCCCAGACACAGGAAGACTCATCTTCCTGAGTTCAAATTTGGCCTTAGACACTAACTAGCTGGATGACCTTGGGCAAGTCACTTAACCCTGTAAGCCTGTTTCCTCATCTATAAAATGAACTGGAGAAGGAAAGGGCAAACCTTTCCAGTATTCTTGCCAAGAAAACCTCAAAATAGGACACAAAAAGTCAGACATGACTAAAAAATGTTCACTCCACTCAATGACCAAACACGATTCCAAAAAGGGTAGATGAAATATAATTTGTGACATACAGTTTTCAAACATTTTGAATTTGTTTTACTTGACTAAACTTAAGGTTGAGAAGCAATGAACTCAAAGTGCTGAATGAAATATATATATATATATATATATTTTAGATATGGTCAGTTTTCATAATAACATTTTTCTGCCTAACTGCATATTTGTTACAAGGGTTTGATTGTTGTTGGGTTTTTTTTTTCATCAATAAACATTTATTAAGCAGAGACTATTGTGCTAAGAATACCAAAGAAAGGCATAAGACAGTTCCTAGAAATACAAATTTCAGAGCTGATTCTGTGTTGCAGAATGATGACTCTGAAGATCATGAAGTGCAGGAAAGTAGTAGAATGGGAAATAAAAGGATAAATAAATCTTCAAAGTGAGAATCAGAGAGGAGCTCCCAGATAGCCACCCACCTATATTCTCCAACTACAGAAAGTGTTGAGGGTGGGGGCAGCTGGGTATCTCAGTGGATTGAGAGTCAGGCCTAGAGAGGAGAGGTCCTAGGTTCAAATCTGGCCTCAGACACTTCCCAGCTGTGTGACCCTGGGCAAGTCACTTGACCCCCATTGCCTAGCCCTTACTGCTCTTCTGCCTTGGATTGTGTTGAGGGAGTGTGAGTTTCTGACTTGATTTCATCTTCTGGAATTATGAGAATTTAAATATAGGTGGAGTGGAGGGAGAACAGGAGAAAGATAGCAATAGGACAGCCCCACCCCCCCCCCAAAAGAAAAGAAAAAGAAAAGAGACTAGTGAAGTAGTTTTTTAGAATACACAGAAGATACCAAATTAATGCATCTAAAATAAGAGGGCAAGCGGTCAACAGGGGAAAACTTTTCATATCCTAATTCTTGAATAATGGCTTGATGTCCAAAAAATAGAGACAATTAACAGAAACAGATTATTCCCATGGAAAGTGTCAAAGGATGTGAACAAATGGTTCTCAAAAGAAGAATTGCAAACTATTAACAGTCATGTGAAAGAGTGCCCTGAGCCATTAATGTAAAAGGGGATGGTCAATGAGCCAAGTAACTCTGTGTGTGTGTGTGTGTGTGTGAATATGAAACCTCCGACCCCCTTTTATGATTATAATAGTATTAGATTTTATGATTATTTTTATAACACAATCATTGGTTTTTGAGTTAATAGTCAAATAATATAGTTTGCTAAGAAAATATATAGCTTAGGGTGGTTTTAAATCTTGCTGACAGGCATTTTGAACTTAAGCCTATAACCCCAAAAGTTTCTACCAAGCCCACCACACCCTGCTGGATGTAAGCTCAAGACAGTCAGAAGGGAGATAGAAGGCTGCTCTTGGGTGCAAATATCAGTCATTCAACTGCTACTCTTAGTATTTCATAATGATTATCAGCATAAACCAATTAGACCCCAACCCCTTATTGCAGAGGCCTTGAAAAGGTCAACCATAATAATAGACATGGGTGACCACCCATAGTGATTATTTTTGTACTTTTCAGCTTATTCAGCACTTGTGTCATTGGTTAGGACTTGCCTAGGAGAAAGATTTATGTATCCATTCTATTTTAATTTTAACTTTATCACTTTGTCACTGTTGTCATCAGATTTCTCTGCATAAAAGAGGCTATCTCTTAGGGCTCAGGGTCTCTGGTCTTGATCTTGACCAGGGTCTGGCTTTATTGTGAGACTGGACACCTCAATAAACCTAATAATAGCTTGGAGTCTGAATTGGTGTGATAAATTTTCACCACAGTGAGCATGTTCAGAGTGTCATTGATGCAGTTCTTCATGGGCAAGAGGATAAGGAGCCTGTTTCCCTGAAAGGGAAGATGATGGATAATAAGAGTGCCTTGGAGAGATCTGGAATATGTATAAACATTCTGTAACTGGTGACAACCATTTGCTAACCATTTGATAAATAGTAGCCATGGCTTCTTTAATTCATGACAGTTATGGAACTAAAACTAGTTGGGGTGACGTGGAGATTTTTCTAGTTGACTTGAGAGCCCTCTTCCTCTTGCTTCATTTCTCTTTGCCAAAGAGCACCCAGTGAGAGACAATGCTATAAAATCTTGACTATGTCCCATATATGGCCCCATGAGCAAGGCAAGGACCTTGGTTCTTTACCTTGGTGTTTATTCTTTAATTTTAGTTGAAGGAAGTTGAAGGCAGCAGCTTAATTAGGTTCAATAATTCAGCAGAACAAGTCATATTCCTGGACTATGACTATGGACTATTCAACTATTCCATGAGTTGAATCCATGCTGGATTTTCCAGTCAGTCCATCATCTATGTCCCAGGAATAAGGTGCAACCTTCAATGATCCAGGACAGCCTGTGGCTGAGAGAACTCAGCTGGCAGAGATGCCCTATTTGACTATGAATCTGTTTGGATTGATGCTATTTAGAAACTGCATTAAACATGAGATTACTCTCTTTGGAGACCCAGATGGTATAACAAATAGTGTGTCCTTCAAGGGAAGGGTGTGGAGGGGCCATGAATGTTTATACTTCTGTTCTTGCTGTATCTTTGAAGAGGATTATCTTTGTAAAAGATAAAGAACACTGATTAAATGGCACCAGAGCACTTGTCACTAGTGGCTAGCAGTTGGAGGGAATATACCTGGAATGAGCATTGAAGCAAGGACCATTAGAGGAGAAATATTCCAACCCCTCAGGGGCACTCCTAAAACTCTGAGGGTAAGCTATAGCTGGTCTTGCTCTAATTGAGTAAAGTCAGAGAGAGTATTTGCTACACTAATAAGAAAAATGTCCATCAAAACAACTCCGAGATTTCATCTCACAACCAGCAAATTATCAAGGATTATAAAAAATGGAAATAGTTGGATGTTGGAAGGGAAATAGAAAATAGCACATTAATACATTGTTGGTGGATCTTCAAATTAGTACAATCATTCAGGAAAGTAATTTAGAATTATGCAAACAAAGTGGCTAAAATCCATACCCTTTGACTCAGAGATTCCACTATTAGGTGTGGAAGCATTTTTTTAAAAACCTTGTTAAGTTTTTCTAGTAATATTAAGAAATATTGTCTTTCTCTAAGGGATCCAGACTACTGGAGAAAGTTCTTTGGAAAGAGTGGTGATAGACTCAGGTCAAAAAGATCTTTTAATTGATGAATGACTTAAAAAGTAGTTTCCTTTTTACCTACTGAAAGTGACTAGAATAAGTAGATCTAACTGCTATATGGTAAGTCACTCTCTAGGGCTGCTATTCAGCTCTCTGGAAGGGATGCCACTGATTCCTGTGAGTAGTCCAAGAATAGAATAATGCCTTGGTTGCTCAATTCTGGAATGTTAACCCACTCCATAGTTTAAGATATTTTTTCTCATTCAAGATAGTGAAAGTCAATAAATATACATCCTACTCAACTACTATGGACCAGGAGTAGTTAGGTGGGGCAGTAGATAAGAATGCCAGGCATGAAGTTAGGAAGATTCATTAGTTAAAATTTGCCCTCAGACACTTATTAGTTGTGTACAGTCTTTTCCAAGTCACTTAACTCTGCCTCAGTTTCCTCATCTGTAAAATGAGCTAGAGAAAGAAATGGCAAGCCACTATAATATCTTTGCTAAGAAAACTTCAAAGGGGGTCACAAAGAGTCAGACAACTGGACTACAACTCTGTACTAGACATTATACTAAGTGTAAGGGGCATGAATACAAAGACAGAAAAGCTGTCCCCATCCTCAGGTTTACAATCTAATGGAGGAAGATAGCACCCTAAAGAAAGCTAAAAAGCAAGGGGTAGGAGAGGTGTCTGGTATGAGGACATTGGAGAATGGTGGTGGAGAATTCAAAGAAATCCAAAATGAGACCAGTTGGTTGGAAAATGAAGAGAAATCTGAGAAGATATGTATCCTGTTCGTTCCTCTTAAATGGAGTTTATGACTTCACCCTCCAATCAGAGGGGCAGAGGGAACTGATGAGATGTGAGTCTCAAAGCATCCTCTCTCAAGAGGATGAGACTGCCCATTGATGAGTTTACCAGGGATCTGGTGGAGAAGTCAAAGAAATCTAAAATGAGTGAAGCATGTAGGAAATAAAGAGATGTCTGAAATGTCTGAAGAGTCTTATAAATGTTACCTGAAACTTTTTGGGGCAGAGTCATGTCAGAGGGCATGAAGGACTATGTCATTTTAGATATCAGGCTATAAATTTAAAAGTCACATGATGAATTTATGATATACTTAAAAGAAAAGGCAAGCTATCAGTTTCATGTGCAATGTTTTCTTTTCTACTGTATTAATTTTATCTGGTATTAAATTCAAAATATTTTTTAAGATACTATATCTATTGGAGGTGTGATATATGATATTGTTGTGGAATGCTATTATGCTATAAGAAATGACAATGAAACAACTATGATTCAGTGGTTAAGAGCATTGAGCCTGGAGTCTGGAAGACCTGAGTTCAAATCCAGCCTCAGACATTTCTGAGCTATATGACCTTGGATAAAGTCACTTAATTTCTGTATGCCTAGGAGGCAGCTAAGTAGCTTAGTAGATAGAGTGCTAGCCCTGGAATTAGGAAGACCTGAGTTCAATTCCAGCCTTTGACACTTCATACCTTTGTGACCTTGGACAAATATTTTAACTTCTGATTACCTGATAAAAGGATCACAATGGAGAGGGAAATGGCAAACCACTCCAGTATCCTTGCTAAGAAAACCATGGGGTCCATGAAGAGTTGGGCATGACCAAGCAATAGCAATCTAAGAAATGACAATGGATTCCAAAAAGCCTGGGAAGAACTACATGAACTGATAAAAGGTCAAGTGAGCAGAACCAGGTGAATATTATACATGGTAACCGTGATATTGTAAGGATGATGAACTGTGGAAGACTGAGCTACTCTGATCAATACTATGATTCAAGACAATTCCAAAGGACTCAGTATAAAAAAAGTAGCCATTTACAGAGAGACCTGATAAATGCTGAGGATAGACTAACAAATACTTTTCAAACTTTATATGTTTAATTGCTGTCATATTGCTTGCCTTCTCAAGGGTGGGGGAGGGCTAGAGTGACAGACAGAATTTAGAACTCAAGTTTTTGTGTTTTTTTAAAGGAATGTTGAATACTATTGTGCTATAAGAAATGATAAACAGGATGATTTCAGAAAAACTTGAAATATCTGCAGGAACTAATGCAGAGCAAAATAAGCAGAACTAGGAGAACATTGTACAAAATAATAGCAATATTGTACAAAGATCATCTGGGAAAATTTGGCTACTCTCAACAATGCAATGATCTGGGCAATCCTGAAAGACATGACAGGGAATACTATCCACTCCCAGAGAAAGATCTGTTGGAGTTGTCTTTCACATCAGTGTATTTATGGTTTTATTATGGGGTTTTGGTTATGTATGAGTGTGCTCTTACATGTAGTAAGCAAAATGATTGCAATGCAAATGCAATTGCATGAATGCAAAATGCAAAATGATTGACAGGGAGCATGTGACACAGAATCACATGAGAGCCTGGGTCAAGATTCCAAGGGAGTTTGTGATCCCAACTGTAACCAGACTTCTTGGTGAAGCTTTTGGAGGTAGCTGTGATTTCCACCGTTCTACAAGATTTCTGGCCCTTTGTGAGATACCAGCTGGAGGAGAGAGGTTTGAACAGGCTGCTGGCAACTAGATTGAAGACCAAAGAAGAACCATCAAATCTCTTCTGGACTTATTTTGGATTTTACCTCTGGGATCTTGGCCCATTTCTGGACTTAGTTTGTGAGGTTCTGTTTGGGGGGAATTTAACTTATTTAGCTTAAATAAGTTAGCCATTAAGATAGTATTAGGGGAAATTAGTTTTGGGGATAAGATTAAGAAATTTCTTTCTCCTTTGTTACCCTCATTCCTAACCCATTTCCCCATCAATAAACTTAAAACATTTAGAGGTTTACCTCTTGTCTCTTTCCCCTAAACATCCCACAACAATATATAGTAATGATCAATATGGAAATGTGTTTTGTATGGCAATAAAAATGTTTTTAAATATTTAAAAGTGCACATGTAATTGGGAAATATTTAATGAAATAAATAAAAATATATATATTTAAAAGATACTATGCTTGTTGGCTACAAGGGAGGTGTTTTTATTTTTTTTTATGGGGAAGTATTAGGAACAAGAGGGGTAAGACTAGTAAGACAGAAGAAAATCAGAGCATCAATGATGTATATTGGTTCCAAAGCAGAAGAGTTGTAAAGGCTAGCCAATGGGGGTAAAGTGACTTGCCCAGAGTCACACAACTAGGAAGTAATCTGAAGTCAAATTTGAACCCAAGACCTTCCTTTTTCAGGCCTAACTTTCTAGCCACTGAATCACCTAGTTGCTCCCCAATGAAACAGTGTCCAAAGCTGAATAGAATTTGGTTCTGAAGAAAACAGGTGGAACTGCTTGGAAAAAAAAAAAACAAGCTATACACAATGGAGCTTTGTGATTTCAAAGTATAATCCCCTTTCTGTTCTTTACATATGTAAATACAAATTGATGTTTCTCAAATTAAAAAAAAAAACAAAAAAATTAATTCTTTTTAAAAATTAAAAATTGATGGAGAACTCTTAACAGAGATGGGACTTATTGGGGACAAGATGTTGCATTGTATCCTTAGAGGTAGTCACAGTATCAGTGGCTTTTGCTTAAGCGTTGCTCTTTGTCACATAGGAGATTTCAATCTGAAGGAGAGAAAGATTTTCCTTTCAGAACTGAGTGATCAAAGAACAGTGTGTCCGTAAGATATGGGGGTATTTAAATATGAGGGACAATTCAGGAACTAATTTTGTGTGACCACGGATAAGTTACTTCCCTTTTCTAGAACTTAGCTTCCTTCTTCCTAAAAGAGAGAGTTCTTTCCAGTTCTCATTTCTATGATCCTAAGACTTTGGGGGACCAGATCAAGCAACAGGATAAATAACTAAGCCTGGCACTCCCCTGCTGCTGACACTACCAGGGCAGAACTTGGACCACCTGAGAAAAGGCACAAGGAGGAAATCGGTAAATCATAAAAACATCCTAACCACTGGAGTTGCCCCACCACAGAAAAATGGCATGGCTTGCCTCAGAAAGCAGTGGGTTTCCTGTTCCTGGAATCATAGCTGGATGGCCACTTGTTAGGGACACTGAAAAAATGGGTTCCAATTCAAATGGGTTGAATTAGATGGCATCCAAATAACTCTAAGATGCTATCAAAGCAGGGCAGCTAGATGGTTCTATGGATAGAAAACCAGGACTAGAGACTGGGGGACCTGGGTTCAAATCTGCCCTTAGACACTGCCTAGCTGTGTGACCTTGGGCAAGTCACTTAACTCCAATTGCTTAGCCTTTGGCACTGTTCTATCTTAGAACTGGTTCTAGGTCAGAGGGTGAGGGTTTAAATAAATTAAAACATATTTTTAAAAGATGCTATGGAAGTTATCCAAAGGAAAACTGAATTTAGACCCCTGAATGGTAGCACCATTGTTCAAGTTCCCTACTTCTCAGATCCCAGTGATTCGCAACAGGGTCATATTGTTGTGCACCAGGTGGTTTTAAGAAGCAAGGAAGGAAGGGACAACTAGGTGATTCAGTGGATGGACAACCAGATTTGGAGATAGGGGGCCTTATGTTCAAATCTGGCCTCAGACACTTTTCAGTTATGTGACCTGCATTGCCTAACCCTTACTGCTCTTCTCCTTGGAACTACTACTTGGTATCAGTTCTAAGACAAAAGGTAAGGGTTTAAAAAAAAAAAGCAGCACCAAAAGAAGGTAAGGATAGTACGAGAATAGTAGTAAATAATAATGAAGTTTAATTTAGTAAGTGAAAATTCATTTAATAGAAATAAGGAACCTAGAAGTCCAATATCCTTCTCATTCCATGCTTTGCAGTCCTTAACCTAAAGAGGAAAGGACAGGAGGAGTAGGGAGGGAAATGAAGATAAAGGAGACAGAAGCAAAGGCTTAATTAGGAATTTTTTCTTCATCAGAATAAAACAGCCAGGCTCCTCCCCACCCCTAGAAAGAGCCTGGGGACAAAGTGAGTGAGAGAGGGAACCTAGAATTAGTATCTCTGGTACTTAGAAGGTACTCAATAGAAATGCTTGTAGACCAAACTCTCCCTAGGAGAGCACCTTGTTCACAGTCTGTTGGGACACGACTCTCCAAAGGCCAATTGCAGCCTAGAAGAGGTGGCTTTTTCTGGTCCCATTTTTCCAGAACCTCTGATCCTCTCCCTAGGGCTTGATCAGAAGAGGTACTGAGACTCATTCGTGAAACTTATGAATCAAGATTCCTCTTGCACTGTGCCCCTTCCCCCAGGGAAAAAAAGGAGGAAAATAAAGGAGTATAGGAAAGGCAGTGAAAGGTGAAGAATGAGTGAGAAAAGGGAGAAGAGGAAGGCAAGAAGATGAAGGAGAGGAAGGAGAGAGGAGAAAGAATTGAGAGGAGGGAACAAAATAATAAGAGTCTGGGGAATGAAGGGAGAGGAAGAGAAATGGAGAAGAGAAGCAGCCCATGCCAGGAAAGAGCTGAGACAACTTGGCAATCTCCAAAAAGAGCCAGCATGGAGAATGAAGAGAGTTCCAGACTTCTGGAGTTGATACCTGACTTCTTATCCTGTACCTACTCTAGTTGCAGTGGGACCCACCTTAAGCAAGACACTGAAGTCTTCTGAGCAGTTTCCATTCTCTGAGAAATGTGCACAATAATCCTGGCCCTTCCTCCCTCACCAGATTGTTATGAGGATGGATATAGGAGCCTTACAGATAGGAGTTTTTGCTGAGGAGAGATTGATGATGATTTCAAAGGCCAGGAGAGAGAAATCTATCTTCTAGGGTGGCCATCAGACACCCTGTCCTATCCATAGTCTGCCTCTCTACTGATCTCATGTCCTACCCCCAAGGTGGCTCTGGGTAAGAAGTGGAGGCAAATAGGGTCAGAATTCCCAATTCCAACTCCCTATCCCACATCTCTGGAATGCTCTTCCTCCTCACCTGGGTCTTCTGGTTTTCCTAGCCTCCTTCAGAAAAGCAGAAATTCCACCTTCTCCAGTAGGCTTTTCATGGTCTTCCCCCACCCCACCACCACCAGCTAGTTAATATCTTCCTTCTCAGATTATCATCCACTTGCAATATATATATATATATATATATATATATATATATATATATATATATACTCTATGTGTGAATTTATTTTAACCTTTCCCTCCTCCAACTCCATTATATTGTGAACTCCTTGGGAACAAGAACAAATGTTTTTGCCTTTCATTTTAAATCCCCAGCCCTTAATAGAATGTGCCTGGCATATAATACTCAATAATAGGGCTTCTACAAAAGCTTTTGGAAATCCTCAATTCCAATGCTTGCTGTCTAGTTGGCTGACCTAATCTTCCAAGCCCTCAGAGCCCAGCTACCTTCCCAGAAGAGGGTACAAGGGTTGATCCTAGCTCTCTGGCACCGAATTGTCATAGAGACAACTGTGAGCCTAAATGTTTGTGAGAAACTTCAGGCCTGCCTTGGCTGAGAGATTGCCTGGAACCTTTATGGCTCTGATCACTGGGCCTGGAGTCAAAGGAGGAGCACATTCCCAGCCTCTAGTGACACCATTCCAAATAAGCACTTGCTTCCTCTAAATGGGGAAAGTCATCCCCTCTGAGCCATCAGGGGCTGACCAGCAAGGGCCCTGGACACCCCTAGACAAAGACCCACCGCCATCTTGTCCGTCTTCCCAACACAGAGCTCAGGTTACATTACATTTATATTTATTCCCCTCCACTTCACGCTGGCTTCTGGAATCCTACATACCCTGGAACCGCAGGCCCTTGATAAGATGGTGAGTAGTCTTGTTAAGAGAGCCCCCGTGCACCCCTCTTCGGCCCATGAGCACCAGCAGGGCCTTGGGTGTGAGTCCCACGCATATAGAGCGACCATCCAGTCCCTTGGTCCGAGCATCCAGAACACCATCACCATCTTCTAGCAAATGGTCCCGAATGACGCAGCAACGTCGGCCTCCCAGGCTGATCCCAGACTGCAAGAAGGTGCGTCTGTCATGGCCCGTGAGTATGCCCACTTCCTGTGGGGAGATGGCAGCCAGCAAGCCTCCAGGCCTCGAGGCCCACACGCAACGATTGTCTGAATGGCCCACGATGGCCACGTCATCTATACGCTTGTCCCGCAGTACGGCGCTGATGTATGTCTTCCAGTCGCCCATTCCAGGGAGATTGAGGAACCTGCTCTGTGCCCTCAGTCCCCGGGGGTATCCTAGTGCCCACTGCTGCTTTCCCGGTTACCACTATGACGTCAGCGCCCTCTGTGACACCAGCACCCATGTGACACCAAAATTTGTTCTGAACTCAACATCTCCCCCAAGCCCTGCCTGGGGCCAATGAAAGACAAGTCCTTTTATTGCCGCCCCACAGCGGAGCTGAGAGAGGACCCAAAAGCCAAGGTAAAGCTGTCTCAAGCTCTTCATTCTAGGCCCGCCCCATTCCCGAGCTCCAACTGGCCACAAGTGCCCACCGCCAGGGTCTTTTAGAAGGCCACGCGCTCCCGGATCCATTCTAGGTGACTAGCTACATCGGCGTACACTCCAGGCTTGTTTCGGTTCCCACAGCCTGAGCCCCAGCTGACGACTCCGCGCAGAGTGAGCCGGCCCTCCTTCTCTTCGCACACCAGCGGTCCCCCGGAGTCACCCTGGGTCCCTGAGATGTCAGTTCGTTGTCCCTCCCTCTTGCCTCCCCGTTCCCCTCCTCATACAGACAGCTTCTCCGCTCACCTGGCAGGCATCTGTGCCCCCTTCCAGGAAGCCAGCACACAGCATGTCCCGGGTGACCGATGTCCCATGCACATCTTTGGCTGAACAGCGCTCCTGGGAAATGATCGGAATTTCGGCCTCCTGCAGATAACTGGCGTAGTCCTCGGCCTCTGCAATGTGATAAGGCACAGAGAGCCTGTAGTCCTTCTTGGGGTTATAGGGTGGAGGGCTCAACTGGAACCCCCCAAGGTCAGGATCTCCCCCCTCCCACCACTTCCCCAGGTGTGTTTGGGACTTACATTTTCTTCCCTTACATCCCTTTTCATCTCCCCCCAACCTCCACTCCAAACCTGAGTCCTGTGCCCAAGAAGTCATTCCTAGACTGTAAATTAACTGAGTTAGGGGTGTGAGCAGCAATGACGGGATCTCTTCCGGAGTCCTTTGTATCTACATGGAGCCAAGGACTCTGGAACACTCAGACAAATGCTAGAATTTCTCTGTACCAAGGCAAGTTCCCCCAAATCGTGGGGGAAAGTCATGGGGCTCTGGAAGAACCCTTTCACCCTTCTCCCATAAGATCATAGGATTTCTCCCATAAGATCATAGGATTTCGAACTAGCCTGGGACATTCGAGGTCACCGCTAGCCTACTTCTCTTATTTTATAGGTGGGGAAGCAGAGGACCAGAGAGGGGAAGCGACTTGCTTAAGAACATTCAGTATAGCTCAGAGTCAGAGGGTTCTCTCATTTCAAATCTGAAATTAGTTCCCGTGGCCCACGTTTATAGACCCAAAGCGCTTTGCTATCTTTTTTTTTTTTTAAACCAGACCTCTGCTCCGGGAGTTCGGTGAGGACAATGCCTTCCACCAAAGCAGAAGAACACCTGCTCTGGACCTTCCAGTCTTAGAAAGGTTGAAGACTCTGCAAAATGACTGTGTGGATGTGGGTGTGCATGCGCCGAGGTCACACAGACTCCTGGTTTCAGGAGCTAAATCTACGTTTTCAAAATCAATTCTATCCACTCGGCCACCGTACGTGCCTGCCCTTTGCCATTTATCTGCTCACACTCGTTTGCCTCTTTAGCCTCCTCTCTGGTACCGAGACCCATTCAAGGGCAAAAGCCGCCTGAGCTCACTGCTCTCTGCTTACTACCTTCATACTGGTAACCCCAGCCTGCGACCTGGCAGCTCGAGGCGTCGCCTGGAGGCTCCACCGTCTCAGGGAGACATACGGGCTGAACGAAGGGCGAGAACCGCGCACAATTCCCATCCTCTCTCTCCTGCAGCCGCACCAGCGCTAACAACCAAGAAATCCAGCAAGAAAAAGCTTTGAGTGCAGGTTCGGACCCAGGCATCCGTGTCTCCGGGCCTCTTTCCCTATCCAACGGGAGACCTGGGGCACAGAAGTGGGCTGAGGCCATCCTCTTGGCCCGGGGCACCGCTCCCCCTGACCTACCAATGTCGTGCTGAAACGTGTGGGTCTGGAAGTGCTCGTGCAGCCGGTATTCGCGCACCGAGAATTCCTGGCACTGCTGGCAGCTCTCGTTGTGTCGCTGTTGGCCCAGGACCACCTTCAGCAGTTCTGGGGCAGGTCTGTGGGAGCACTGACTGGCAGCTTCGCCGAGGCTCAGTTAACCCCAGACAACCCAGGTCTCCCCATCCTGTACCACTTCCTGCCCCCACTCCCGTCGGACCCCCCCAGTCCGAGCTTCAAACCCAGATCCCTGACCTTCCCTTCTTGAGAGAGTGAGGAAATCCCCAGCAGTCTCTTTCCGTGGCCATAAAGGGATCGAGCTTTTCTCATCCCAAACTCGAGCTTCCCCACTGGCCAGGTCTCCAAATCTTGGAGTGGCTCTGGTGGAGAAGCCCTGGGTAACTCACCTGTCCTCCAGACAGTGCGCTGCTGTGAGAACCCAACAGGCGCTAATAAGGCTGCCAGCGCAGAAGTTCTGGCCCAGGTAGAGCGCTGCTATGTAGGGGTGTGCCCCCGGTAATGCCACCAGCCCTCCCATGACGCGATTCAGTCCAGAGAGCCTCTTCCTTTGCCGCTGGCCACAGGCCACAGAATCAATCTTCCACCCAGGAGCCTGGGACACAAGCCCCTCCTTGGGCAATGCTGGAAGAGACCCAAGCACCAGACCGTTGAATGATGCCACCCAGCAACATTGATATTCTCCTTTTCTATGTTTACATTGTGCCCTCTGTGTTGTACCTTTTGCCCTGCCTGTGATTTTGTAATAGTAGCCCCTACTTATGATTCCCTGGCATTCTATTGGTATTGCTCTCTGCCTGTTCTTGACCCAAAGGGGGTCCCCAAAACTGAGCTCTGTGCTTTCCTCTCCCCCAACCATGAACATAAATAACACTGTGAGGCAACTATGGCTCAGTGATTAAGAGAACTGAAAAAGACCTGAGTTCAAATTAGGCCCCCCACTTCTTTACTCTGTGACTTTGACTAGCTAGGTGGCTCCATGGATAGAATATAGGGCCTGGAGTCAGAAAGATGTGAGTTCAAATGTGAGCTCAGAAATACTTCCTAGCTGGGTGACGCTGGGCAAGTTACTTAACTTTTGATTGCCTGACAAAAGGATGCCCTGGAGAAGGAAGCGGTAAATTATTACAGTATCTTTGTCCAGAACACCCCATGGATAATTTATAGTCTACTGAATCTAAAGAGTTAGACATAACTGAACAAATCCCCTAAAACTGAGCTCCCTGCCTTCCTCTCCATCAACTATGACCTACTTTACTCCATTGATCTATAGTTTCCCCTTCCTTAGTCTTTTGTCATTCCTCTGCAGCCACTCCAAAGCATCCCTTCCCCCAACTGACAAGAAGTGTTATAATGCTGACTGAATTCGAACTTTGAGGTCATCCAATGATTAGGGGGCTGTGCCCTCTATCCATCCAGATTCCCTCACAGTGCCTACCCTCTGCTTGTACATGCCCCGTGCCCTTTTTTTTTCTGCGTTCATCCCATCCCATGACATTGCCTATCCTATTCTTTCTGTTATCATTCTGGCTTAGTGCCATTTTTTCTGACATCTATAACTTCAATTCAACTTAATTCAATTCTACAAGGACTTATTAAGCATCTACTAAGTGGCAGTAAGTTACTGAAAAAGCCGCCCCTGCCCTATAATAAAACTTATATTCTATTCCTTACGCCTTCTGCCAGTGCCTGCCCATAACCAGTCTTGGTATTTATGTTCCTACACATTCCCCTCCTCTCTGCTAGCATTGCCCCTTAGTGCTAACACTGTGCCAACCTGGTCTTCTTTTTACCTACCCTAGTCAGGTCTACATCATATCCATTTGTGCCATCTCTATGCCTTCTATTGAGTGACAGCCTCATGCCAATTTCTCTCTCATGCCCTCTGTAAAAAATGGATTGGAATCCAGGACTTCAATCCCCACAAGCCTTTGCTCCACTTCCCCAGAATGCCTTGTAATCTCACCTGGGCCAAGATCGAGAAGGGATTTAACCTGATTGCAAAGGCTTTTGAAAGCTCTTTTGGACTTCCGTTTTGGAGCAGACGCGTCTCCGCTGTGATGTGAGGTTATCTTGCCTAGGCCTCTGGCCTAGGCACGTGTTTTTTCTTATTCTGTATTTTATTTTATCTTTAACCTTTAATAAACCTCTAAAAAATATAATACTCCTTGCAGAGAGAACTAATTTCTACCTGCTTCAGTCTCCCCATCTCCCCTAAATTTTAATCTTTACACCTCTGTCCATGTTTGTTCCCATGTTTAACCCCTTCATGTGTCTACCCTATGGTTTCAGTGTGAATGATGCTGTGTCTACAGCCTGTGTCAAACCCTTTTATACTGTTCTATTCCTATTTCATGGGCATTTTCTTTCTTTTCCTTTTATTTTATCTAGTCAAGTTATTTTTTTTAAACCCTTACCTTCCACCTTGGAGTCAATACTGTATATTGGCTCCAAGGCAGAAGAGTGGTAAGGGCTAGGCAATGGGGGTTAAGTGACTTGCCCAGGGTCACACAGCTAAGAAGTGGCTGAGGCCAGATTTGAACCTAGGACCTCCCATCTCTAGGCCTGGCTCTCTATCCACTGAACTACACAGCTGCTCCCTATCTAGACAATTTAGAACATTATTCCTTGGTTATAAGAATCATATTCTTTCCCTTCCTCCCCTCCCTGCTGGGTATTACATGTGTCCTTGATCATAACCTATTTCCATGTTGGTATTTGCACTAGGGTGATCATTTAGAGTCTACATCCTCAACCATATCCCTTCGACCCTCATGGGCATTTTCTATGCCTACTCTGTGTCCCGTTCTGCCTGTACCCATCCAGCATCTTCCATCTATCTTATCAGTCCATGAATCCCTCCTCTCTGGCCCAATCAGTATCTTTCTTTGGTTAATACTATCTCTGCATCATGCCTGCACTCCTACCTGTATCTCTGCTGATCTTGTGCCCACTGATGCCCTCTGTCTGTACACTGTGGATAAGCACTATACTTTTTCTTCCAAAGTCTATGCACACCTCATGCCCTCCACTGGAACCGATATCGTACCTTTTCTGTGCTCATCTCATGCCATTCCTTTATCTAAGCAGCCTTTATTCCTTGTCTCTGTCCACTATGGAACACCTCTAGAAAGTTCCTTCTGTGTTCATATTCCATGCCTTCTACACCCAACCTGTGCTCATTTTCTCTGCCAGCCTTATGCTCTTTGCCTATACTTTCTCTGTACACAGTCTAGTGCCCTCCATCATAATACGGCTGTTCTCACTATCATGACTTGCCCACCTGTGCCTCACTTTGCCCTCTACCTCCACCCAAATGTGTTCAGACCTAGGTGTCACTGCTCACCCTATACTCTGTGGCAGCCGTGTACCTCCTGTCTGTGCCCATCCAGTGCCCTCTAACCACTCCACACCTTTGGTGACCTTTCTCTGTGAATTCTTATCCCTTTTACTTCTGAAAGGAGTTTTTCCTTCTGTCCCCTCCTAGTATGGTAATACTTGGTCCCTAACTTACCTGTGAAAGACAATGGAGGAGGAAGAGTTGGATACTGTGATGCAATAGCTGGATTCTGAGTTGGATCCTGGCATTGGGTCAGTCTACAGTACTCCCAGCTCAATTGGGTCCCAGAGAAAACAAAGCACCAGGGGCTAGTGTCATTATCTGGGTTCCTGAAACCATACATAAATGGCACTCAGTGCCCGTGAGAATCTTCCCTATCACACTCAACAATCCCCTCAGTACCCATTCTGTAACTCTTTCCTGGTTTGGGCCCCAAGCTGACTTCTCCCCAGATCCTCACTTCCTCCCTCTTCCCTGGCTTTGCCTGGGCCCCTCCCTCTCCATCTCCTCATTCCCCGGGACCATTTTCTTTTTTTTACCTTACCTTCTGTTTTAGAAGGAATACTAAGTATTGGTTCCAGAGCAGAAGAGTGGTAAGGGCTAGGCAACGGGGGTTAAGTGACTGGCCTGGGGTCACATAGATATGAAGTATCTGAGGCCAGTTTTGAATCCAAGAACTCCCATACCTAGGCCTGCCCACTCCCATTTTCTCATTAAAAAAAAAGCCTACTAAACCCCAAGCCCTCCTCACCTGCAGTAGGGGTGATTGCCCAAACCCATGGTCAGCACATGTTCCCTGGAGAGATGCTGATATGTGATCTCTGAGGACCAGGGTTGGCATTGCTTGCCTGATAATGTGGTCTGTGCTGTGCCCCGGTAGGTGAGTCCTTGACCATTATAACATCTTGCACTGGTGTCTAGTATGAAGAAGAGCCATCCAGAGTTGGGAGAGACTTGGGGGAGCCCGCCAAAACTGAACTCTCTGCCTTCTTCCTCTAGTGGTCTTATTCTACTGTTTTATTATTTCTCCCTCCCCTTGTCCTTCTTCCTTTGGGAGAGAAGTGGTCTTTTTTTTGGGGGGGGGCAGGTGAGGAAACAAAGTCAGCACTCATTCCCTCTCCCCTATCCCTTTTTTAGCTTCTAAAGGGGGTGGGAGGAAAAAAGACTTCTCCCTTTCTGTCCTCCCTCATGATCACATCTCCCCCTCATACTCACCTCGGTACCCTGGCCCAAAAGGGTCCTGGACCTACCTATTTCACAAAAGTGCCCTACATAATTTGGTGGACAGTGACAGACGGATTGGCCCTCTGCCTCCAAGCACATCCCTCCGTGGAGACAGGGGTTGTCTAGGCAGCCTGGGGAGAGGACAGAATTTTCAATATAATCTTTTGAAAGAAAGGATTGAGTTGTCTCCTCAGCCCTGTCCAACCTCCCCCTACCAACAATTCCCTGAGAGTCCAAAAGTAGATCTCATTTTCCCAATGGCCAGCTAGATCACAATGTCAGAATTGGACAAAAACACTGAACATAAGATGTTTAGAGCTGGAAGGGCCCTATAATGGTTAGAAAGGATTTGACTAAATTATAAGAGTAAAAAAATTTTGTGGTCGCCATTTATAGAAATTAACCCTTAAGTCACAAGACTGTTAATAGCTCTAATAGCTTTATTATAGTAAGATAAAGATAATAAGAGAGGGAAATATAGAAAGGAGGTAAAGAATTACCTAGCCTATCAACCTAAAGCCTAACAGCCCAGAGTCTGTCCCTGAATCTTAGCCTCAGAAACAACAACAACAACCCAGCTTCCTTCTGGGTCTCATAAATCCTCACTACACCCACTAACTCCCACATCACTCCCCAGGAACCAATCTCAGTTCTGCAATTAGCTTGGCACCACTGGAGTAGGGGGGAGTGCCTGTGGGATCAATTTTGTGGTTGCTGATTGACCCAATTTCAAAACAAATGGAAGGAAAGTTCAAATTTCTGATTGATCAAAATCAACATACAAATTCTATTCTCACTACCCTCAGAGCATAGTGTCATCTTAAAAATAAATAAACAAATAAAAATAATTTTTAAAAAAGAGCATAGTGTCAGATTTATAAAGAATCCAAGGACATAGAACCTCAAAGATACATGGTCTCTTAGAATATAAGGTGTCAAAGTTAAAAGTTAGAAAGAACCATAGAACTTGGGATGCAGAATGTTGGGCCTAGATGGAACCTTATACATGTTGGAGCCAGAAGATCATGTGTGAAATATAGAAGAATTCTTAGAACTTTGAACCTGAAAGCTTGAAGAGATCTTTAAACACAGAACATAGAAGAAATCATAGAATATAGGATGTTCAGAGATAGAAGGGATTAAGATATAGAACACAGGCTGTTAGCGCTAAAGGCACCTCAGGGTGGAACTTTAGAAAAAAGGAACCTTTGAAACAGAACCTAAAGGAAATTTAGGATAAAGACTATTAGAGACTATTAGAGAATGTTAGGATATTAGGATGTACAAAGAATGTTAGAGTTTAAGGGCAGCAAAATGGTTCAGTGGATAGAAAGTCAGGCCTAGAGATGGGAGGTTCTGGGTGCAAATGTGACCTTAGATACTTCCTAGCTATAGGACCCTGGGCAAGTCACTTAACCCCAATTGCTTAGCCCTTGCTCCTTTTCTGCTTTGGAATTGATTCTTGGTATCAATTCTAAGACAGAAAGTAAGTGGTTTTTAAATAAGAATCAAAAATATTACAGCTTAAAGAAGCCATTAGCCCCAAGAAATACAAGGTCAGAGCTAGAAGAGACCTTAAAACAAACTTAGAAATGAAAGGGAAATTAGATAACAGAACAAAGAATTGAGCATAGAACACAATATCAGAGTTGGAAGGACCTTATAATATAGACTCAGAAGTGGAAGGGAGCTTAGAGAATAAGACACAAAACTCAGAATATCAGGGCTGGAAGAGTCTTTCCAAAGAGACTTTGGAAAATAAAAGATTATTGTCAGAACTGAACTCTCTGGTCAAATCCCATTTTACAATTGGGAAAATGAAGGCAAGATCAGAAGCTTCAGACACAATGAATAGGAAGTCATATCAAGTGAATCAATAGCCCATCTAGAACTCAAATCCAGGTCTCTGGACTTGGGGCTTTGTCCACTACAACCACAATTGCCCTCCCCTGCCCTCCCTGCTCAACCCCAGCATCCTGTGACACTGCCATGCCAATCCTCACCCTGGCTGTTTGGCAGCCACTTGCAGTCAGCACTGGGGCCCTTACACTGGCACTTGGCCACTCTGGGTGGTTCTGCACGAAGCCATGTCTCATTTTCATTGAAGAACTGCCTCAATTGAGGCTGATAGCATTTCTCTGGGGACAAAAAGCATGCAGGTTAAGGGAAAGTTGTTCAGTCATTTTCAGTTGTGTCCAACTTTTCATGACCCTTTTTGCAGAAATATTGGTAGTTTGCTATTTCCTTCTCCAGCTCATTTTGGAAGTGAGGAAACTGAGGCAAACAGGGTAAAGTGACTTGCCCAGGGTCACACTGCTAGTAAATATCTGAAGCCAGATTTGAACTCGGTAAGATGAGTCTTCCTAACTCCAGGCCTGTATAAGGAGTGAGTGTGTACCAAGAAGATGCCAGCAATTGGGCTCCAAGAGGCAAGGGCTCTGACAAGGGTGTTTATATGCCTCACTCTTGCATCCCTGAAATTGTGTTTGCTGGCACAATGGATAGCATATTGGGCTTCAAGTCAGGAAGATGTAAATTCAAATTCTGCTTCAGACACTTAACTAGCTATGCAACCCTGACCAAATTCACTTAATCTCTGTTTCCTCATCAGTAAAAGTACAGCAATGTGACCTCCCTTCCAGGGATGTTATGAGAAGACAACGAGATAATATTTGTGCTTTGCAAATGTTATAGCACTTTATAATTTATAAGTTTTATATATAATTTACATGTATATATATGATTTATACTATTATCATCTAGAGTCTCTCAGGATGAGGCCCACAAGGATAGAACCCCTTCCCCATGCCTAGGCCTTGGGGCCACCCTCCTTCCCTGTGTGGGGTGCTCAGAAGCCCAGGGTTAGGAGTCAGGCAAAGCGGACCTCAAATGAATGGGCACCTTTTTGGCAGTACTGGCCCATGAGGTGGGGGGCACAGAGGCAGCGGGCTCCATGAACGGTGTTGATGCAGGTCCCTCCTCTCTGGCAGGGATTTTGCTTGCAGTGATCTGTAGACAGAAGGCCCCTGAATGAGGCAAGGGAAAGGGATGGGGGGAGGGTGATGACAGGAAGAATGAAATCAAGGTGACGGTGCCCTAGGAGGGGTTCTCTCAGTCTGAGGATTGGGGTGGGAAATAATCATCCCCACATGCCCTTTTTTTTTTTTTTTAAAGTAAAGCAGAAAGGCCTGAGCTGTATCCAAATTCCTAGCTTGGGAATGGGGTAGGGGAGGTCCCCAAGGGCTTTCTGGAATGGGGATGGGGGTGGGGGAATGAGAGGAGGGAGGAATTGCAGCTCCAAGGGCGGCACCTTTCACTTTCTTGGACTCCAGGCAATAGACCCACTGCTGATCTCGATCATAATTGTCCGTGGTTGCACACCTGGAGAAAGAGGGGGTCATCCCTGCTCTGCAGAGCCAGATGATATACCCCCAAAGACACACCTCTCCCAAAACCTGGCCAGAGGATACTACCAGCACCACTGAATTTCAGGGAGGAGGCTGCCTGGTTTCTTGGGGCTGATGGCCTGGGACAGGGAGATAACAGTGCCTTCTCATTTAGAAAGAATTTAAAGATTTACAGAGCTCTCTACAGTCAACAACCCTGTAGAAAGGGAGTGCAAATGTCATTATCCCCATTTTACAGATCAAGAAAGAGGTTCAGACTAGCCCCAGGCCACAACTAGTAAAATGTCAAAGTGACAGACAGGTCTTCCCAAGGAGAAAAAAGGCACTTTACAGGAATGGAGTAGCGTTCTCATTTGGGAGCCTTGTAGAACACGGTGACCAAGACCATCTAGCCTCGCAGAGGGCAGGAGGCCAGGAGCTTACCAGGCATGGGGCCCCGGACGGCCCTTCTTGGTGCATCTGTGGTGCAGCTGGCCTCGGTATTGGAAGGGGAAGTAACAGGGCTCACCGCTGGTGACGAGGACTGCAATGAACCCACAAACACCTAGTGAGGGTCCCAGACCTACCCTCCAGACGCTAGAAGTCTAGTTAGAGGACAGGACATATGTCAAGTCTATAAGCATTTATTAAGCACTAACTCCAAGTGCCTTGCTAGGCATTATGTCAAGTGTTGGAGATACCAAAAAAAAAAAGATAAAACAGAATAAAAAATGGTCCCTGTTCTCAAGAAGCTCACAATCGAATGGGGCCAAAACACACAAGTAAATATGCATAAATAAGACACATACAAGATAAATTGGAAATAATGAAATACATTGGAAGGCACTAAGATTAAGAAAGACTAGACTTGGGGCAGCTGAGTGGTTCAGTAGATAGAGAGCCAGGCCCAGAGATGGGGAGGTCCTGGGTTCAAATGTAACTGCAGACACTTCCTAGCTGTGTGGCCCTGAGCAAGTCACTTAACCCCTACTGCCTAGCCCTTACCACTCTTCTGTCATGGAACTGATACTCAGTATTGACTTTAAGAAAGAAGGTTGGGTCTAAAATTTAAAAAAAGGAAGAAAGAGAGAAAAAAAGGACTAGATCAAGTCTCTTAGGAGAGAAGGTGAAACTTTAGTTGCTTCAGGGAAGCCAAGAGGTGATGAGAAGGGAATAGCCAGTGAAAATGTCCAACCAGGAGATGGATTGACATGTGCAATTAACAGTGGTGAGGGCAGTGTCACTGGATCATGAAGAGTTAAGTGTATGAAGGCTGGAAAGACAAAGGTTATAAATAAAGATTTTTATATTTGATCCTGGAGAAAAAAAAGGGAACTGTTGGAGTTTGTTGAATGGAATCAGGAGGGATGACCTGATCAGACGAGCTCTGGAGGGAGATCATTTGGATAGCTGAAAAAATGCCAGGCCTGCGGGTCATCAGACAAATAGTATAGATAATAAAGAGACAAGAGGTGTGGTGTGCTGGAAGTCTCACTGAGATGGAGCAGATGGGACTAGAACTCTTTGAAGAATGAGAATTTGAATTGAGCTGGGTAGGAGGAGCATTCCAGGTAGAAGGAATCCCCAATACAGACAAAGGCATTGGGGTTGGGGGTTGAGGAGGGGAAGGGGAAGGGATGAGGAGTGTCAGAGAACAGGTTTAGGAAATAAATGAAGAAGAGCAGTGGAAGTAGTGGGGAGTAGACAGAGAGCACCAGGTCTAGAGTCAGGAAGATTCATCTTTCTGAGTTCAAACCTGGTCTCAGACACTTAGTAGCTGTGTGTTCCTGAGCAAGTCACTTAATGCTGTTGACCTCAGTTTCTCATCTGTAAAATGAGCTGAAGAAAGAAATTGCAAATTGCTCCAGTATCTTTGCCCAGAAAACCCTAAATAGGATCATAAAGAATTAGACACAGCAATGACAGTGAGAAATAAAGCTGGAAAAGTGCATTGAGAACAAGTTGTGGAATGACATGATATGAAGCTAAGGAGTTCAGATTGGATCCTTGCATTATTTATCTTGGTATCTCTCCTACTGTCTAGCACAATGCCCTTAATAAAATGTCTGAGGGTCAAAAGAATCCTAAGCAATCAGAAGCCAGTGAATATATCCAAGTAGAATACCAGCATATTAAACACTCTTCTAGAAAGGTTCACCTTTCTGATAGCCCATAAAATCAACACCTTAAATATTTGTTGAATAAATGGGTTCATGAAGGATTGGTGTAAAAGAAGATAAGAAGAAGGCAATAATAACACCTAGGAGGTTATTACAGTCATCTAGGGACTAGAAGGCAAACAGGACTATAGCTTTAGAGATGGAAAGGACCTCAAGAATCACCTAGAGAGTCTATCCCCCTCATTTTATAGAAGAGGAAACTGAGACCCAGGGCAGTGAATTTCCCCCAGTCACACTGGTGGTATCAGAAGTGAGATGGGAACCTAGGACCTCTAAGTCTAGAGCTAGTATTCTTTATGCCTCCCCAAGAAGGTTCATCACTAGCTCATATGCCTCTTGTTCCATAATGACATGGATTTGACAATTCTGAGGTACCACCTCTCACCTATCAGATTGACCGATATGACAATAGAGGAAAATGATCAATGTTGGAGGGAATGTGGCAAAATTGGGACACTGATGCATTGCTGGCGGAGTTGTGAACTGATCCAACCATTGTGGAGGGCAATTTGAGAATTATGCCCAACGAGATATAAAAGAATACATACCCTTTGATCCAATAATACCACTACTAGGTCTGTATCCCAGAGAGATTAAAAAAAATTAGGAAAGGACCTGTTTGTATAAAAATATTTATAGCTGCTCTTTCTGTGGTGGCAAAGAATTGGAAACTAAAGGAATGCCCCTAAATTGGGGAATGACTGAACAAATCGTGAAGTATGATGGTGATGGACTACCATTGTGCTCTAAGAAATGATGAACAGGATGATTTCAGAAAGAGCTATGTGACCTGATGCAGAGTGATATAAGCAGAACCAGGAGAACATTATACACAGTAACTGCAATATTGTGGAACAACCAAATGTGATAGACTTTACAACTAACAGCAACACAATGATCCAGGACAATTCTGAGAAACTTGTGAAAAAGAATGTTATCCACCTCTAGAAGAAGAACTGTTGGAATATAAATGCAGATGAAAACATATGATTTGTCACTTGGTTATTTGGGTATATGTTTGGGGGTTTTGGTTTTATGAGATTATTCACTTTTTTTTATCTCTTAAACTGAGGGGATTAGACTATATTGGCTCTTAAGGATCCATCCTGTTCTGATAGCCTAGATTCTGTGTTACAAAGATCCTTCCCAGTTCTGACATCATGTTGTAAGAGTTTTCCCAGCTTATGACATTCTATATGCTATATAGAATTAAAGACTAAACTCCAAAACTCTCTCTCTTATGATTCTATAAGTATCAAGCTTCTCAGTTCTCTCTCCCTTTCTTTTTCTTTCCTTCTCCCTTTTCTTCCCCTTCCTTTTCCTTTCCCTCTCTCTCCCTCCCTCCTTCCCTCCTTTCCTCCCTCTCTCTGTTTCTCTGTTGGTCTCCCTCATATAACCAGTGTTCTTCCCAATAACTGTCCTGACTCGTCTCTGATTTGGTTCTATTATAGAGAAGGGAAAGGAGAGTGATGACTGATGGAGTTGGAAAGGCAGACTGGTGGCAGATAGTCGGGGCTCTTTGCCTCTTCATTCATTCACCAAACATTTGAAAGGCAGACTACATACAATAACAAAAGCCCCAACTTCTATAGTGTTTTATAATTTATATATTTCCCTCACAACTTGGAGATTGCACAAGTATTAGCAGAAAAGAGGCAGTCTCTCCTTTCTCTCTGGATCAACCCCAGTGTCTGATACACAGCAAGGGCTTAATAAATGCTTATTACTTGATTGATCAATGTATAACAGACACTAAATAAATGCTAATTGATTGATGGGTTGTTTACAAATGAGGAAACTAAATGTCTTAGAAAGGTTAAGTGATTTGACCAGGTTCAGAGGTCTCCAGGGCCTGACAGTACTTCCTCATGTGTGGTGTATCCCCCACAGTTCCTGACACAGTTGCCTACACAAAACAGGTGTTTCATGTTTGCCGTTTCACAAATTGGGAGCCCAGGTTGGGGGAGGGCAGTGGGACACCCCAGAAGGAAGGAAGGGAGGGAGGGAGGCATTAAGAAAGGCCTGAGGTGTGGGTGTTGGTGACTGAGGAAGTATAAAGTCATCCTCCCTCCCCACTCATAATTACAATAATAGCAACAACCCATTTACATGCCACCTCCAGATCTGAGCCTTCCCTCAAAGCCTGGGGCTGGAGTGTCTCTGGACAGCCAGACCCATCCCTGGGTCTCTATCCCAACCCAACCCTCGGCCCTTTCTCCATGGAGGGATGATCCTTCCTAGAACTGTATGGCCCTGCCCCCACCACCTCCACCTTGACCATCACCTCACCCTTGGCCACTTGGCCAGAAGTCCAGCTGAGAAAACTCACCTGCTGTGGTGAAGGGATCTTTTGAAGTTTTCCAGGGTGGGGCCTAGAGGAAGTTAAGATGGGAGGAGGTAATGCCACCTCAGATGTGCCCCTCTAGGTCCCCCACTGCACCCTAAACTCTCTCTTCGTTGTTCCACACACACACTGTCCTTTTGCCCTTTCTCTCCCACAACTCGGAGATCCAGAGACCACCCTCCCACCCCCCCAATCAGCCCTCCCACCCATATCAGAAGCCTAAGCTTCCCCATTTCTTTTCCTCTCACTAGGAGGTCCTGATTCATCCTCTTCAGTTCCTGTCCTTGCCCCCTCCACTCTGTGTCCAGCAGGCCCAGCGTGGGAACCTGAACCTAACCCCAACCCTTTCCCCTCACTCCCAGGTGGGATTAAGAATCCCAAGAGGCCTTAGCAGTCCCTCTCATACCAGAACAAAATCCCCTCTCTGACATATCTGAAAAATGGTCACCTGCATTTTAAAGATCTTCAGTGAGGGGGAGCTTGCTCCCTCCAGAGGCCACCTTTCCCCTTTGGGATGGCTCAAACTGATAAGAAGCTCTGTTTTATAGCAAACTGAAATTGCCTCGCAATTTCTACTCTCTTCTCCAATCTCTTCCCCTGGGCAGAAAACAGAACAAATCTAAACCTTTCAGGTGGTAGGCCTTCAAGTAACTGAAGCTCGCCGTCATAATCTCCACCCTCAGTCTTTTTTTCCCTTTCCTCTCTAGGCTAAGTATCCCTGGCATTTCTAATGCTCCAGATGCAGTCGGACCAGAGCAGAGTGCATTAGCAATAACAATAATAAAAAAGAATTAGAAAATAATAATGATGATAACAAAACCACCAGCATTGATCTCTTTAGGCTTGCAAAATGCTTCCTAGATATTATCTCATTTGATGAGGACTGGCTGCTTATCACAGGATACTTTGACTATCTTACAGTAACCGGAGATCACATTAACTTTCTGGGCTGCTATACTATTGATTCATATGGAGTTTCCGGGGAACTTAAAACCCCAGAGCCTTTCTGATCTCTGGTTAGCTGTGTTCCTGCCATCTTATCCATTTGGGGTCTTCTTTTCCTGTCCACTGGGAGACACCTTGGATTCCTAAAAGAGCTAAGTGCCTGCAGGTGGTCGGGTAGGAATGGGGCCAGAGCAGAAGCCTTCCCAGCCCTGTGGCACCAGACCAGACACTTGGAGGACGTGGACCTCTTCCTCTCCCCTAAGGAGCCCTTAACCCGACTCTCATCTCTTCTGGAAACACCCTATCCCTGCCCTTCTGGCATCCCCTTCTTGCAGAACCTGAAAACAACTGCCCCACTTCTTTCCCTTTAGCAAGTTTCTCTAGACCCTGTTTACCACCAGGGCTCTCACCGTAAGTGCCGGCCCCAGGCCCAACATTAGGATTCCCAGTAGCAGTAGGATCTGCATGGTGTCTCTGTGTCTGGATCAATGTGATGGGGGTAAAGTCCAAGGGAAGAGTTGGAGACAAAGAAAGGTAAACTCCACCCAGCTTGAACCCCCTCCCCCTGACCCTGACCCAAGTTCAGGGCCCAGAGCCAGTGTATTCTTTTTTTTAACCCTTACTTTCTGCCTTAGAATCAATACTATGCATTGGTTCCAAGGCAGAAGGGTGGTAAGGACTAGGCAATGGGGGTTAAGTGACTTGCCCAGGGTCCAGGTAGGAAGTATCAGAGGCCAAATTTGAACCCAGGACCTCCCATCTCTAGGCCTGGCTCTCTATTCACTACACTACCCAGCTACCCCCTCAGTGTGTTCTTGACAGAGGTAAAAACCAGCCCTCCTGGGAGAGGCAGGACTCTGCCAGAATTGACAAGAGAAAGTGAATAAGGAAGGGAGCCTGGTATAGGATGTCTGAGACTCCTAAC
This sequence comes from Monodelphis domestica, assembly GCF_027887165.1. NCBI lineage: Eukaryota > Metazoa > Chordata > Mammalia > Didelphimorphia > Didelphidae > Monodelphis > Monodelphis domestica. The sequence goes on along the minus strand of NC_077227.1, from coordinate 390,209,643 downwards.
CCTGAAGGGGTAAGCCATGGAAGTGTTCAAGTGAGGAAGACAAGTAGGACAATTGGATGGGCATTTCTGGATCCTCACCTTTGTCTCTAATCCCTTCTGCATAAACACCTCTTTGTTTGGGGGTGGAAGGCATTTGTGCAAGGGAATTCCCTTACATTGGTACAGAAGGTGAAAGCACCATATTTAAAAACTGGCAGGCTAAATTCTATCACTGTCACTCGTTACCTGTTGGACTTTGAGAAAATTACTTCCCCTCTCCAGATCTGTTCCATCCATCTCTAAAAAGAAAGGCTGGTAGAGGAGGAGAAACTAACTCTGGAAATCAACCAAGCATTTAGCTTCAAATATTGCTTTTAATGCTTACTAAAAAAATAATTTTTGCTTTCTGTCTGAGTAACAACTCTAAGAAGGTCAAGGGCTAGACAACAGATTTAAGGATTTGCCCAGGATCACACAACTAGGAAGTGTATGAGATTAGATATGAACCCAGGGCCACTCATCTCCAGTCCTACCTACTCCTATTTAATGACTTTTTCCTTTAAATCCCTTACCTTCTTTAATCAATATTAAGTATTAGCTCCAAGGCAGAACAGCAGTAAGGGTTGGCAGATGGAAATGAGTAACCTGCCCAGTAGGAAGTACCTGGGGCTAGATTTGAACCGAGGACTCCCCTCTCCAGGCTGAACTCTCTATCCACTGAGTCACCCAGCTACCCCCTATTACTTACCTTCTAATATGACTCTGGGCAAGTCATTTAGCCTTTCTCAACCTCATTTTCCTGATCTCTAAAATGAAGGGGTTAAAGTTCCTTTCAGATCTAGATCTAAGAACCTATGATGAGATGATTTTTAAAAGGCCCTTCTAGTGGGACACTTTGTGAACTCACTCCCATATTAGATAGCTTCTTCCATTATAAAAGAATTCTAGTTGTTGGAAAGTTTGTCCTTATACAAAACTGACATCTACCATGTTGCCCTTCTACCAGGCAGAATCCACATGCTGGCACTTTGAATGCTTTTAGACTTTATTCATGTCCCTCCTAAGTAATCTATTAGACTGAAATGATCACAATTCCTTCATGGGATCTTCATATGATGTGTTTTTTAAGTCTCCTTTCCATCTTGGTTACTCTCTCTTCTAGACACACAACAACATCCTTTCTAAATGCAGGGTCTAGAACTGACCACATTACTCCAGATGTAGTGGGACCTTGATGAAAACAGAACTATCACCTCACTTGTTCTGAGTCCATTATAAAAAGTAGCATACCTTCAAGGCAGGGGTCCCCAAACTTTTTACACAGGGGGCCAGTTCACTGTCCCTCAGACCACTGGAGGGCTGGACCATAAAAAAAAAAAACTATGAACAAATCTGTATACCGCCGTCTGGGATAGTGGAGGCTGCAGCGTTGGCTGTGATGGGCCTGTCACACCTTGCACAGGCCCATCACTGCCACCACTATAGCGGGTAGCAGTATACACAGGGCGGAATCCCCTCCCCCAGATTGTGGCTCACCTTGCTTCCACTGTGCAGCCACATAATCCTTTGTGCCGCACCTAGTTCTTGTTCAGTTACTCTCAGAACAAGGAGCCACGCAAAGGATTATGTCGCTAGAAGTAGTACTGTATGTGAGCAATGCTGTGCCACATACAGTACTCCTCTCACTCACCACCAATGAAAGAGGTACCCCTTCTGGAAGTATGATGGGGGCCAGATACATGGCCTCAGGGGGCCACATGTGGCCCGTGGGCCATAGTTTGGGGACTCCTGCTTCAAGGGATCAACTCTGGGTCTGGAAACTTGGGTTCCTCAAGAGGTGTCTACTATTCAGGGATCCCAGGTCCTACAGGTAGCTATCCTAATACTGAATGTCATGAGCTCCTGGTTGTTTATTTCTCTTTAAAAATCAGTCAGCTGGTTCTGTTCTTTAACATAAATAATATGACAAAAATAGTACTTATAAAGTGTTTCTCCTAAACTTGAAGCACAATCTCCCACAAATACAGAGTCCATGAGGGGAAGAGTAGACACAAACTTAAAATACAAAGATAGACTTCTGGGACATTTAACCAACAAGATAGACCAGACATTTTATCCATTGCTCAAAATCTCTAAAATCTCTGCAAAATAGAACTTCTGCACAAGAGATAAAACAATTTCAGCTGCCTCCATGGTCTAGGACACAAAAAACCCTAAGGAGTTATCAATCCAATGAAGAAAAAGCTAATCCCTGACCTCTAATGCCCTCACTAAATTCCCCTAATCCCATTGTGGCAAATCTATGGCATATGTGCCACAGAGGGCATACAGAGCCCTCTTTGTGAGCACACATACTGTTGCCCACAAGAGTTCATTACTAGAAAGGCAGAGGGACTCAGGTGGAGCTGCTACCCCCCTCCCCCAGAAGGGAATCCCTTTGTTTTAATTTAATCATCAGGGAATTGGAATTCCCGTCCCTTTTCATTTAATCAATTAAAGGACCTGGAGGTTCTTTGAGATGTGCAAGGATACACATGTCCACAGTGAAAGGAAATTGAAACCAAAGAGACAGGAAATTGATCCCACAAGCACTACCCCACCCCAGGGTGGTACCAGGCAAATTAAGGAACTATGATTGTTTCCTTAGATGTGACGTGAGAGAGCTAATGGGTGGAGAAATCAGTTTATAAAGGCAAGACCTGGGGTATGGAAGATATTCTCTCTCTGGCTCTGGCTGAAGAGACATTATTATAAAGGGGGAAAGGGGTTAAATTTAAAGGGTTGGACTTGATTATTTACGAGTTTGGTCTCCAGGGATTTAATTACTAAATCCCAAATCAATTACAAATTCAGAATGGATCTTATGGTAGTTTAATTTACAATAAAGAAGGAAGATATTAAGGAAGAGAGAAAGAAAGGAAAAAGAGAGATCCTTTTGAGCCAGGCAGGAGTTCAGAGGTCCCTGCCAAGGGAAAGGAGTCTCAAGATGGTGGACCTTTCTGGAGGCTGGTGCCTCCAGAAAGGCCAAGGAAAGGGAGTCAGTCCTTTCACTCACCATGTGTCAGTCCAGTCAACAGATCCTCATGCCCCTCTTCACCAGCCTCAACTCGAAAGCATGAAGAATTGAATTCTCACAGGAAGTTCCATTCCAAGACTCCCATCTCCACTTCCAAAAATGAAGAACTCCCAGAAGAACTGAGTTCAGACCCTTGTCTCTTTCTTTTAAAGATCTTTTTTCTTGAGTCACTTCCCCTAATTCCACATCTACTAATCACAGCTGATGCTCTGCTCTAGGACTGCCCAGACAGCAGTTAGTCGATTCTGATTCATTGCCCACTATTGCACAGGTGGGTCATAGACCTCCCACTTCATGATTAAGTGGGATATGTGCACTTTTGATGATAAGATCTAAATGGACAGATCTTCCCACTCAACTTTAAGTATCATGTTTGCACTTTTTTGTGATTGAATCTAAAAATAGACATGAGTTACAATTTAAATCTTCACAATCAGGGAAGAGCTAAGTACGTTCATTGTTACAATCAGGGGAGAGCCAAATCCAATCTTCACAATCCCCCATGATGATCATTGGGAGACTAGTCTTTCCATTGATCATTTAACATAATCATCTTGTACCCCTAAAAATGTCTAATATTTCACCTTCTAAGAGGAAACTACAATAGTTAGAGATGAGAGGGAAATAGAAAAGAGAGAAAGCAAAACCAATGTTTTGCTAGGTGCATTGAGAAAAGACCAATTAGGGGGCAGTCCCTTTTGGCATAAAAGTATACATTTACAATAAATGTTCAACCCCCTTCAGTTCAATTGATTGCACCCAAAAATTCATTCCACATCTTCTTAATGCAGTGTAGGTTTCTGCAGGCATCTTTCTTCAAACAGTTCATTATCTGGATTCAAGGAATTAGCAATCTTCTTTTCCTGAAATTCTTTCTCAAACAAAATTTTAAATCTTGAATTTTTTTTACAAAAATACAATAAAATCCCTCACCTGGATCAACTCAAAGTGGTTGAGTTATGGGATGTATAAGTCAATTATCAAAAGAAAAAACCAAAAACATAAAAAGAAAAATAAATAGAAGAAAAACTTTGAGAGAAATAAAAAATTCAGAACCAGAATCAAAATATCAAAAACTATGTATATAAAATTTCTGAATAAAACAAGAATAAATTCATAAAAGGCCCTTGTATTAGGGTCTAATTAAAGTAAATTTCTGTCCTACAAATTTGTAGGGAAAAAAATCCATTAATATTGTATTTACCCATTATAAGTCAGGACTACAGGAAGCTGTCATACTATAAGAAAAAAAAAGACTAGATTTTTGTGTAAAAGGGAAGTGTCATTCCTTGGTCTGATTTTTTGTCATTTCTCAGGGATAGGGGAGCCAGAACAGCCAATTATTAGGCACTTTCATAGAAAGTATTTTTCGCAAGGGGTGTAGTTCAAGGAGTCCTGCATTTTAACATATGACAAGCACTGCAACCTCAAGTCTCCTACTAGGTTCAAGTTCTTTCATATTGGCAAAGAAGTTCATCAATCCTACCTGGATTGGTTTCTTTCTTTTTTGACATGTGTGCTCTTTTATTTGGCACTATTCAGGTTAAATCCATGATTCTATTACACTACGTAGATAAAGTCTGTGCTCCTTTTTTTTATCCCATTTCCTTGAATAATACACAAACATTAATCACAGCCCTATAATATTTATCAATAAATGGTAGGTTTCCATAGTCTAAAGCTTTTGGGTATGCATTTTATGCTAGGCATTGGACATCTAGCTTATTCTATTGCAAAAAACAAAAATAGTTAAAAGAAAATCTTCTCAATATGGGTGACATACTTCAAATGCAAAAAATGAGAGAGAAAAAATCAAATACTATATGGCACAGATAGGAAGAAAAACAAAAATGTTTAAAATATGTATATTTCACAGTCATAGAAGTACTGTGTTCAAAAATCTGCTTCTTCTTTGCTGCTATTTGGAGGGGAAACAAAACTGGAAAGGGTTAATATCAACAAAATTAATAGAGTCTAAGAGGTACCACCTTCTGCTCCAAGTGGAGGGGCAGTAGCACCGTGAGTATTTTTTGGATGAGCTCTACTTAAGTTATACTTATAAGTTGAGAAGTTAGTTGGTTTGAGTTATCATTTTCCCAATTCTATTTCTATAATTTTGATTTCTAAAATTTTGACTCCTATAGTCATTATAGTTATTTCTATCAGTCCTAAAGTTGTGATTTCTATGATCATTACTATAGTAATTTCTATAATTATTATTTCTCATTGTCTTGAATAAATTTCTACAGTCCATCATTTTGTGGCCCTTCTCACAGAAATGACAGGTAATGGATCATTAGTTAGATTCTCAGAGGGGCAAGTGCCATTGGTTGAGTATCATGCCCTTTTTCCTATTTACCAATCCTATCTATTAAATATTTCAATTCTTTCCTCATTGTCTCCATGAAATCCTCTTCCTCTTTTTCTTTGTTTCCTTTTGAAACATATACAGCAGTTTTTCTCAATTCATCAAGATCCATTTCAGGCCACCTTGGACAATGAGTTCTAAAATAATACCTGATCACTTTGCAAGAGTTATTAACAAAGTGTCTTCTAATTTGTCTTATGTAATTTTCTTTAGAAAGATCAAAGTCTAGATACCAACCCCCAAACTCAATGAGCCTATCCATGAATCTGGAGGGTGTTTCATCATCATTTTGCTTAAGTTTTTCAAATTCTGTCCATCTAGCTGTGTTTTCAGAGCACTCTTTCATTGCAGTTAGAATGGCCTCCCTACAATGATATAGTTGTAAATAATTTTCAGAGATGTTATAGTCCTATCCAGGGTCTTGTGATGGCCAGTGTGTTGCATTACACCCTCGGACTTTAAGGACATGAGATTATTGCTCTGGTGATTCTTGCTGAAGAGACTCTTGTGGACTTCTGGCTAGAGATTGGAACCCTGTCGGTGATGAGCTGGAGTCCATCAGAATGGCATATACTGTAGTAGGCTACCCTACCCCTTTCCTACATTTCCCTCACATTACTATCTCTAATTTGATGTAATAAAGCTATTAAAAGCCTAATAATTCAATTTTAAATATTATACCCCTCTCCACCATGCCTGAGAACATTTTTTCACTTCACCAGCCCCTCTGCCCAGCAGTCCAATGTTCTTCATATTTAGTCATGGATTTTTGAAAGGGAGAGTTCTGATATTAAGTTGTAGTGTATTGTATTGATCTTGATTGGATTAAGCTGTAACCTGCTCTACTCACTGACCAAATCAAAATAATGGATAGGGACTAAAGCACTATTATTGCATATTAGCTACCTACTCTGTTTCATTAATCAACTTTTCTATTTCTTACTATAAAAGTAAATTTTGGTGAGTTATAAAAATAAAATATTTAGATGGAAAAACTGTTCAATATAGGTTCAAAACTGTTTAACTTGCCAATTAGGTTCAAACTGTTTGCATGCTTTTGATAGAGATAATCAAAAGTACCTTCAGTGATGAAGTGAAGCTCAAATGTGAACTTCCCTTCAGGGCCAGGCGCAAGGACGATAAAGAGACTCTTATAAACATAAAATGTTTATTGAAATATATAAGGATAAGGATTTCTAATTCTAAGGTATTCTAGATCCACCCAAATAAACTCTCAGGTTCCACAAGGAACTGCTTCTCCTGTATTTCACAGGCTACACTAATCCTCCCTGATCTGACTAACCCAAATTTATACTATCTAAATAAAACTACCACTAATATCCTTATAAATCTTAACTTTGCCTTCAAATTATGAAATAATTCTGAGTCTTAACAGACTCAGAGTCCAAACCAAAGACCAGATATTTCTTTGGTCTTCTCAGATATAAACCAATCTATAAAAACCACAATAGATAGTCAATAGTGTTTTCGAAATTGGGAAAGGAAAACACTGAGCTCCTTCAGATCTTTCCCACAGACAGAGAGAGAGGCAAAGTTGTTACTTCCTCCAGTCCTGAGAGAGAATCTCTGAGAGTGTGTCTCTGCCAACTGCCAGAGAGCAACTCCCAACTGCCTGAGAGAGTAATTGATATGGAAAACAGTTATAACTGTCACATCTGAAATTAACATGCTCTCTCAGCTCTGCTTCAAACACCAGTTCTTTTCTCAAGCCAGCCACTTTACTTCTTATCCCTAAACTAATAAAACAATACTTATTTTCTAATATCATCCTTACATTACCTGGTACCAAATTGTTTTGATGATTATCATTCTATAGTATAGTTTAAGATCTGATACTGCTGGGCCCCCTCCCTTCACATTGTTTTTCCATTTACCCACTGTAAGGATAATTTTATAGTTGTGACTTAAAATCTAAATTAATTATTGGTCACCATGGGATATACCAAATAATAAAATACCCAAGTCAGCTGGAAATTATGGTGATTTTAATTAATAGAGAGAGAAGGAATTAAAGAGAAGAGAGAAAGAGAGAGGAAATAGTTAATTTAAACTGCTCTGGCTCAGGCTGAGTCAGGCAGGAGTTAAGGCCTTGGCCAAGGGGGACTCCCCTGAGCACCAAGGGAAAAGGAAGTCAGTATTATCACTTACCATAAGACCATCTCAAGGAAGCTCTCTGAGGGAGCTCCTCCAGGCTGAGTTCTGTAAAGGATAATTTTAGCTTTTTGACCTAAACTATATTAATTATTTGGTCACCATGGATATCCCAAATATAAAAAAAAATACCCAAGTCAGCTGGAAATTTATGGTGATTTAATTAATATAGTGGAAAGAAATTAAGAAGAAGGAAGAAAGAAAAGGGTGTAGGATTTCTCCCACCTGGCTTGTACCAGGAGGAAGACCAAAGGCTCTAGGAAGGTAAGGTTTTGGAGAGTAAAGGAGGAAGGAATCAGCCTGAACTCCAAGAGGCTCAGCCAAGGTGCTTGAACCTGAATCAGCTCAAGGGCAAACTCACCGCCAAAACCCAGACAAATAGCTGCCACCACGCCAAGATGTTGGAACGCTTAGCACACTGCCAGGCAGAGCCTCCTCTCCCGGGAAAGAGGGCAAAGAGAGGAAGTAATGTGCCCTATATAAATGGTTTTACATCACTTTCCTGCATCTCATCTGTACTGATGATAGCTTAGCTTGACTTAGGACAGCCCAGGGATCTGTCAGCTGTTTCTGCACGTGTCTGTTGAAGGTCATCTTCTTAATCTTCTTAGATACTTAGATACTTAATCCTTGAGTATGGGTGCAGACATTCCTGACCTTGTTAAACTAAGTAGGGTGGAGCAATGTAGAGTTCCCAAGACTTGATTCTGTTAGACCAAGTATCTCCATTGTTACAAATCAGGAAATAGCTAAATCAAATCTTCTAAAGTATGGTCTGAGTAGGGTGGAGTAGTTTTAAAATTCACAGTTCCAGAATCAAACTGGAGCCCAGGCCTGCTCACAGGAAGGCACCAACCAGATCCACCTCTCCAGGGAAAGAGTGCGAAGAGAGGAAGTGATGTGCCCTTTATAGAAGGTTTTACATCACTTTCCTGCATCTCATCTGTACCAATGGTAGCTTGGCTTGACTTAGGACAGCCCAGGGGTCTGTCAGCTGTTTCTGCACATGTCTATCAAAGGCCATCCTCCTAGATACTTAATCCTTAAGTATGGGTACAGACATTCCTTACCTTGTTAGACTAAGTACATGAAGCTATGTAAAGTTCACAAGACATTCCTGATTCTTAGACCAAGTATCTCCATTGTTACAATCAGGAGGTAGCTAAATCAAATCTTCACACCACCTAATATTCTTTCTTTCTTCCTCCAGATGAATTTCACTATTAATAAAGTTCAACAAAGTAATCCTTTGGTAGTTTTATTGGCATGGCACTAAATAAGCAAATCTAGGTAGTTTTGTTATTTTTATTATATTGGCTTGGCCTAACCATGAGCAATTAATATTTATCTAATTTATTAGATCTGTATTTGTGTGTAGTGGTTTGTAATTGTGTTCATGTAGTTCATGTGTATGTCTTTTTTTTATCTTTTCCTACTGATTTTTGTTGGTAATACATAGAAATGCTGATGATTTGTTCTCTCTGCACCATTATTTGATATGTTTCTGGAAATACTAGCAAGAACAAAAAAAGACAAGAGAAATTAAAGGCATAAAGACAAAAGAAGAAGAAATAAAATTATCAATATTTGCTAATACTTGGAAAATCCTAGGGAATCAACAAAAGATACTAATTAAAATAATAGCTTCAACAAACTTACAGTTCACAAAATAAACTCTCAAAAATCAAGTTGTTAAAGGAATTTTCTTAATCTCTCTCTCTTTTTCCTTAAGAGGCTAGAGAGCAGGATTTCTAAGTAGATGAGAACTGACAGGTTCAGTGAGTCAGTAAACCAGAACTGAAGATTCCATTACCAAAGAGAGCAGGACTGAAGAGAGGAAGTGGCCTGCCCTTGTAAAGGAAGTTAGGGGAGACAGTTGGTCAGTGAGGAAAGAAAGGAAGCAGCCATGGACAGTTGAGGGCCTTTTGCCTCTGGGATCTCTAGAAAGCAGGAGGTCTGTCTCTGAGGAAAGAATCTGCTGACAGTTGGCTACTGACAGTTGGGCTGTTATAGAAAACTGATCGGAGTGAATGAATCATGGCTATCTATTATTTTAAGGAATTAGCTAGTTAGTAAATAATTAATAAATAGAGGAGGTTAGATTAGGCCAGGCATGCCAGGCAGAAGAAACTGTCCTCAGAAGACAGAGATAGTTTTAGGAAATTTTAGGTAGTTATTGGGAATTTTAGGTATATTTATAGGGTAGAAGATTAATAATCTCTTTTTCCATCTTTCTATCTTTCTATCTGTACTTCTTTCTTAAATTAAACAAACTTTCTGTCAAACTGGTCTCCTCACTTTGTCTAAACCCTTAATTTAACCCTTACAAAGTGTTTTGATGTAATAATAACAAAATACAGGAGACAATAAAAAGTTAAATACCATTCCAAATGACTACAAAACACATAAAATATCTGGGGATCAATCAACCAAAGTATGCAAAATACTTGTAGAAGTTCAATTACAAAGTGCTCCTTAAGCTAAAATAGATAATTATGATCACATAAAAATGTAGTGGTATTAAAGAAAATCAGTGAAGTTAAAATAAGAAGAAAAGCAGTAAACTGGAGAAATTTTTCTCAATATTTCTGTAATAAAAGTCTCATTTCTACTATATTCATACATAAATTATATAAATGTATAAGAATAAAGCTATTCTCTGCTGGAGGGAATATGGCAAAGTCGGGACATTAATGCATTGCTGGTGGAGTTGTGAATTGATCCAATCATTCTGGAGGGCAATTTGGAACTATGCCCAAAAGGCACTAAAAGACTGTCTACCTTTGATCCAGCCATAGCACTGCTGGGTTTGTACCCCAAAGAGATAATAAGGAAAAAGACATGTACAAAAATATTCATAGCTGTGCTGTTTGTGGTGGCAAAAAATTGGAAAATGAGGGGATGCCCTTCGATTGAGGAATGGCTGAACAAATTGTGGTATGTTCGTGATGGAATACTATTGTGCTCAAAGGAATAATAAAGTGGAGGAATTCCATGGGAACTGGAATAACCTCCAGGAATTGATGCAGAGTGAGAGGAGCAGAACCAAGAGAACATTGTACACAGGGACAGATACACTGTGGTACAATCGAATGTAATGGACTTTTCTACTAGCAGCAATTCAGTTATCCTGAACAACTTGGAGGAATTTATGAGAAAAACCACTATCCATATTGAGAGGAAAACCTGTTGGAGTAGAAATAGAGAAGAAAAACAACTGCTTGAATACATGGCTCGAGGGGATATGGTTGGGGATGTAGACTCTAAATGAACATCCTAATGCAAACACCAACAACATGGAAATAGGTTTTGATCAAGGACACATGTAATACACAATGAAATTGTGTGTCAGCTACCGGAAGGGTGGGTAGTGGGGAGGGAGGGAAATAATGTGATTATTGTAACCAAGGAATAATGTTCTAAATTGACTAAATAAATTCATTTAAAAAAAAAGAATAAAGCTATTCTCCAATTGAGAGATGATCAAAAGATATGAAAAGACAATTTTCAGAGGAAGAAATCAAAGCTTTTAATAGTCACATGAAAAAATGCTCTGAATCACTCATCAGATTGTATAATACAACATAAAAAGGGAAATGGCAAATGCTGGAAGTTGTATGGGTAAACAGATGCATTAATGCATTATTGGTAGAATTGTGAACTAGTTCAACCATTCTGGAAAGCAATTTGGAACTAGGCCCAAAAAGCTATTAAACTGTTCATAACCTTTGACCAAGCAATACCACACTTGCATCTATTCCCCATAGAAATAAAAGAAAAATACATATAAAAATATTTATAGTAGCTCTTTTAGTGATGGCAAACTAGAAATTGAAGAGATGCCCATCAATTGGAGAATGACTGAACAAATTATGACATATAAATATGATGGAATAAGAAATGATAAAGAGGATAGTTTCATAAAAATCTGAGAAGTCTTGTATGAACTGAAACAGTAAAGTGAGCAGAACCAGGAGAACAATTTACACAGTAACAGAAATCTTGTAAAGATAATCAACTTTGAAAGACTTAGTACCTCTGAACAACACAATGACCCACCAATCACAATTTCAAGGATTCATTATGAAACATGCTATCTACTTCCAAATAGGGAGCCAATAGACTCAGAGAACAGATTGAAGCAGGTTTTTTATATATTTCTTTCTTTTGGAACATAGCTAATATGGACATTTGTTTTGCATGAGTATATATATATATACATATATTTGTAACAATTTCTATTTTTCTTGCCTTAACAATGAGTGGAGGGAGGGAGAGAATTTGGAACTGGAACATAAAATGGATTTATTAGGAAGTGATATTTAAAGAAATGTCTTAAGTAGCTTGAGAAATATTCAGTGCTCATAGCTATACCTTGTCAATGTCATAAAAATAATACTACCAAAGTTTATTTACAGTTTTAAGGCTATGCCAATCAAATTTTCAAAGAGGATACTTAAGAAATTCATTTGAAAAATAAAAGATCCAGGGGATAAAAATACAACATCAAAGGAAATAATGGAGAGATAAGGTGAGAAGGGGAGGTTATACCTTCCAGAACTCAGACTATATAATAAAGCAACAGCCATCAAAACTATCTGGTATTGATTAAAAGATAGAAAGGTAAATCAAAGGAGATAAAGGAAACAATGGACAATTAATTATAAAACATAAATTATTAAGGAAGAATTCCTTTTTTTAAAAAATAAAAACTGCTTGGAAAACTAGAAAGCAACTTGATAAAAATTAGACTTAACCCAACATCTTAAAGCATACTCCACAACACATTCTAAAATGGATTCAAGAATTTAATATTAAAAGTTCTACTAAAAAAAAAAGAAGAGAAGCAGATTATATGCCTTTAATAGCTATGGGTAGGGTATGTATTATATCTTTGTTCATTGAATATTTCCAACTATATGTAAAAATTTTTTTTAATTCATTTTTTTAAGAATGTGAGGGGGGGCAGCTGTGTAGCTCAGTGGATTGAGAGCCAGGCCTAGAGATGGGAGGTCCTAGGTTCAAATGTGGCCTCAGGCACTTCCCAGCTGTGTGACCCTGGGCAAGTCACTTGACCCCCATTGCCTAGCCCTTACCACTCTTCTGCCTTGGAGCCAATACACAGTATTGACTCCAAGACGGAAGGTAAGGGTTTAAAAAAAAAGAATGTGAATTTGAAAATCTTTCCCTCCCTCCCTTTTCCCATTCCTTAAGAAAGCCAGCAATATAACAATTATACATGTGAACTCATGCAAAACATATTTCCATAGTAGATAGGTTGCAAAAGAAAACACAAACATACACAGACACGCAAAAGAAAAATAAAGTTGGTTTTTTTTTTTTAAATAAACCCTTACCTTCCATCTTGGAGTCAATACTGTGTATTGGCTCCAAGGCAGAAGAGTGGTAAGGGCTAGGCAATGGGGGTCAAGTGACTTGCCCAGGGTCACACAGCTGGGAAGTGCCTGAGGCCACATTTGAACCTAGGACCTCCCATCTCTAGGCCTGGCTCTCAATCCACTGAGCTACCCAGCTGCCCCCAGAAAAATAAAGTTTTAAAAATATTCCTCAAACTTCAGAGTTCATCAGTTCTCTCTCTGAAGATGGATAGTGTTTTTCATCACAGATCCTGTGTAACTCATTTGGATCATAGTTTTGATCAGAATAGCTAAGTCTTTTACAGATGATCATCATTACAATATTGCTGTTATATGTACAGTGTTTTCCAGGTTGTTCTCACTTTATTTTGTATAAGTTCACAAAAGTCATCTCAGGTTTTTTTGTTTTTTTTTAAATTTTATAGTATTTTATTTGATCATTTCCATGCATTTTTCATTAAAGACAAAGATCATTTTCTTTTCCTCCCTCCCACCCCCCGTGGCCGACGAGTGATTCCACTGGTATCATATGTGTTCTTGACTTGAACCCATTGCCATGTTGTTAGTATTTGCATCAGAGTGTTCGCTCAGAGTCTTTCCTCTGTCATGTCCCCTCAGCCATTGTAGTCAGGCAGTTGCTTTTCCTCGGTGTTTCTATTCCCTCAGTTTGTCCTCTGCTTATGGATAGTGTTTTTTTCTCCTTGATCCCTGCAGATTGTGCAGGGACATTACACTGCCACTAATGGAGAAGTCCATTATGTTCGATTATACCACAGTGTGTTTGTCTCTGTGTACAATGTTCTCCTGGTTCTGCTCCTCTCGCTCTGCATCACTTCCTGGAGGTTGTTCCAGTCTCCATGGAACTCCTCCACTTTATTATTCCTTTTAGCACAATAGTATTCCATCACCAACATATACCACAATTTGTTCAGCCATTCCCCAATTGATGGGCATCCCCTCGTTTTCCAATTTTTGGCCACCACAAAGAGCGCAGCTATGAATATTTTTGTACAAGTCTTTTTGTCCCTTATCTCTTTGGGGTACAGACCCAGCAGTGCTATGGCTGGATCAAAGGGTAGACATTCTTTTATTGCCCTTTGGGCATAGTTCCAAATTGCCCTCCAGAATGGCTGGATCAGTTCACAACTCCACCAGCAATGAATTAATGTCCCTACTTTGCCACATCCCCTCCAGCATTCATTACTTTCCATAACTGTCATGTTAGCCAATCTGCTAGGTGTGAGGTGATACCTCAGAGTTGTTTTGATTTGCATCTCTCTGATTATAAGAGATGTGGAGCACTTCTTCATGTGCTTATTAATAGTTTTGATTTCTTTATCTGAAAACTGCCTATCCATGTCCCTTGCCCATTTATCAATTGGGGAATGGCTTGATTTTTTGTACAATTGATTTAGCTCTTTATAAATTTGAGTAATTAAACCTTTGTCAGAGGTTTTTATGAAGATTTTTTCCCAATTTGTTGTTTTCCTTCTGATTTTAGTTACATTGGTTTTGTTTGTACAAAAGCCTTTTAATTTGATGTAGTCGAAATTATTTATTTTACATTTTGTGATTCTTTCTATGTCTTGCTTGGTTTTAAAGTCTTTCCCTTCCCAAAGGTCTGACATGTATACTATTCTGTGTTTACCCAATTTACTTATGGTTTCCTTCTTTATGTTTAAGTCTTTCACCCATTTTGAATTTATCTTGGTGTAGGGTGTCAAGTGTTGATCAATTCCTAATCTCTCCCACACTGTCTTCCAATTTTCCCAGCAGTTCTTATCAAATAGTGGATTTTTGTCCCAAGACCTGGGATCTTTGGGTTTATCATATACTATTTGGCTGAGGTCACTTGCCCCCAGTCTATTCCACTGATCCTCCTTTCTGTCTCTTAGCCAGTACCAAATTGTTTTGATGACTGCTGCTTTGTAATATAGTTTGAGGTCTGGGACTGCTAGGCCCCCCTCATTAGTGTTTTTTTCATTATTTCCCTGGATATCCTTGATCTTTTGTTATTCCAAATGAACTTTGTTATGGTTTTTTCCAAATCAGTAAAGAAATTTTTTGGGAGTTCCATGGGTATGGCACTAAATAGATAAATAAGTTTGGGCAGGATGGTCATTTTTATTATATTGGCTCGTCCTACCCATGAGCAGTTAATGTTTTTCCAATTGCTCAAGTCTAGTTTTAGTTGTGTGGCGAGTGTTTTGTAGTTGTGTTCATATAGTTCCTGTGTTTGTCTCGGGAGATAGATTCCTAGGTATTTTATTTTGTCTAAGGTGATTTTGAATGGGATTTCTCTTTCTAGTTTTTGCTGCTGAGCTGTGTTGGAGATATATAGAAAAGCTGATGACTTATGTGGGTTTATTTTGTATCCTGCAACTTTGCTAAAGTTGTTGATTATTTCAATTAGCTCTTTGGTTGATCAGGTTTTTCTGAAACCATTCTATATCATTTCTAATAGTAGCAATAGTACTCCATCACAATCATATACCTTTACTTGTTCAATCATTCCTCATTTGATGGGGATCCCTTAATTCTTTGCCATCATAAAAAAAAACTTCTCTAAATATTGTTCTGTTATATATACATATATATTTTAAGCATATGAATTCTATATTTATGCACAGAAATTTATGTATATATTTTATTTAAAATATGTTTATATATTTATACATAATATAAATAGGTCTTTTCCTTTGGTCTTTTTAGGATATAGACCTAATAGTGAATTACAAGAAAATGAAATCCTGCAGCACAGACAAAATTAATGCACCTACAATAAAAAGGAAGAACTGGGATAGATTAAAAAAAAACAACTTGGCATCAAATGTCCTTGATAAGCATTTTTATTTAACTTAATTAATTAATTTATTTGTTTGTTTTAAAAGTATTTTTCCATGGTTACATGATTCGTGTTCTCTCCCTCCCTTCTACCTTCCCCCCTCCTAGGGCTGACAAGCAATTTCACTGGGTTATAGTATTATCACTCACAACCTATTTCCATATTATTCATTTTTTAATAGAGTAATCTTAAAATTTAAACTCCAAATCACATACCCAATATTCAAGTTATGAATCAAATGTTTTTCTTCTTCATTTCTGCTCCAACAGTTCTTTTTCTGGGTAGGGATAGCATTCTTTCTCATAAGTCCTTCGGGATTGTCCTGGATCATTACGTTGCTATTAGTAGCAAAATCTATTACCCACAATGTTTCAGTTACTATGTATAATATTCTCCTGGTTCTTCTCATTTCACTCCGCATTTGATAAGGGTTTTATAGTTAAAATACAAGTGTATGTGTTCATGTGTAATGCCAAAAGCCATTCCCCAATAGATAAGTGTTCAGAAAATATAAACAGTTCTCAAAAGAAGAATTGCAAACCATTAATAGTCACAGGAAAGAACAATTGAAAACACTAATAATGTGAAAAACACAAATTAAACAACCTTAATGTTTCACCTCACACCCTGACAATTGGAAAAAAATGATAAAAAAATGAGAATAACCAAGGGCAGAGGAGTTGTGGCAAGATAGGCAAAACTGGTTCATCATTGGTGGAATTGGGAATCAGTACAATCATTTTGGAAAATAAGTCGGAATTATGCAAATAAAATGGATAAAAGCCCATATTTTATGATCCAGAGATTTCCTTACTAGGCTTATATCAAAAGAAAGTTATTGATAAGAAGGAAGTCCCCAGACATTCCAAAATATTTGTAGCAGCATTTTTAATGGTAGCAAAGAATTGGAAATAAAGTAAATATCTGTTGGTTGGGGAATAGCTAAACAAATTTTGGTACACAAGCACAATGGAATATTATTGTTCTATAAATTTGATAAAATATGATGAATTACAGGGAAGCATGGAAAGATCTATCTGAACTGATACAGAGTGAAATAAGCAAAGCCAAGAAAACAATATACATAATGGCTTCAATAGTATAAACAGAAAGAATAAGCACAAAAAGAGTAAATATTGCAAAATTATAAAGAATAAGCATGGCTTGAAAAAAGAATTATTAGAAGATAGCACTACCTCATCCCTTTGTAGAGGTTTAGATGTCCACAAGTGTTATTATATATTGTACATATTTTCAGACCTTTTCAGTGTATGGAACAGAATGCTAATTTTTTTCTTCTCTTTTTTAATTTGACTTATTAAATGCTATTTGTTGTATTAGACAGCTCTCTGGAAGGAAAGGGGGGAATATACTGGAGAAAATTATAGTAATATAAAAAAAGACTAAAGACATCAAAAAAAGACATTTTTTTAAAAGTACAGTGGTACAGCCAAAGAAGGAAATATTGGAATCTGAGTGTGAATCAAAGTATTCCATCTTCCACTCTATTTCTCTTATGAGATTTCTATTGTATGTGTGATATGTGTCTTCTGTTATGACATGAGCAATATGGAAATAGGTATTACATGAAAGTATGAGTATAATCTGTATCAAACTATTCACCACCTCAGGAATGGGAGGGAGAATTGGAGGGAGAAAACCTGAATTTCAAAATGTCAAAAAACAATTGTCAAAATTGTTTTTTTATGGAACTAAAAAAAATTTTAAATTGGGGAAAATATAATTGGGTAATATTAAACAAAAGAAATAAAATACAATATGGTATATTTTTAAAGTACAGTGGTAATAAAGAGGACAGTAAGGTGGCTCAGTGGATTGAGAACCAGACCTAGAGATGAAAAGTCCTAGGTTCAAATCTGACCTCAGATACTTCTTAGCTGTATGACCGTGGGCAAGTCACTTAACCCCCTTACTGCTTTTCTACCTTGGAACCGATACATAATGTTGATTCTAAGACAGAAGGTAAGAACAATCATAAAAAAATAAATACTACAAAATCATAAAGAATAAGCATGGCTTCAAAGAAGAGATATAAGAAGTTATTACCACCTCGTCCTTTTTCTGTGGCACTAAGGCATGCATGTAGAGAAGACACATGACCAAAGAAATTCACATCTCATGAACTACAGGGTCTTGATGTCCTTTCTTTCTCTGAAGGAACCTCATTAAATTAATTCTGGGGTGTGGCGTCAAAGATTGATGAGTCACTCTGAGCTAACTCTTTAAGAGGATAACATCTTAGTTTGATGGGTCAGTCTGTGACCAGGCTGAGTCAAGCAGGTCACTCAACTGTGGAGTTGGCTCCTGTCCAGGAGGGTGTGGTCAACAGTATAGCCTGTTTCAGAGATCCAGAAGAGAACTGAGAAAAGGCCATCATATCAAATAATTAAATGCTCAGTGGTAACTTTGAAGAGAGGGTTTTTGCCTATTCAATTTTTTGGAGGGAAAGAGGGTAGTAAGGGAGAATTTTATAAATATGCTATCTATGCCTTGGAGTCTTTGATAACAATTCTCTTCTGCATTGTGCCATAAAGAACAACAAATAAGAAATATTCAAAGAATCATTGGAAGAATTATCTGAACTAATACAGAGCAAAGATTCAGAAACAACAAAAAAACATTTTTAATGATTTCAGCTGTGTTAAATGAAGACACCAAAAGGCAATGAAATATTAAAAGTAAAGCAAATAGCCTTTATTTTGCAACTAGTTGCTACATTTCTTTCTGTTATCACATAATAAACCTGAAGAAGAAAAAAGTTGTTGTTAGAGGAATTAGCTGAGAAGATAGGCATACTAGTATATTGTTGGTGGAGCTGTAGATCATTACAACCATTTTGAAAAGCAATTTATAATTATGCAAATAAAATGACTGGAAAGTCCCTGCCCTTTGACCCAGAGAGTCCACATTAGGCTTACACACTAAGGAATCCATTGATAAGAAGTCCTCATATGTAGCACCATATTTATTGTAGCACTTTTTATGAATACAAAGAATTTAGAAACATCCATTGTGGCATATCAATATATATTAGATTACTGTGATATTTCCATGCTATAAAAAATTGTGGCTATACTAAATATAGAACAGCATGGAAAAGCCTATATGAAGGGAGTCTTCTATATGAAGCAACATAATGAACACAGCTAAGAAAGCAATATACACAATAACTTCAACATCAATGCAAAGACAACACCTCCCCTAAAAAAATTCAGTGTGAATGTTGCAATATTAGAAAGAACATTGGGGGGGGAGAGAGAGAGAGAGAGAGAGAGAGAGAGAGAGAGAGAGAGAGAGAGAGAGAGAGAGAGAGAGAGAGAGAAAGGAAAGGATCATCTGAACCATCCCTTTACAGATGTGGGAGGTTTACAAATGTAACACATTACTCATTTTTTTCAAACTTTTTTAATGTATTAATGAATTTTGCTTACCTTGTTTCTCTTTAAAAAGCATTGGGTGTATTTTTGGTTGTTTTTTGTTTTTGTTTTGTTTTTTAATAAAGGATCAGTCTCTAGGAAGGAGCTGGGGAAAGAGATCCTGGGGGGAAGTTTGGTGATATGAGAAAAGGTATCCATAAAAATGTATTTTCAAAAATCCTTGGAGCTGTAGCTAGAAAATGGCTCAGTGGACTGAGAGCCAGGCCTTAGAGACAGTAGCTCCTCAATTCAAATTGCCTCAGACACTTCCCAGCTTAACCCCCATTACATAGCCTTTACTGCTTTTCTTTCTTGGCACCAATACTTAGTATCGATTCTAAAACACAGAAGGTAGGGTTTAAAATAATAATAATTATAATTATATATATACATATATATACATAATAAACTTCAAAACTGAAAAATGTCAGCTACTTAGTATCTGTCTCAACATTTGCTTAACTTTTGGGAGGAATATGGTACTTCATATCAGTGGTTTTGGGGTATATCTACTGTATCAAAACAAAAATGTACCACTTTTAAAATTTCATTTCCTTCAATTTCACAAACATTTATTAAGCTCCTTCTATATGCAAGGGACCTAGCTATGTTTGGGGAATTTAAGGCATAAAGCCCTGTGGGTATCCCCTGGTACATGAGGCTCTCAAGAAATCTAGCTTCCATCCAAGGGACTCTTGGTAGTGTGTACCAAGTCAAAAAACATTGATTCATGAGTCCCCATTGGTGTTTTAACTTTAGCTGGTGAGTCAGAAGACCCAGTTCATTTAAAGCAAAAATAGGATACCCAGAAA
This sequence comes from Monodelphis domestica, assembly GCF_027887165.1. Lineage (NCBI taxonomy): Eukaryota > Metazoa > Chordata > Mammalia > Didelphimorphia > Didelphidae > Monodelphis > Monodelphis domestica. The sequence continues at coordinate 390,189,576 of NC_077227.1, read as the reverse complement.
AATAGAAATATGTCCCCATACCACACTCTTACACAAATAAGATTAATCTTCCTGAGTTCAAATTTAACCTCAGACACTAGTTGTGTTATCCTGGGCAAATCACTTAACCCTATTTGACTTAGTTTCTTCATCTGTAAAATGAGCTGGAGAAGGAAATGGCAAACCACTCCAGTATCCTTGCCAAGAAAACCCCAAATGGGATCAGGAAGAGGTGGATACCACTGAAATAAGTGAACAACAACAATGAAATATGTCATTATATATGTGTGTGTGTATACATATAAATATGTATAATGAAATACATATAATTATAAATATATGTGTACGCATATATATAATAACAAGTATCATTGTATATAAATGTGTATTATGTGATATGCACATAGATGAAATGAAATATACTGAAATGTGACATTATAGGTGTATGTTATGTGACTATATACATATATAATAAAATATGTCATTGTATATGTGCATATGTAACTGTGGGCATATATACATGTATCTAAGGAAGCATGTGTGTGTATATACAAATATATCATGAAATATGTCACTGTGTGTATACATAGTATGAATATGGGGGGGGGGATAGTGAAAAGAATGCTGGCTATGGAGACAACAGACTTGGGTTTCAATCCTGGCTCTTCTACTCATTACCTGTGTGACCCTGAGCAAGTCATTGAACCTCTATGGAGCTCAGTTCCTCCTCATCTACAAAATGAGGGGGTTGGACTAGGTTACTAGAAGGTCTCTAAATCTGTGATACTATAATCACAGTATATATAGTATCACATATAATATAGTATCACAGATTTAGAGACCTTCTAGCTCCAGGCCAGAAACTGTTTCCTAGTCCCTGTCTTGATATCTCCACCTTAGCATAGTGCCTAGCACTTAACCAGTCTTTCCCTTCATTAGTACTTATTAATTGATTGATTAATTCCAGTGTCAGCCAAAGTCCTCAGCTAAGGCGCTCTCTCTTTGATATAAGAGGATCGACAGGCTTTGCCATATCTCTTTTGGCTTAGAAACTAAAAGTAAGCTTTAGTCCTTTTAGTTAGGGAGGTAGGCCCCTCTGCAGGCATCTTTGGAACTAGATAAAACTCTTAGCTCTTTTCTCTCTGCCAATTGTCGGTCTTAGTTGTGTGTGGCTTTCTTTCTAGAATAATCTTGTCTCCATACAAACAGGCCCCCATAAGTAAAGTCCACAGCTATTGAATCTGTCTTTATATCTGTTTTCTTGTCTCTAGAAGCCACTTTTCTATTCCAGACCTCTATCTGATTGAGGATTAGAAAGACCTCTTTAATGCCACCCCTCCTCTTCCTTTGCAAAGGTAAGGAAGAGGGAAGTCCATGGATGTGGAATCTTGCTCATGTTAGATATTTGTATTATATTGATTGATTTTGCTGATTTTCTTCTCTTCATTTTTTTCTTTAAAAAATATTTTTTACAAAATAGCTTTCTGGGAAGAGGGAGGAAACATTGGAAAAATTAAGTCAATGTAAAAATAAAATATCTCATTTAAAATCTCTCTTTTTAGCAGGCAGCTGGGCAACTCAGTAGATTGCGAGTCAGGCCTAGAGACAGGAGCCCTGACCATTCTTCTGCCTTGAAACCAATACACAGTGTTGATTCTAAGATGGAAGGTAAGGGTTTAAATAATTAAATAAACTAATTAAAGAATCTATTTTTTAGTCCCCTTTAAGTAAGGGAGAGAATTTTTTGTGAAATAAATGGGAGATTATGTGTGTGTATATGCATATGCATGTATATTTAAATACCCACATACAAATACATATATATGTAAAATCTCAGATTCTCTCTCCATACTATTCCTCTCAGAGAGCCATGCCTTATAGTAAAAAAATTTTAAGAGGAAAAATATTTTAAAATTCAGTAAAACCAATCAATAAATCTAAAAAATCCTGACATTAAATGTAGTGTTCAATATCCGTGGGCTCCCACTTCTACAAAAAAAAGGGAAGTTGGTGTCTCCTCATATCTCTTCTTTGGTGCCAGGCTTCAAATTCCTTTGGGAAAAGGTTCTTTACATCTTAAGGGCTCAACCATGTTGGAACTTTTTGAGCAGATTCTTTTTGAATCCTGGTATGTAGGTCAAATGGGCTAATTTGGATTTTTTAGTCCTAGGCTACTTTCCTATCCTTGTGGCTTGAGTTCAGATAGCAAATACCCTGAAGACTCACATTACACATGTAAATCTGTGAAGTGTAACTGAGTGCTTTGCCTCTCCAGATGGAAGCTTAGCTTAGAGGGGGTTGGGTTTTTTTTTCTACTTTTAGAATTTAGAGGGTTTTTTAAAAACTTTTTTTTCTGTGTTCTTTATTGTGGGGTGACTGGGACAAACTCTGAGAAGCACTATTGAAGGGGTGAAACTGTAGGAACTTTGTAAAAAAAACTTGTTGAATTTGTACTATTATGTGTTTGGGGGTCAATGTGAGCTCTGGGCCCACTCAGCCTGGGAGGTCTGGAACCACACAAAAGACAGTTAATTTAGTGTTTCAATGTGCCACCAAAAATAAATAAATAAAATAAAATAAAATCTCTCCCTTACATAAAGGGGGCATTTTAAAAATAGATTTTCATTGGGATCTTTTACTTTTTACATTGACTTAGATTCACTCCTGAATCCTCCCTCTTCCCAGAAAGCTATTGTATAACATACTTTTTAAAAAGTACTAAGATGCTGAAACTCTCCTGGATGTTGCTAGGACTCAGCACAAAGCACAGAGAAAGGCAGTCAAAGAAAGAACAACAACTAGGGCTTTCCCTCAAGACCCCAGGAAGTTCTCCAGAATAGATGTTGGCCAAATGTGACCCAAAGTGCCCCAGTTTGATGAATTGGAGTGGTAAATATTTAACTGAGATGAGGAAAGTTTTAGGGGATTTCCTTCTAATTAACTGAATGTCTAGGGTCAGGAGGGAACTTCCCTATAAAGAGTGTTGACATCCACAGTGGCATCATGTTAAGAGAGTGAATGATAACTATTAATTTCCTGTCATTGGTACTACCCTCAAGATGACTTGGTCAACTAGAACTCATCAAACACTGTGCTCTTATGAAGTAGCTGCCCTTCTGTGTGACCTATAAAAGAGTCAACAGACCACTTAAGTCCTTTCTTCTACCTTTCTTGTCTACCTTTATTCTATAGTATTGCCTGGATAGGGGTTAGGGGGCAAAAGGGACTTCCTCCTCTCCTCACCAGGAGCTTTTAATGGTGTCTTGGGGCAAATGCACATGGTCTGTTTTAAGGGCCTGCCTATGTGGCCCAAAAGGAAAACTGGACCCCAAGAATGAACAGCATAAGTATCCCCCCCTCCCCAGCCCAAATTTTCATCTGCATAGTTGACCTCTCAGCTCCAGAAATGGCAGCAAACATGGCAGGATTAGAATATCAAGAACTTCCCCAGAGCCACATGACAGAAAGAAACATGTGCTTGACCATATTACCTGACAAGAGAGCTCATCAGTAATGCTCCTGATCCCCAGCCTCCATTGTAGAAGATGTATTTAGAGTCTAGATAACTTGACCCCAGAGTCTACCTTTCTAGCAGAGAAGGAATATTTTGGGGGCAATATAAACCTTCAGGCTTGCCTCACAAGTAACCTTGAGTTTGAGTTAAGGAACCTGATTTTTATGGCAAGGTATCTTCCTGAGCAGCACACTTCTTAGAGGAAGAAGATTGTCCAAGTGACATTATAATTAGAGGAGCAACGAGGGTGGCAAAGACCTAATATTACATACACTGAGTTATTTGGACAGTGTTGGTATTATGGGAAAGAAACAGTCACAAAGTATGTTTCTTTATAGAATCTGAGTCTAGAAGGTCCTGGTAGGAAGCCTAGAAATAAGTTGTAATAACAAGGTGTTGTTCTTCTAGGAACCTTAAATTTAATCCCCTATTCATGGGGATTTATGAGTTATGAATGATTTATATATTTACCTTACCTTTTTATGGGTTCTTTTGAGTCCTTTATAAATTCAGCATTATCCAGAAGCTGTCCTCTACATCATTTTTTTCTCTCTAAGAGCTTGTATAGGAGCTGGGGACCACATTACCTATATTTGTGTGTAATGAGTGTTGTGGACCAGGAGTACATTTGGTGATAGTGTCAAATTTTTACTCATCTACACTTGATTTGTCCTTCTGCTTTCTACATCCTTTGTAGAAGCATTTATTATTGTTGCTCTTGTTCAATACTATCCAACTCTGTGATACTAGAGTGGTTTGCCATTTCCTTCTCCAACTCATTTTATAGAGGAAGAAACTGAGGCAAACAAGGTTAAGTGATTTGCCCAAGTTCACACATCTAGTAAGTGTCTAATTCCAGATTTGAACTCAGTTCCTTTTGATTCTAGGCCTGGAACTCTATCCACTTCAACACTTAGTTGTCCCTATGTAGAAGCATGCTTTCATATAATTAATTAATCAGTTAACCAGCTAGGGAGTTCTGTATATTTAGCACAGATGGTACCATCTTCCAGCCACCAATCAAGTAGCTCTGTTAAATGATATTGTGTGTATATGTAGCTGTTTTCAGACTACAGAGGGTACTTTGACTACACAAATAGGTTACTCTCCCCCACCCCCTACTTCCCCATTGCCTTGAGTTTTCCTGAGGTCCTGAGTAGTGTGGTTAGCCCCAGGTTCTGTATAAATCCAGGATATAATAAGGAATTACAAAAATGGAAAATCTCTCAACTCTATACTAAACCCCTACCCCACAACAGGAAAACATCCTATGATTGACAAACCTCAATTTAATTTTTAATGACCATTACACTTATTGAAATACAAGAATGTGATTGTAAATGAGCCATAGACTCCCTTTTGATCCTCTTACACTCTCCCTTCAAATCCCTAAGGCATAGGTTAGGATAAGAGAAGGAGCAGACTCAGTAAGCACTTGGAAACAACAGGGGAGAGAAAACTGGAAGTTAGTTCTCCTCTTGCTAGTCTCACAACAGTTTCACAGTGGCTGGCAGCATTATCTTCTGGTCTGTACTGAAATTCCTGAGGCAATCTTGCTGGTCCCATACTTATGAGAAAGAACACTATCCACATTTAGAGGAGTAACTGTGGGAGTAGAAACACAGAAGAAAAACAACTGCTTGATCACTTGGGTTGATGGGGATATGATTGGGGATATAGACTCTAAATGATCACTCTAGTGCAAATATCAATAATATAAAAATGTCAAACCCAGTGGAATTACTTGTCGGTTATGGAAGGGGATTGAGGGGAGAGAAAGGAAAGAACTTGAATCTTGCAACCATGGAAAAATATTCTAAATTATTTAAATAAATTTTTTTTAAAGTATCCTAGAAACCTTAAAAAAAAAAAACCTGAGTGATGCACAATAACCAAATTTATCCCTGCAGAAGAGTTGAGAAAATGGAATTTCTTCACTATATTTTTTAGTAGCAGTAGGAAATTAAAGGTATGGAAAAGGTATATGAATATTGCGTGTACTTTTGGACATGCTTGATGTGTCAATTGGGAGTGATGACCTTATTGATTTCTTTTTATGTTTAAATCTTTGTTATAAGAGATGGCCATCTGGATATGATATGAGGAAATAAGAGTAATGTAAAAACAAAAGATGGGCAGCTTTGGAATAAAGTAATTTGTGTTCCTTCTCTAGGACAGAGAGAAGAAGCAAGCTTTCAGATGAGCAGCTAGAAGCCCTTCACTCCTGATACTGGTCCTTAAGAACCTTAACGTTCCAGGACCCAGTAGTTCTCCTCTCCCTCCTTGATCAAAGGGGTCAGAAACAAAGCAGAAACAGACTAGAATGGAGTGAGAAGTCAACTTGCTAACTCATTTCTAGAAGCAGCCCAGAACAATGGACTGAGTCTGAGAACTCTGTCCTGGCATTTTCACTGACTGTGTCAGGCCTGGAACTCTTTTCCTTCTTATTTCTCTTAGTTGACTTGATTTTCTTCTCATCTATGCTGAAGTCTTACCTTCTACAAGAATTAATATGCCTTAATTCCAACATCTTCCCTTCATTGCCCATTTCTACTTAATCTTCTAATTAGTTTATTTATTTGTATATAGTTGCTTGCATGTTGCCTTCCCCATTAGACTGTAATTTTGGGATTATGGGAGCAGGGACTATCTTTTCTTTATAATCTTACTACATTAGCCCCTTGTAGGCAATTAATAATAATAGAATTGTTGACTGAATGACACAGACACTTGATTTGAACATTGGTTTTGCTATTTCTGAATGACTTTTGGCAAAGCCATTTAACTTTTTTAGGCCTTAATTCCTCCATTTGTAAGAAGTTGAACTATATGGCCTCCAAGGCCCTTCCAATGCTAAAGTTCCTAGCAGCAGCAAACATTTGTTTACCTGTATGAACTAGGCTTTGAGAATAAAAAGTAATAATAATAAATCACATTTATATAGATGTTTAAAGACTTTCTTCACATTACCTCTATGAGGCTTGTAGTTCAAGTTTCATTCTTATCTTGTAAATGGAGAAACTGAGACTCAGAGAGTTTAAGGAATTTGTTCAGTAAAAACCAGTTCTCCTGACTCCAAGTTCAATGTTCTTTCCATTACAGAATCTCTACTGAACATAGCTATACTCTTAAGATGCTCAAAATCTGACTGGAGAGGTAGACATGAGCTTTTGGACAAATTAGCCTCTCTGAGACTCCATTTCCCTATTTGTAAAATGAATGGAAAAAAGCAGTAAATTGGGTAAAATGTTTATAGATGGTTTCTCAAATAGAGGTCTCTTCTTTAAACTACATAGAGAACTTTGTCAAATATATATGAACCTCTCCCCAAATGAGAAATGGTCAAAAGATATGAACAGTTTGGGGATGAAATCAAAGCTATATTTAATTATATGGGAAAATGTTCTAACTCATTATTGATTAGAGAAATGCAAATAAAAACAGCTCTGTGATATCAGCTCACACCTATCAGATCAACTAAAATAATAAAAGGGCAAAATGACAAATGTTGGATGGGATGTGGAAAAATGGGAACACTAATACACTGTTGATAGAAGTGTGAATTGACCAAACCACTTGGGAGAAGCAATATGGAATTATGCTCAAAGAGTTTTAAAGCGTGTGTAAACCTTTTGACCCAGCAATTAGTTTTATTTCTTAAGGGGATCAAGGAAAATGGAAAAGAAACTATATTCTAAAACATTTATGGCAGCTCTCTTTGTGGTAGCAAAGAACTGGAAATCAAAGGGGATGCCTATCAATTGGGAATGCATAAAAGTCGTGGCATTTGATTGTGATGGAATACTACCGCATACTAAGAAATGATGAAAAAGTTGGGAAATTTGGGAATTTGGGAAAACATAGAAAGACCTACATGAAATTATGAAGAGTGAAGGGAGCAGACCCAAGAGAACACTATTTACAGTAACAGAAATAATGACTGAAGAATGACTTGTGTATGTACACCTCCAAAGAAGTGACAAATAGAATTAAGTAAGATGTTTTATGTATGCACCTATCTTTTTGTCAGATGTCTTCTTTAATAGAGGAAGGAGAGGGAGTTAACAGGGTAGTTAACTGTAACAAAGAAATACATAAATAATTTTAATTTTTTTAAGGGAAGAGGAGACGAGACAGTGGGGGGAAACGCCACTAAGGTCCCTTAAAGCTCTAATTCTTTGACCCCTTTAGAATACAGCCTGGGACCACCCGCTTTGACTAGTTCATCAGGCCTACTTCACAAATGGAGGAAGTTGAAGAGCACCCCTGCCTACCGATCACCCCGGATGTTCAAGGAAGCCGGTGGGTAAAGGCTTTTCTACCTACCCAATAAGAGGCCTCCAGTAGAAGCTGAAACCAGAAAAGATAAGATAACTCCTGACGTCACGGGGGAGCAATCTGTAAACGACCTCCCCTCCCCCTCCCAGCAATGCTTCAGTTCCTGCTAAATTCTGGCTCTAGGCCCAGGCCGCCTTAGTGAGGCTACCCCAATCCCTGCCGCTACCACCCACCCTGGGACAGCTTCTGGCTTCAGCCCCCGAACCGCCCGGGACTGGAGCTCCAGGACTGGGTAGAGCAGGAGAGGCCGGGTGTGTCCTGGGAAATGCATTATGGGCAGGCGAGGGAGGAAGGAGAAACTGACTGCTGCCATAGGGAAGTAAGGTTTGTGCTGAGCCCCAGGAACAAAGAGGATCCCCCGAAAGCGACTGGGAGCTTCTCTGCAGTTCATGGAACAGAAGCTTCCCAATGCAGAGTCCGGAGCCTCTGCCAGCGGAGACTATCTCAGATCCCCCAGACCCTGGGGTAGGCTCAGCTCCTAAACGAATAGCTACCTCCCATAGGGAGTCTGAGTCTCTGGAGGTGAGCTTCAGGAGGAACTCCCCCAGGTGCCAGGCGGGCGCCGCCCCAGTCCTCGGAAAAGCCACCCCCAGGGCAAAGGAGCCACCGCTCAGGGGCGTGCCTTCTAATGACCCCACCCCCTAATTAAAACCTCTAATTGGAATGCTGGCCTGAGACTGAGTGAAATTTCACTCTCCAATCAAAGTGCCATTGCAGCACGGGGGGGGCGGGGATTACCCTATAGGCGTGATTTCCCTGACTCCCAACCACATTCCGAAGGCGAAGGGCTCGTCCGTAATTGGCAGACCTACGACCAATCATAATCCCGAAATCCGGAACCCAGGTCGCCGCGCCCTGTGTTCGAACCAACCAGGGTAAGATTACGTCCTCAAGTACCTCCACCTCCTCCCGCAACGCCTTTGGCCGGGGCGAGGCCCTCGTAAAAGGGGTGGGGCAACGGGCAAATAGAGCCCAATGGAAGGCCGGCGCGGGGAGCGTGTGAATTGCAATTGGTAGTAGGGAGTAAACAGTAGGCGGGGAGTGGGTGGGCTCGGTGGCGGCGGCTGCCGCCGCGGCGGGGTGGGGGGGAAGGGAGGGAGCCTCTTTGGGGGGAAGGGGAGGGCGGGGGAATGAGTAGCCCCGCGGCGGCAGCAGCTGCAGCAGCAGCAGCAGCAGCAGCAACGGCGGCAGCAGTTACAGCAGCAGCAGCAGCAGCTGGCTGGCGGCAGGCGGCGGCGGCTGCTGCGGCGGCCCGGGAGGCCGAGGCTGAGGCCGTGGCGGAGTCACTGCAATCCGGGCCGGCTAGCTAGCCAGCGGGCAGGCGAGCAAGCGCCACGGCTCCATGGAGCTCGAAAACATCGTTGCGAACACGGTGCTACTCAAGGCCCGGGAAGGTGAGCTAGGCTGGGGTTCGGGTCCGACCGGGCTGAGATCGGGTCAGGGTTGGGTATAGGCTTGCGCTGGAGGCGAAGGCGGAGGCCGGCCATCTACCGGAGCTGCTCGCCGCCCAAGGACCGCAGCCCTGGGCCCTGCTTGCTGGGGCCGGGCGGCTCCCGGGCCCGCGGACGCACGCGGATGCTCGTCCTGGGCCAGTGAGGGACCGGCCACGCGCACAGGAAGGACCCCCCTTCCGGACCTGGGGTCGCCTGGCCCCCTCCCCCGCTCCCTGTTTATCTCTCCGCATCCCATCCCACCTGCTTTGACTTTCCGCGGGGGTGGCCCCAAGGAGGGGGGGTGAGAATCCAGTACTTGGACTCGCGCCCCCGGCTTCCTTTCTGTCCTGTGGCTCCCCCCACCCAATGTAATCCCCCCTCCCCCCGGGGCCTGGCCCATTTGGTGATGCTGGGCAGGCGCAGCACCCCCTTTGTACCCTGGGTGCTTGTTTCCGGCTGAGTGCCGAGAAGCTTGGGGTGCTTGAGTGAGCTTGGGGCCCGGGCTTCCTGGAAAGGGGAACAGGCCAAGCTAGGCTGGGGACCCTTTTGACCTCCCTTCTGGAAGCAAATCAGAGAGAAGTTGGGAGGGGATTGAGCATCTGGACCCCACTGGTAGAGGCTGACCTCTTGAGAATGACCCGATATGGTGATCTGTGTGGGGGAGACCCTAGGGACTGCTGTTTTAGCTGCTTGGGGAAGCTTTCCATTTTCAATGGGTGACCCCTAAGCTGGGGCCCTCTTGAAGACTTGGATATTCTGCTTTGACTCTGAAGGCCTAACAAGTCAGACATAGTCAAGGTGGTTCTTATTGGGGTGGAGGGGAAAGAATTCATTGGCTCAATGAGAACATATGGTGGGAATCCGAAAGTTTTTCTAGGATTCTTTGGGGCCCCATGAGGTGGCTAGCTAAGATAATTGCCTGGAGCCCTTGGAAAAGGGAGGGAGGGAGGGAGAGGGGTGTGTGTGCCTGTGTCTGTGTAGATTAGAATAGTATAGTTAAACAAATGCTAAATTTGGGGTAGGGTTTGAATCTCAGCTCCCTTGGCCCTAAATTTTCTCATCCATAAAAGGTGGCTAGAATAAGTAATCTAACCTCTGAGTTCTTTCAGCTCTAATTCTACAATCTTATTTCTTTTCTCCCAAACTTCTTCTAGCAGTTCAGACTCATCATCATATATAGGCAGGGACTTGGCCACCCTAAATGCTCTGTTACCAGCATGGTCTGACCATAAGTCATTCTTTAGACAGGGGATATACTACCCCAACCAGCCATCTACACCTGGTAGGTGTATCTATTTCAGTGACCCTTGGGTTATCATACTTCCTTGCAAGGTAAAGTCCAGTCCACATGCCAACTAAAGATGTTGGGAATATAAAATTCATACAGTTTCAGGGCAGAAATAGCGCAGTTCTCATTGTCCTGTAGGCAAGGCCTTATCCCAGAATGGGGAACCCAGATGGTAGTGTCCATTGCTGATCCACACCTCTAGTACTACTACCAGATGAGCTGCATCTTTCTAGATTCCCCTACTTGTTACCTATGTGATCTTGGACAAGTCACCTTAAATTTCTTCTTCTGTAAAATAAACCAGTTGGACTAAATTCTCTCTAAGGCTCCCTTGACTTCCAAATCTGTAGTCTAGGATTATATGGTTTCTGCTCCTCGAGGGCAATGACTATTTTAAATTTTGTCTTGGTATCCTAAGTGCTTTCTAGGACAATGCCTTGTTTGTCCTTTTTTTTTTGGGGGGGGGGGTGAAGGTAGGGATAGACCTGTGATTTTTATCAATGTAGGGGACTCCTAGTGAGAAAATTCTACCAGTCCAGGCTGGCACCTTATCTACAACCTTTATCTTAAATCATTTCCCTGGTATGTGGTTGACACAATAAATGCTTGTTGAATTGCACAGAAAATTCTGCCTATATCTTAATGAATTTTTTTCTGTTTTATTTATTCTACACACACACACACACACACACACACACACACACACACGCACATCCTATCCCCACCTTCAGCCTTTCATGATAGCAGTCTCAACTAATGATCAGCTTGGATTGAATAGTCCCTGGACCCAGTGTGCCAAGAGCACTGTGACCTTCCAAATCTATACTTTCTTTGCCTTTGCCCTTCTCTCTTTTTTTTAAATCCTTACCTTAGTGAGTAATGATTCCAAGGCAGAAGGGCTAGGCAGTAGAGATTAAGTGACTTGCCCAGAGTCACACAACTAGGATGTGACTGAGACCAGATTTGAAGCCAGGCCATTGGATCTCTAGGCCTGACTCTCAATCCACTGAGCTTCCTCTCCTATCCCTTCTAAACTTTCTTTGACTCATGACAGCTGGAACTGGATTGATTGACAGTAACTAGCCCCCCATTAGATCCTCAAGTCAGCCCCAGCTCTTATCTTACCAACTCTGCCTCTTTAGCTTCATGGTTCTGCCTGTTAGATTTCTTAGGCTAGTACTAGCTTTTCTTCTAGCTCTAGGAACCTAGTGCACTCAGATAGGTACTGTAGACATTGTCTTCCTGCCAGAGATATCCAGAGCTGGGCATAGGATCTGGATGTACTCAAATAAAAAGTAAGGGTTGTAGTGTCCTGTCTCTGTTGGTAGCTTCAGTAAGTGGCCCAGCTGGGATCCAGTGAGAGAGCCCTTCTTGGGCATGTGCTGGGACGCTGAGAGATAGACTGCCGGTCACCAGTACTAAACTGACCACCCAGGAGGCATCTGGCAGACACTCAGCACTGGGCAGCCTGGCTTGGCTTATCTCAGCTCCGTTATCAGGTCAGCCAGACCAGACTTTCCTTCTATCCCCTGAGAGAGATGTCTTCTGGTTTCTTTTTTCTGCCTCATCATTCTGCCCAGGATGGAGGGGAGGGAAAGGGGGGTGGAGGGCACTGGTCAAGCTGGTCCTTCTGCCTTGGGCTATATCTCAATGCCTTTAGGATTTCTGGGTGGGGAGAGTAGTCCTAGGTATATATACATAGCTTAGTTGGGGAAGAATGTTGACTTGCCTAACCTGGAAAGACCAGAGGAAAGGGAGGAATTGATAGCATTTAGTGATGCTATGGTAGCTCCAGCTGTGATGGGGGATTTCTCGAATTCAGGGCCTTAACATAACATAACATTCAGAAGCTTAACATAGACAGCTTTGGGGGGCCCACGGTAGGATCTGAAACTCAACTTGCTCCCAAGGACTGATTTTCAGGCCCAGAATTTCCTTAAATGAAGGAAGATCTTCTCACCCTTCCCTTCCCCTTCAAAAACCTCTTCCTCCCCCTGTGAACACACTCTAGGAAGAAAGGGGACAGGTACCTAGGTATTTGGGTGGGGAAGAGGAAGAAGCAGGAGGTAGGGTGGGGACAGGATATTTGCATGAGACTTTCTGCAGCAGCCTTGATGTGGCCTAAAGCAGGGTGGGAGGAAGTAGCTTGTGGGGAAGGGGAAGATAGAGTGGTTAAAGCATATGAGTGACCTGCAGAAGGTGGGAGCTTGGTGGAAAAGCTTCTTCTGTACCTCTCCCTTTTCTTCTGGTCTCCTCTTTGAGGCCGCAGAGCCCACGCTATGAGAGAGGAGGTGGGAAGGGTTGGGGGAACCTTTCTCTACTAAAAGGCATATAATTGGGCAAGGCTAATGCAGGGGCCAAGCCTTCAAGTGCCCTTGTTGCTGAGTGAAGCAACCCTCCAAGAGCAGGCCCCTGACAGACAGGGTTGGAAGGGAAGGATTTCCCAACGGACATTATCAAACACTTCCGCTTTGAAGCGCGCGCACTCTCCCTCCCTCCCTCTCCCTCTCTCTCTCTCTCTCTCTCTCTCTCTCTCTCTCTCTCTCTCTCTCTCTCTCTCTCTCTCTCATTCTCTTTTTCTGCTTTTGCCCAGGTATTGAGTAGGTTTGCCCTGCCCACTGAGCCTCCTTATCAATTGTCTGTGTGATTCCGCCAAAGGGAAAAGTAGAGGGGAGCTGCTCATCTATGGGTGGAGCTATAGGCCCAACTACCTTTCATAGAGTCATAGGATTTTAGAGCTAGAAAGGACCCTAAACCGTTATCCCATCCACACACCCCTCCCCCAATTTTATAGGTAAGCCCCAGAGAAGGAAAGTAATTTGCCCAAGGTCACACAGAGTAGTAACAGAGGTAGAATTATCACCTGTTTCTAAATCCAAAGCTCTTTTTACTATGCTATGTTCTTTTGCTGTTATTTTTTTTTTTCAGTTGTCAAGCACTAATTTTTTTATCCTTCTCTAAGTTGGGGGGGCAGACAAAAAACAAACCCTTGTATAAGTTAGACAAGTAAATAAGAATAGACAAGTAAAACAAATTCCCATATGATAATGTTCTTTCTGTAGGGCCATGACCAGCCTCTTCTGATTGCCTCTCATCCCCTCCCATGGGGCCCAGAAGTCACGCTCAACCTTAAGCCAAGACTTGGCTCCCCTGCGACACAGGCCTGGTACCCAGTTGTATAAATCCCAGGCTTCCCCTCTAGGAGCTCCCAGGGCCTTTGGGGAAGGAAAGAGACATGGGTAGAGATGGACCATGGCTAGAGCTGGGGACCAGTGTGTGCCCCAGTAGGGAAATAGAGGAAGAAGCTAAAACTGGGCCTTGAAGTCCAGGGATCAGGGAAGAGGGCAAGTCCTCCCTCCTCTGCCACCCATGTACCCAGTCACCCTGTTCCTAATCCTCCCGTGACCCCTACAGGCGGTGGTGGCAACAGGAAGGGAAAAAGCAAGAAATGGCGACAGATGCTTCAGTTCCCCCACATCAGCCTGTGCGAGGATCTTCGTCAGAGTGTGGGTAAGGAAGGGCCTGACCTTTAGGCTTCTGAAGGGCACCAGAGCAGGCAGCTAGGGCCCATCCAACCCCGGCCTAGTCACTCCCCCATTGTCCCTGAGCCAGTTGGTCCACCTTTCTGGGCCTCTGTGTCTGAAAGAGGGGACTTCAATGATGACCGAAGGTCTCTTAGTCGGGTGGTCCTTATCTGGGCGATGGGCGCCTGGCCTGGCTGCTCCTGCACCTCTGCCTCGGTTGGGGTTCATCAGGGCCCAGCCCGCTAAGTTTACCAGGTGTGGTTTGAGAGGAATGGTTCCCCCATTTAGGGAGGGGGTGTGGCAGGAAGCCAGGCAGTATACACCACCCACTCCCCTTCCCCCACCAGAGGGTTTCAGTTCCTGAGCCTGGGCCGGAGGAAGGCCTACTCCACCCCAAAGTCTGAACTTCCTGGGCCTTGGCGTTTGCAGGCCACCCCAAACCTTGAGCCCAGAAGGAAGGCTCCTCCTAGGAGGAAGGCAGGCTGCAGGAGTGACCACAGTTCTCCTTTCTAACAGGACTGTTCTCTGGATGCTTTAGTTTTAAGACCAGAAGGTCTGATGGGGAGCCACTGGGGAGATGGGAAGTACCCATAGCTCAGGGGATCCTTTCTGGCTTCAGATCTGGCCTGACATTTTATTGAACTTGATACCCCCACTCACCCCCAAAGGGGAAGAGGAGGCAGCCCAGGCCTGCCCTCAGGGAGCTCACTGTTAATGTTAAGTAATGCTGGAGTTTGAGGCTGGATATGATAGGGTTTGGTGCCCCAGCCTGACCTGAGCCCCAGGCCCTCACACTTAGTAGCTCCTTACTTATCTCTTTAGGAAAAGTTTGGAAAGAAAGTGCTTTGTAAACCTGAAAATGTTACAAATATGGAAACTATTACTGTTATCAACATTGCACTCAGTGGAAGAAATGTTTGGCACTTAGGTGGCCTTGTATGAGCATGCTACCTTCTCTCTTGGGACTCAGTGTCCCCTCTGTAAAGCGAGGGGGGTGGGCTGGGCCAGGGCAGGGATGGCACACCTATGGCATGGGTGCCAAAGCTGGCACACAGAGTATTCTCTGTGGACACTAAACCGCCTCCCCCCCTTTTTCCCCTCTCCCCAGTCCCCAGTTTGTTACTAGAAAGGCAGAGGGACTATGGACAGAGCTGTTCCCCTCCCCCTCTCCACCAAGGCTAATGAAATTTTTTCACATCCCCCACCCCTCTGCCCAGCAGCCATTGGGCGCACACAGGGGGTAAGTTGGGCAGCTCACTGGTGGTAGAGCTGGAGGGGAGCAGAGCCACTCCCCTCCCCCTCTCTACACTCACTGAGGACATTCCTCATTTCACTCACCCCTCCCCCAGCAGCCCAATGGGAGCACTTCCTCCCCACTAGGGGATGGGACATGATACTCTGTGATGGGGGTGGGGTACGGTGGGGAGGGGGGAGGGCAGGCAGAGCATTCAGTTGGGGGGGGGCAGGGCCAGGCACTCCATCTTTCAAAGGTTTGCCATCACTGGGCTAGGGAATTACCAGGGTCTCTATCAGCAGAAGCATTCTCTGACAAGTTTAGAAAAATTGCTACAGATGCCCCAAGTTGGGGCAATAGAGGCTTGGCGAGACCAGCCAATCTCTGAAAAGATTCATCTGGAGAGATGGACTGGAGCCAGCCAGGTCTTGTATGTAGGATGGGGAGATTAAACAGGCAGAGAGCAGACTGGACCAGGTCCCTCACTGTGGGAGCTGTCCATTGGGAGACTAGCCCAACAAGATCTTGAAACCTAGAATTAGACTTGTGCCTTCATCCATGCTCCTGGGGCTGGGGGTGACTGACATCCCTAACTCCAAGTTGCACTGGCTCCCAAAGCTAATTTCTTTGCTAGATTCCCAAGGTGGGTTTGAGACTGATAACAGAAGAGACTATAAAATTGCCTGTCTAAAAAAAGGTGGGAGGTAGGGAGGGGAACTTCCGTAGAAGCCACCAGGGTTTGCCCTCTCCACAACACTTAACAGGGTGGGCACCTCTCTGTCCTTGAGCCCTGTATTCTTGAAAGCTATACAGGAAACCCCTGCTTCCTCCCTAGTGATGCCACATTTCAAACACTAAGGGTGCAGAAGTAGTCTCCTCCTCTCTGTGGAACCTCCTACTCCCCATGGCCTGTCCAGATTAGAGGGGCTCAGTTTTCTCTCCATCTGTCATAGGATTTAGAAATCCTTCATTCAGTCGATAAGGAAAAGTGAAATGATTACCTAGGGAGAAGTGGGTAGAACCAAGGTTCCAACGCAGGTCTTTTGACTCTAGGTCCAGGGCTCTTGCCACTATTTCCCACTATTTCCTTCCTGTCTTACTCCTTCCAGAAAGTCTCCTCTGACTATTTTTCCAGCCTACTTCCTCAGGGCCAAGAGACCAGAGTACCTGGTCACCACAGTGCCCTCACCAACTGAACTAAGTCTCTCCTGGCTCAACTTCTGCTGTGGGGGATGCAGGGAGGTAGGGGGAGCTACCTGGGTTATGGTGGCCACAGATATTCCCTCTGTTTGTAGAGCGGGACTACCACAGCCTGTGTGAGAGGCAGCCCATTGGGCATTTGCTCTTTCGGCAGTTCTGCGAGACACGGCCGGAGTTATCCCGATGCATCAGCTTCCTGGATGGGGTGGTAAGGGCTTTCTCTGCTTTCCAAATGTTCCTGTGACCAGGGTGAGGGAAGCAAGCCTCCTGAGGGTCTTCTGTTCCAAGGCCAAGGGCCTGTAAATCCAAGTAGGCCATTCCTACCAGCAATGGTGTCAGGGCAGGGGCATCTTCAGTGTCTTTCTTGGCCAATTCCCTATTGGATTCTGGTGCTCAGGCCCAGTCCAGGAAACATGCCTTCCACCCTGAGTATTCTTCCTGTTCTGGCACCTTCTATAGCCCCTGCCTTTCTTAGGCTAAGTCCTTTAGATCTCAGGGTCATTCTTCCTATAGGCTGAGTATGAGGTGACTCCTGATGACAAGCGGAAAGAAGCTGCCCAGAGGCTGATGGAGAACTACCTGAACCCCAAGGTAAGTGAGCTGCAACTGGGCCCTACCAGTGAGAGAGCCTTATCTTGGGAAGAAGGGGTCTGTCCTTGCCAAAAAGTTTGATCTGGTCAGATCAGGAGATGAGCACTGGACTATCCAGACCAGGCTGAGCCATTCGGCCCAAAGCCTTTCTTAAAGAAGACAGACAAGTGGGAGGAACCAGGCAAACCATAGAGTTTGGGAACTCCTCCGGACCTAAAGGGCTGGGCAGTAGTAGTCATCTAGTCTAAACTACTAGCATCTTCTAGAATATTCTTTTTACAAAAGAAGTACTTAGCCTTTTTAGTGTCATGGACCCCTTTGACCATAAAGTGAAGACTATGGACTCCATCTCAGAATCATGTTTTTAAATTCATAAAATAAAATGCATAAGACTGCAGAGGAAACCAATTTGAAATACAATTTATATATATATATATATATATATTTTTTTTTTTTTTAAAGCAAGTTCACAGAGGCAGCTAGGTGGCTCAGCAGCTAGAGATCCTGGTCAGGTCTGGCCTCAAACAGGCAGGGGACTCACTTGTGACATGAGGGTTGCAGTTTGGGTACTCGGTCTCCGAAAGGTTCACCATCGCCTAGCCCTTACCACTCTTCTGCCTTGGAATCTATACTTACTAGAATTAATAGTAAGTATAGATTCCAAGGCAGAAAAGAGGTAAGGTAAGAAGATTACAGATCACAGGTTAAGACCCACTGGCTCTCCCTTGAAAAGGATCATCTATCCTTAGCTTTCTGGACACCATACTCTGTCCCCTTGGCTTCTGCCCACCCCATCCAGGCATGAAAGCTAGTAGACTAACTCTTACTTTCAAGGTGAGTACTTGTGTACGGGCTAAAGACAAGAAATACCAAGGCAATCACAAGTATCTGCCATTCTGGCTCACGCCTGTCTGTCCCTCTGGCTGCCTGCTTGGAATTCTGCTGGCGCCAAGCAGAGTCCCCTGGAGCTTGCTTCAGGCCCCTCACTCAGTATCCAACATGACCTAACAGACAGTCAGAGCTGTCCGGCAGTGGTACAGGCTGCAGCAGAAGGCAGGGAAGCCAAGAGTGGATGACTCCCTATCGGGAAGGCTATAAAAGTATTCCAGAAGGGGTAGGGAGTTTGGACTCTGACCAACAGCTTCAACTTTTTATGAGTTCATGGGGCCTACAATCCCTTGGTGCATGCGTGTGGCCCAGGAGAAAGCTCAGCTCTCCTTCTAGAATTTGTTGAGGGTTGGGGCAGGGTAAGTTGCTCAGGCCTTCACTTTGACTCTTCTCTACCCCTGCTGGAATTCCCAGTGTACAGACCACATCCCTGAAGTTCCTCCCCAGCTAGTGAGTGCCTGTGCTGAGAGACTTGAGCAGGGGCCCTGCAAAGACCTCTTCAAGGAGCTCACCAGGTATGTATCAGCCTATCCTTCTATTCTGTGGAAACAAGAGGAGGCTAGAAGGGGGACAGGGGGAGTGCGTCAGCCTCAGACAGGCTCTGCCCTGGGAAAGGCGACCACAGTGGAGCAAGAAGCTGGGAGTCAAGGTCCCTAGGAAAGGGAGGAAAAAGAAAAGCTGCCATCCCAATCACCCATTGTCCTGAAGGGCTCCCTGTGTGATGACTGAAGCTAGCTGAAGCTTCAGCATTCACTGTACTTGCAGGCTGACCCATGAATACCTGAGTGTTGCCCCCTTTGCGGATTACCTCGACAGCATCTACTTCAATCGATTCCTACAGTGGAAATGGATGGAAAGGTGAGTATTAACTACTTTTGTCATACTAGAAATATGGGGGGGGGGTGCATGGGGAGGAAATGTATGTATTGAACTATTGGGGTGAAAGGAGGGTGTCTTGATGGGCAGTTGGCTGGGGCAGCCAGTGATCTTAGATGAGGCTTATGAGACCTGCCCTGAATTAGTAGAAGAGAGACTCAGCATCTACCTTCTTCCCATTTCTATCTGTAGACTTGTAGTTACTCCCCTGCCCTCGTACTCCAACACTACCCAGACATAGCCTTCCCCCATCCACAGTGCCCAGTTGGAAATCCCACACCACCTCAGGAATTTATTTTGGTAATTCTTCTCCTTTCACCTCTGCAGGCAGCCAGTGACCAAAAACACCTTCCGCCAGTACCGTGTGCTGGGCAAGGGTGGCTTTGGAGAGGTGAGTGGCCTTGAATGCAATGGAACTTATGAGACTAGTCCTTTGGATGGCAACGGGGACCCAGCTCTCAGAGGGAAGCTTTATCCCCCTGCCAAGGAGATAATTTCTCCTATACACACTGCCATATTCTCATTCACTAGTTCCCAAAGCTTTTGGAAAGGCAATACCTTTTGTGTCTTATCCCACTGCTGCCACCACTTTTATTTTATTTTTTAAAACCCTTACCTTCCTTCTTGTCAATACTGTGTATTGGTTCAAAGGCAGAAGAGTGGTAAGGGCTAGGCAATGGGGGTTAAGTGGCTTGCCCAGGGTCACACAGCTGGGAAGTGGCTGAGGCCAGATTTGAACCTAGGACCTCCCATCTCTAGGCCTGGCTCTCAATCCACTGAGCTCCCTAGCTGTTCGAAAATGCACCCCACCACCACCACCACCACTTTTAGAGACATAATGCAGGTGAGAAAGAGTGGTAGTAGGCCTCCAGATTCTCACCTATTTTGGTTTCCTTCTCTGAGAGGTTTGAACCAAAGTCCATCTTTATTCTCTCTACACTGCTCCAGTCTCTTTCTGACTTCTGGGGACCAAGATGGTGGGGTGGAGAGGGGGTGGAAGGGAGCAACCATTTCATTACTGAGACAAGCTCAGAGAATTTAAAGAAATAGTAACTCTCAGCTTGGCCATGGCAGCTAAGTGGAAGGATCCTTATTCCATCTATGATATAGGAAAAAGATAACTAGATAGGGACTAGATGTGAAATAATAGGTCAGGAAGGCTTGTGTCCAAATCCTGGCTCTAAAGTTTGCCAGCTTTGTGACTTTAGGTCATTCTCTGATCCTCGATGGGAATGATACATCCTTCCCTACTTCCCTTATACAACTGTTTTGTTTTGGTTAAAAGGTTTTTGTAAACCTTAAAAGAGAAGTGGCAAAAGTGAACAGTAGTGGTGGCGGCAGCTGCTGCTACTCCTGCTATTGCTATTACTATTATTACTACTACCACTACAACTACTACTACTATTATGCTTCATCACAATATGAAGGTCATGGTAATTCATGAAACAGGAATGTAAAATGGCTCTTGGATCTGTGGGGTCCACTGTCATTACTAATGACAGCTATAGGATGGCAAAAAAGGAGGCAGCAGGTATAAAGATCCATATTTAGACTACCCACAAACACCAACTTTAGATATTCTCAATGTGAGATCTCTTACCAGTAAACTTTTTTAGTTCTGAAATAACTGAATCACATCAGTGTTGGCATTCTTAAGATAAATGAAGCTAGAATGTAAAAGGAAGTTACAGCTAACTGGAAGGATGGCTCATTGGTTCTCCCTTGGGAAGTAAATAAAGACTTGGCAGACTTGGTGTGTTTGTGCATTCAAAGGCAACAAGAAACATTATTTAATAGCCCACTTGGTCATCTCTCATAACGCTTATAATGAGAATAAGCAAAAAGAGCATCAAGAAGATAATGATTGAAGCTTATACATCAACATTTGTTGCAGACAATGAGTAGAGAAATTCTATGACAAAATAGACCAGATCTTCCAAACCAAGTCAGACCTTCCCTTTGATTTTTGGTGACTACAATGCAAGATGGAAAGATGGCCAAAAGTACAGCATGGTTCCATGGAAGAACATTGGCTGTGGAGTCAGAGAACCTGGGCTCATATCTCATCTCTAGTATTTACTACCTCTTTGACCTTGGGCAAGTTACTTAACCTCCCTGGGCCTCAATTTCCTCATCTGTAAAATGGAGTTGATCTTGATGTCACTGAGGTCCTTCCCAGCTCTAAATCTAGATCCTATGTACATTGAGAATATGATTCAGTTTTAAGAAACTAAAGAGACTAAAGACTTGTGGACTACTCAGAAACCTCATTTCTATATATTATGAATACTTCAGTAAGTAAGTTAGAAGGTTTTGAATGAGATGGACACCTAACAACATCACAGAAAATTAAATGGACTATCCTGACAGATATAGAAATCATATCAGAATTAGCCATCTCTGTGCTGTCACATTCAACCTCTAAGGAGAGAGGAAGGATCAAAAATCAGTCTCAGTGTGGAAGAAAGGCTGAAAATGAAAAGAACTGGATGTATATTCAACAGCTTCAAACTGGCTTCTTTCTTTTTTTCCCCTCCCTTCCTGCCCTCCCCACTCCCTGTCTGGCTTATTTCAAGCACTTTATTAACAAGAAGGGAAACTGTGATCTTGACTTAAACCATTTTCTGCAGATGTCAACCAATATGAAGCGGTCACCACCACAGGGAGGCCAAAGGGGCCTAGGATCAAATATCCTCACTGAGCAAACACTGGACCTCCTTGCCAGGCAGAGAGACATGGTAGCCAAGAACAGCATTGATTTAAAAATTTAAGCCCCAAGCACATTTGCAAACACTATAGAGGAGAATGATAGAAGTTCACCAACAGCAACACCTCACAGAACATTTAAACGCAGTGAGGGCAAAAACAAGCCTGTAGAAATCTTGGTTTGAGACCCAACTAAGCCAAAATATTGCTGAAGGCATTCATAGATGAAATGGACAGGACAACAATTAGAAGAGAAGTACAGTGGGTTTGTTAGGGCCCTCCATTTACAATGGTGACAGTAAAACCACCACATTTTATTCCTAATACTTCAGTCCCTTTAAGAGGAAGTGAAAATGGCACTTAAGAAGATGAAGTTAGAAAAAAGCACCTGGACCAGACCAAAATACACACCAGGGGTATCCATGCTGGAAGAAATAGTATCTTGAGAAGCATCAAAGGATCATATTGTGCCTCGCCCTTGCCCTTCTGTCTTAAGAGTTGTTACTAAGACAGAAGGTACGGGTTTAAAAAAATAGAATATGCTACGTAGTAGGGGAGAAGATACAAAAAATGATTGTTTAAGAAGTCATGTGAGGAATAATCAAAAAAGGTATGGCATGATTTCCCACAACAGATTCTATCTTCAAAGCTAGACAGTAATTTCTATGTATTAAATCTACATATCTATATATGCAGAATATCTACACAATAATAATAGCTAACATTTTACAAAGTGCTTGCTATTTGCTCAGTGCTGTGCTATAGACTTTATAATTGTTTTATATATACGTTTAAATAGCTCTCACCTTCTATCTTAGTTTTAATTCTAGGCAAGGGCTAGGCAGTGGAGGTTAAGTGACTTACTCCAGGGTCACACTGCTAGGAAGTGTCAGGTCAGATTTAAATCCAGGTCCTGGTGCTCTATACTGGGCCATCTAGCTTCTCTGCAATTGTTATCTAATTTGATTCTTACAACCACCATGGGAGATTGGTGCTACTTTTATCTCCATTTTACAGATGAAGGAACTAAAGCAAACAGAAGTTAAGTGACTTTCCCAGAGTCACACCCATCATTTATAATCCTTGTAAGGTTATTTGTTGATACAAAAAAAAAAATCCAGACTCATTTGACTTGGTAGAGCAAGATGCAACCTTACAAGGATTGCCTTATTCCTTTGTAAAAGTCCTTGCTAAATGTACCCACAGGGATGATGGATTAACAACATCAAGCAAGACGTAAAATAGAAATATAGATGTCTGCCAGAGGTATTCACTAGTACTAGGGAGATGTCCCATGCAAGATTCAAAGGGGGAAGAATTTTCTTTAATGGGTTTTTTGACTATATGAACATTAATTAGAGGTATTTCAAATGGGTGATCTTTGTCCAGTGCTTAGTGTTATTCGCAGAACTGAACCACATCAATATTGACATTGAGACAAATGATTATATTAACATCAAGCAAAACAGAAAACTGGAAAGCTGAGAGCCTGCCAAAGAGATTCATCTTTGTTCCTCCTGTTTGCAAATAGCATGCTAATTTATCTAGTCCCTGGTACGATTTAGGGCTCCTTCATCAGTTCCTTCATTATTCAGAAAAAGTGGGTCTCCCTGACTTTACAAAGAAAAGAGATGAAACATGGGATTTCTTTAGAAGGGAAAACTCCCTTTACCAGAACTAGTCACCACTGCTGCCACTTAATAGTCTCTAGAGACCTGGAAGTTTAGGGACATGTCCAGCATCACACAACCAAGCCAGTACGTATCAGGAGACTTGAGCCTACCTTTTCTGGCTCTGAAGCTCTATCCATTATATGGCATATACCTACCTATTGGAAAAACCAAATGGATAACAAGTGCCAATTATCTAAACATGCAGCAGAGTTGATACATCTGCACTGCAGTGGACAGTGATATGGGCCCGTAATTGAAGAAGATGAGAGAAGGCAAGGCTGCATTTGCTTAATTACTTGGTGCCTTCATCAGCCCCAAGCTTCTATCCAACACACAGCCTCAACTTTCTAAGCCAAAGACTTTTGGTTGTGCTCCGAAGTTGTAGATCTTAAGACACCACAAGTCACCAAGGAATCAAAGTTTTGCGTACACCAAAGTGCATGCTTGGGGCTGTACGTAGGTTGTAGCATTCTTAGACTAATGACTTCTACACAGAAAATGGCGGGAGGCATGTCATCCAGATGATGGAGAACAGATGAATGGGCCAAGTTCAACCCCAGTACTCAGGAGATGTAAAAAGACTTCCAGGGAGTTGGACAGCTCTTCCCTGCAGGATCAAAAAGCCAGGCGTTGACAAAAATCACACAGGATAGGAAGGCAGGGCAGAGGGAAATGCTGTGCTAGAGAATATCCACATTGATGAGATCATAGGGCCATTGATGTGTCATTATTTCTGCTAAAGGATGTTTCACCCCAGTTCCTCAGTAAAGTTTCCTTTTATCTCAATTGTGCCAGAATGGGTTTTAAAGGGAAAAGAGCCTTATTCTGGCCAAGAAGACTGGTAGGATCTGGGGAATCCAAGACTAAACGGATCAAGGAGCTTCAGGAAACCCTGAAAGAAGAAAGATTAGCTAGGCAAGAGGGCACAGGCTTCCCCTCCATATGGGGCTTAGGAACGGAGGAGGTGGGTTTGGGGCTAGCAGCTGGGCCCAGAGAGTGGATCCTTGAATCAAAAGAGATCATTGGGTGGGGGGGAACAGTAAATATTCACTGGGCATCTTTCCTCCCACCTAGGTCTGTGCATGCCAGGTTCGAGCCACAGGCAAGATGTATGCCTGCAAGAAACTAGAGAAGAAGCGAATCAAGAAGAGGAAAGGAGAGGCTATGGCCCTGAATGAGAAACAGATCCTGGAGAAAGTGAACAGTAGGTTTGTAGTAAGTACAGAGGAGGCCTTTTCCTTTACCCCCAGTCACCTCCAAGAGAGGCCTCAGCCTGCCCTTGGCATGACTTCCCTGCTTACCACATAGCCCTGGCCTTTCTCTGCCCTGCCTTAGCTGCCTTTTTATCTGGGTGCCGATATGGACAACGATTCCTCCCACTGATAGGAACAGCAACCTCCCACTGGACCAGCATCTCCAAATCCTACCCTGGAGGCCAGGGCCTGTGCCTGGGGAGCCCCTCCCCATAAGGCATCAATTCTTCCACATCCCAAGGTAGTTTCTTAAATCACACCTGGGAAGCTTCTATGAATGAAGCAATTATAATCTGGTCCACAAGGAACTGGCCAGCACTGTGTATGCCCTGCCATGCCTGTGTCTGGCTCTGCTCTCCAAGGAGATTCACACACACACACACACACACATTATTCACACACAGACAGACATGCATACATGTCACACATACACACATCACGCACTCTCTGGAATCAGTCTAGCCTCTGCTGCCTCACTGATTTGGGGCTTCCAAAGAGGGGACCACTGCCTTGAGCCAACAATTTCCAGACCACTTAGTACCCACCAGGGTCCCTCCCTGAGTCTCCCCTACGTGTGAGGTTGAAGGAAAGACAAACTTCAGCCAGGACTGAAGTGGCCCTTTTATCCCTAAAGCAGTAATATCACCAACTCCCACCAGCCAGTGTGGGACCCTTCTGGATTTGGAGCCCTGAACAAGGGGAGGGGTGGAGGCAACCTGCTAACTAAGGAGAGCCTGGGCTAGTGGGCTAGCGGCCCACTGTTATAACACCCGAGTCACTGCTGGGTATTTCAGGTGAGCTTGGCATATGCCTATGAAACGAAAGATGCCCTTTGCCTGGTGCTGACTCTAATGAATGGAGGAGACCTCAAATTCCACATTTATCACATGGGTGAAGCAGGATTTGAGGAAGCCCGCGCTGTCTTCTACGCAGCTGAGATCTGCTGTGGCCTGGAGGATCTACACCGAGAACGGATCGTGTACAGGTAGGCTTGACTAGTCTACCAATGATATTGGCAGGCCCTTGGCCATGTCAAGGAGAATCAGTTGAAGTAAGTGGGAATGCTTAGCCTGGAGAGGAGGAGTCCGTGGCTGGTTAGAACCATCTACTACACCCCTCTCTAGGGCTCCCACCCTATCAGGAGCATTCTATCTTCAGGTATTTGAAGGACTATCATGGGAAAAAGATTGGGTTCTTCTTTGGGCCCCGGAGGACAAAATTGGCACTTGTACAGGGAAGTACAGGTTGACCCTTAATAAAAAGAACTTCCTCAAAATTAAAGCTGCCCAAAAATGACCCAAGCCATCTCTTGAGACAGTGAATTCCCAGTCACAGAAGCCTTGGAAGCAGATACTGGATGTACCCTTGTAGGGATATTCTAAGTAGGACTCAAGCTCTGGATAGGTAGGCAGTCAGAGAAGAGTTGGGCTTGGGTCCCGTTTCTGTCAGGTACTTGCTGAGTAAGAACAAGTCATTCTCCCCATCCCCACCCTAGAAAATGTCCAAGTCCTATTCTAGGTCAAGTAGCCATGGGTTCCACGAGTCCTTTCTAGCCCTGAGAGTCTGTGTGTTTTGGGGGACCAGAGTTGGGCCAGAAACCTGGTCCACCGAAGGGCAGGATTATCCACAACTGGGGAATGCCCATTGCTCTAGCCCCTGCCACATATAGCATTAATCCTGCCCCCTTCTCCCTCAGGGACTTGAAACCAGAAAACATCCTGTTGGATGACCATGGTGAGTGGGGGAACAAGGGGCTGTGGGGGTTGGGCTGGTTCTTCTAGTCCCACTCTGACCACCCCTCCCTTTCAGGCCACATTCGGATCTCTGATCTGGGACTAGCTGTGTACGTGCCTGAAGGTCAGACCATGAAAGGTCGAGTGGGCACTGTGGGCTACATGGGTGAGTGTTTTCCCCCTTCCGTAGGGAGGCTGCCTTCCTGACCTGGGCTTCTTGTACCCTCTGCTAGATGTACAGGGCTAGGTCAGCCTGCACATCTTCAGTAAAATTGCCTTCCTTCTCTCCCCAACCCTGAGGGGCAGGAGGTAGTAACACACTAGTCAAGGAAACTCATTACTCTGGGTATTAATGAAAATGTCAGCTCTCACAGGGCCTTACCCTCCAGCAATGAGAATATTCAGGCATGGAGAAGACAAGAGTGGGGCGAATACCTTTATCCCACCAGCTGCCATTTGATTATACCTAAAAGAAAAATGTTTTCTGTGTCATTGTACCAGAGGGGCTAGTGGACAACTAGCTTGGGCCCCAGGCCCTCCCCCATCACACTTCATGCTGCCCAACAGTGCCCCAGCAATAATTGTGTCTGTGTATGCCACTGTCTTGTTCCAAGAGACCTGACCAGGTCCTGTGGCTGCTAAAAACTCCTTCCATGTCTATTTTTGGAAAGACAGATTGGGGGCCACTTGAGGTCCCCTGTGTTGCCACTTTCTGGCTTCTGGTCTGTCCTGCCCTGGAAAAACAACATGGCTAAGTAAAAGTAGAAGGAGCCCTAAATTTGAGATGAGAGGACCTGAGTTTAAGTCGTGGTTCTGCTGTTTCATGGCTCTGTAGACTTTGGTCAAGTCACTTTCTTTTCTCTGGGCTTAAATTTCTTCCCCTCCAAAATGAGGGGTGTGGACCTAGATCATCAGTAAGGTCCCTACTAGACTGCTTTTACTCTCTGTACTCCTCTCAGTCCTGTTCTTTTACTCTTTGCCTTCTTCCTGGTACTACCTTCCCCACGTCCCCCTACCAGCCACCATCACTGACACTGATGTAGTACTGTGTCCCATGTGTCCCCCCAGCCCCTGAGGTGGTGAAGAACGAGCGGTACACATTCAGCCCGGACTGGTGGGCCCTGGGGTGCCTGTTGTATGAGATGATTGAGGGCCAGTCACCCTTCCAACAGCGAAAGAAGAAGATAAAACGAGAGGAGGTGGAGCGGCTGGTGAGGGAGGTAACAGAAGAATACTCGGCCAAGTTCTCATCCAAAGCCCGTTCTCTCTGCACTTCGGTATGTGAACGTGGTGGGGCTGTGAAGACCAGGGCAGAGGAGGCTATCTCTCATCCCAACCCAGGGCCCTGACCTCCCTGCCTTTCTGCAGCTCCTGTGCAAAGACCCCGGGGAAAGGCTCGGCTGCCGAGGAGGTGGTGCACAGGAAGTCAAGGAACACCCCATCTTCAAACGCATCAACTTTAAGCGCTTGGAAGCTGGAATGTTGGAACCTCCTTTCAAGCCTGATGTGAGTGCTTTCCCCTCTCCTGATTCAGTGGCCCCTAGTGGGAGCCAGCTTTGGGGACTGACCAGGGCAGGATTGGGCTGGGCTCCAGCACACCAGCCTGCACAGAAGTTGTCAGAGAGCCGGCAGAGTTGGACCCCTTGTATCCCCGACAGCTGAAGAGAATCAGAAGCTCAGCTCCACAAAACACCAGAGGCCTTGGGTGGCTGGAGAGTAAACAGGCTGGGGCACTGGGCTGGAGTGGATGGGGGGCTGCCAGGTGTAGGGAGGGAGGACCCACCTAAGCCAGCTGCGGCTCAGGTCACAGGAATAGGTTGGCACCTCCCCTTCCCTGGCCTTGCTGGGTCTCCCAGAGAGCCCTTTCTCTCTTCCTCCTCCCAGCCTCAAGCTATTTACTGCAAAGATGTGCTGGATATTGAGCAGTTCTCCACGGTGAAAGGTGTGGAATTGGAGTCTACAGACAATGACTTCTACCAAAAGTTTGCCACAGGGAGCGTGCCCATCCCTTGGCAGAATGAGGTACGTTGACCTGCCTGGCATGCAGTGGGGGGGGGGGGGGGGGGTTATGGACAGATAGGGAATGCGTAGGCCCCTCTGGGGAGAGTGGGGAATATTCCAGCACAGCACTCTCTCTGACCACATTCTTGCCTTGTGGCCCCAGATGATTGAGACGGAGTGTTTTAAGGAGTTGAATGTATTCAGCATGGACGGAACAGTACCCCCAGACCTTGACTGGAAGGGCCTACCCTCCCCACAGCCCAAAAAGGGCTTGCTTCAGCGACTCTTCAGCAGACAGGTAATAGGCAAGCAGGTGCAGGTCCCCCGAGCCTCTTTGGCCTTCTTGATGGAGCTGGACACTCCAGACACTCCCAGAGTGTGCCAGGTGCTACTTGAGCTGCAACTCCATCCCATCAGGCTCTACCCCCGGGGAAGAGACTATTCTGGGGGGTCAGACCTGCCCCAAAACTTACTCCTGCACTGGGACTGGGCCCTGATGACAGTTCCCCCCAAAGCTCCCTCACCCACATTCTTGTGTAGAAGTTGAGGCCGGGGAAGCAAGTCAGTTCCCTCTGCCTCAGAGCCTCCCTCCCTCCCTGCCGGGGCCTCATTCATGCTGTTTTCTCTTTCCAGAGGTGAGCCAGTGTGTGGGTCCCGGCGGGGCCTAATCCCTTCTGCAGCAGTGGCGAGATGTGGGCAAGAGGAGTCCGGTGCCTGGTGCCCTCCCTCCCCCCTTTCTGCCTGCCCACTGCTTCATTTCTAAATGCCCAGAGCCACTAATCCTTGCTTGGCTGCCCTGTCTGCCCAGGCCCTGCCTTTACCAGCTTGGTTGAAGAGGCTGCAGGGAAGGAGTTCAGTTTTCCCTTCCCCATTCTACTCTGCCAGGCCTCCCTAGAAGCCCAAGTTTATCTCCAGAGACAATGGCTTGGTGGGGGAAGGGGACCCCCTTTCCAAATGTGAAACACCCCCTCCCCCAGATCACCAGCCCTGGCTCTGAGCCTGGTACCTCCCAGCTTCTGGGAAATGGGTTAGAGCCTTCCTTCCTCAAATAGGGCCAGTAGCCTGGAAGCCACTGTTGCTGCCCTGTGGTTGTAGCTTTCTTTCCTCTAGGTCTGTGGCCAACTTCTGGTATACAGGCCACAAGGGAACCCTGGTTGGGCTCAGCCATATCTTACTCTTCCCCAATGCAGGCCCCTTTGCCCCCCTAACTCCATTGTGCAGCTGGCCTTAGCACCCACCCCCACATATCCCCTGGGGGGTAGCCACTCTGCTCATTCACTCAGGGGTGGGAGATGGGGGGTGGGCTGTCTACCAGAAGCATCCCTGCAGGCACCTTTGGGCAACATCAGGCTTCCCGAGTCCAGGAACATTGTTCAATCCTGCCTGCTCTGCTTCCCTCTCTGTCTTCCCTGTCTCTCCCCCTCCTACCCTTCCCTTTTCTAGGACTGTTGTGGGAACTGCAGCGACAGTGAGGAAGAGTCCCCCACCCGCCTCTAGCCCTGAGGGCCTGACACCCACGCCCGGCAGATGGCGGTAGCAGCTGCCCACCGGCCCTGTTTACAGTTTTGCACAATTGTCCTTAAAGATGTCTGTAAAGGCCCATGGAGGCCCCTCAGAGCCGGGCAATCCCAGCACATGCCAGGATTGTTCTAAATCTTTGGCTTGCTAGGGTAGTTTCCCTCCTGCACCCTCGGGAGTGAAGCAGGGAGGAGAAATTGTTCCATTCTTCCTTCTACCCAGCCTGGATGGGGTGCCCTAGGACACCTTCCTAGAGGTGGCAGATTCTGGTTCCCAAACCTGCCCCCTAGGAATCATTGGAATTTTATATATTTATATATCTGTATGTATGTATATATCAATTGTAGATTTTTAAATCACCGGGCAGAGGAGCCATCTCCCCCCACCACCACCACTGCCCACTGTACTCACTGTGGCCCTTCCCAGGCCAGAGCAGAGAGGGGGGGGGAGATTTATTGCCAAACCAAAGGGCCCCCACCTGGCCCAGAGGGGCTGCTGGGCAGCTAGTTTGGGTCCCAGGCCCTCCCCCATCATACTCACTGTGTCACCCACCGTGAACTAGTGACAGTTGTGCCTATATATCCCACTGCCTTGTTTCCAGTGGCCTGGCATAGCCCTGTGATTGCTGGAAACTCCCTCCCTGCCTGCTTCCAGATAGGAAAGTTTGGGGCCACTTAGGGTCCCAAATGAAGCCTCCACTTGGGGACAGAGGCAGCCCAGACAGGAAACCAAGGCCTGGCCTGTGGCTGCCACCCCTAGGAACCCCCCTATAGGACCAGTGTCAACTGCCCAGGGGTTTGGGCCATGTGGCATCACACCTCTGGGTAGGAGTTCATTGTGGTCAGGGGGAAGGTTGTCTGGATACCACCCTTAGTCTTCCCAGAAGGCATCTATCTCTTCCATAGCCCCTGCCAGATCTGAGCAGAGAAGCCTCTTCTCTCCCCTGGTGGCCTACAGCTCATGTGCCTTCCCAGGGGCCAGAGAAGTGGGGCCTGGGCTCTTCTCCCTCCCCGGGACAGCACCCCACCACCCCCTAGGGGTTTGGGGGTGGGGGGGAGGGCAGTTTTAAAACATTCCAGCCACATTGCACAGTATCCACTTGTCCTTGTGTGAGTTCCTAGCAATAATCTGCCCCTTCCTCGTGTTTCTGAGCGTGTGGCGTGCCTGCCCTCAGCCTGGGCCCTGTCATCCCGCTGAGCCAGGCTTCTTGGGACTGTGACTTACCTAAAATGGCACCATATCTGTGGTAACATTTGCTTGCACTGCACTGATGTTCCAATATGTACAGACTGATTTTTATGCCTTTTATTCATTGTACAATACCCAGTGTCCATTGTTTCCTTCATGCAAACGTGAATATGATAAGAGCACAATCCCACTGCTGCTCCCCAGCCTGCCTCTTTCTTGGGATCCCCCGTGGCCCCCCGTAGGAGCTGGGACGGGAGTGGGGGCGGATGACTGGATGGCTCACCCCACAAGCCGAGTTTCCAGCAAAGTATTGGGGGTAAAACGTGAGCTAGGTGGTGCCGGCTAGGCTCCCAACAGTGCGAATAGCCGGATCTAGTGAAGAAACGTTGACCAGGCACGGGGAAGGTGGTGCGTCGGCAGACGGCTACCCTTAGCCCTGGGCTTCGTTCGTTTTTTCTCATAGATGGCACGTCTGTGAATCTGAATGACAGGAAGCTAGTGTGGCGGGTAATGTTTGGGCAGACAGGCTTAGGCTCCAAAAGCATCTTGTGTCTGATGAGGTATACAGTGATGCAAATATCTAGTAAGTGCCTTCTGCGTGCGGAGCACTCCTGGGGGATGGAAGGGATGAGGTCCATCTCTACCCTCTGGGAGCCCACTGTGGGGAGATGCTAGCAAGTGGAGCACTAGCTGGGGAGTCCAGGAAGGCTTCCCGGGAAGAGCATCTCAGCAGGACTTTACAGGAAGAGCATTACGAACATCCCACCCAAAAGGTATGGGGAATTGGCAGCTCCTCAAGCATGTTTGAGGTGGATGAGCAGAGAAGGGCCTCCAGGACCACTGAAAGTTAATCATGGGGACCATGTGGAATTCAACCACAAAAATGAGCAGTTTGGGGCTTAGTCCTTATGAAATTGCCCAGGTATAGGGTGGGGACTTGGACCACAAACTCAGTGAATTAGCAGTGTGACAGGATGTTCAGAAGCATCAGGACAAGAAAGGATGCTTCTGTGCCCAGTGGATTGAGCTGGTCTGTAGTCAGGAAGGCCTGAGTTCAAATCCAGATTTATATATTTTTTTGCTCTGAAATCCTGGGCAAGTCATTCACCCTCAGCTTCCTTAAGTATAAAATGGGTAATAGCACCTTCCTCCTAAAGGTAGATGTAGGGATCAAATAAGATATTTGCAAAGCACTAAGCACAGTACCTGGCATATAGTAAGTGCTATTTAAATGCTAGCTATTATTAATCCATGCTTCTTTTTCCTTTCTGGGCATCATATTTTTAAAGACAAACTAGGGGGCAGCTGGGTGGCTCAGTGGATTGAGAGCCAGGCGGAGGTCCTGGGTTCAAATTTGGCCTCAGACACTTCCCAGCTCTGTGACTCTGGGCAAGTCACTTGACCCCCTTTGCCTAGCCCTTTCCGCCCTTCTGCCTTAGAACCAATATACACTATTGATTCTAAGGTGGAAGGTGAGGGTTTTTAATTTTAAAAAGAAAAACTAGAAGAAAACCAGGATGATGAGACAACTAAAAGACAAGCCAAGAACCTGAGAATGGTTCTCATAAAAGAGACAGTGATGAGATGGTCCTCATCTTCAAACATCAGAAGGACTCTTCCCTTGGAAGAGAGATTTGATTTGTTCCACCTGGCTCCCAAGGACAGAAATGAGATCCCGCCAAAGGGAATCTGGGCATAGAGAGAGAAGAACTTTAAAGGAGCAGAATGGTCTGCCACAGGCAGTGATGAATTTCCCATTCCTGGGCCTTCTTGCTTAGATACAGATTTGCTGGTGTCTTGTTACAGTGCAGCTCCTCTCACTGGGTGGTGGGAGGCCTGCCCCCAATAAAAGCTTCCAGCTGTTAGCAATCGCCAGCCTCCATCCTGCCCTGAGCTGCTCTGGCAGAGCAGAGAATTGGCTACTCCCGCCCCCCCACTTTCATCACTGACATCGGAGCACCCTTCTGTAAGTGCACTGAGGTTCAGAGACCAAGAGTGTAGAGGAAGAACAGTTTCCCCCAGTCTTTGAGGGCTGCCCACTAGCTCTGTATATGGCTCCTCCACTATTCTAGCTTGAAGGGTCATCCTTACCTCTCCTCATATACACATGCGGGTGGAGGGAAATAGCCAGGGGATCCCGAGGCACACGGGTTCTATTGATGGGTCCTGCTGATAACGGCATCGAAGGCATACCTGCCACTTCAAATGCTTTCCCAATGATTTTCAATGATCTATTGCCTGCCACCAGTTGTTTCCAGAAAGCCATACTGTTGGCTTTTAAGGGAAAGGGGGCTTCCTTCCCTGGCTAGATCCTGGCACGGACCTTGTGGTTCCAGTGCAGAAAAGGCAGTTGGAGGAGGCTGAATGAACTTGGCAGCCTCTGAACCAGAGTAATCCTATGCCTTCCTGTCTGTATCTGTTAAAGCCTTTGGGTGCTTGACTGGGATTCCCTAGAGGAATAATGGAGGAAGCTCTGGCCTGAGTCAGAAGACCTGGGACTGATACTTAACTCTATGACATTTGGCATGAGGACTCTGCTCCTTCATTTGTAGAATAACAGTAATCATTCTACCCAGCCCAGGGCGATGGAGAGAGGGGTGTTTTGTGTACTTAAGGAACTAATGAAATTGTGACCATATGACTGGAAATTGGACAGGTTAATGATGGAGCCCAGGGCTAAGCTACTTACATCCCTCTCCTCCTTCCCTTCCCAGGCCTGGCTTTAATCCTGGAACAGGAGAAAACTTCTACCCACCCCATCTCTAATACCTAGCAGCTGTGGTGGTGCACTGGATTGAGTGCCAAGCCTGGAATCAGGAAGACAAGTTCAAATCTGGCCTCAGAACCTACTAGCTGTGTGATCTTAAGCAAGTCACTTAGCCTCTGTTTGCCTCAATTTCCTCAATTGTAAAATGAGGATAATAAAAGCACATACCTGGGGGCAGCTGGGTAGCTCAGTGGATGGAGAGCCAGACCTGGAGATGGGAGATCCTGGGTTCAAATGTGGCCTCAGACACTTCCCAGCTGTGTGACCCTGGGCAAGTCACTTGACCCCCATTGCCTAGCCCTTACCACTCTTCTGCCTTGGAGCCAATACACAGTATTGACTCCAAGACGGAAGGTAAGGGTTTAAAAATAAATAAATAAAAGCACATACCTTTTAGGGTTTTTGTGAGGATGAAATAAGATAATATTTGTAAAAAGCACTTAACCCACAGGGTCTAGTGTTTAAATAGGTGTTCTATAAATGCAGATTCCTTCCCTTCCCTTGTTCCTTTTTCCAGGCCCAGAAAATGGGCCTCATTTGTAAGGGTGAGTCCTAGAATGGGAGATAGGAAGCAGTAAATGATTTCAAAATTGAACATTTTCAAAAAAGAAGGGAAAGGCCTGGAGTCAGAAGGACCTAGGTTTAAATGTGGCCTCAGATACTTCCTAGTTGGGTGAGCCTGGACCATTCATTTAATCCTGTTTGGCAAGGCCTTGCTTGTCCTTCCGTCTTAAAGTTTTTGGGTTTTTTTTAAAACCTTGACCTCCTGTCTTGGATTCAATACTGTGTATTGGCTCCAAGGCAGAAGAGTGGTAAGGGCTAGGCAATGGGGGTCAAGTGACTTGCCCAGGGTCACACAGCTGGGAAGTTTCTGAGGCCAGATTTGCATCCAGGACCTCCTGTCTCTAGGCCTGGCTCTCAATCCACTGAGCTACCCAGATGCCCCTCCCCCTTAAAGTTGTTATTAAAGCAAAAGATTGGAAAGTTTTTCAAAAGTTCTTTGGATACCATATCCTTGACTGCACTAACCAAATTCTTCCTTCTCACCTTGGAACCTTGAGTCTCCTCTCACCATAGTTTTCTATCTTCAGAATCATAAAATGTTCAGGTTGTAAGTGACATTAGAGGTCATCTTCATTTTTCAGATGAGGAAACAGAGGCCAAACAGGGAAAGACATTTGTACAAGTTCACACATTGTGAATCTTCTATCTTTTTCTCTCCCTTATTCCTCCAGAATCTATTCCTCGTCTTCTTTGGGATCTTGGTGCCTCAATCCTTAATATCCCATCTTTCAACCCTTCTTTTTCCTTCCCATCCAACCTGGATCCCTCCTCCTAGCCCTCATCTCCAATTTCAAGTTGTTTACCATCCCTCTAGAGCCATCCTCCTGCCACACCCTCTGGGGTTGGGTTATTCTTTGTAAAGAAGTGCTTCTGGATTTGGGGGTAATGCTGGAGTCAGCTGAAATCTGTCTGACTTGTTTGTGTTTTTTTGTCACCTGATCAAGGCAAAAGTTCAAAACCTGGTTCTTCCCCTCATTCCATATGTAGCTGTAGGCAAGTGGCTTTTGGTCCTTGGATGTCAGCGTTCTCCTTTGTAAAATGCTTGTGACTTCTCCTCTAGCTCTAAAATCCTTCAGTCCCCTGATGGATCTGTGATCTCACTAACAATATAACTCCCTCCAATCATGCGTGCACCTATTCATACCTCCACATGCTGTGGAACCCTTATCGGTGCCCTACGGTAAATTAGTCCATTCACTCAAGATCCACAGACCCCCAAAGGGGTTCCTAGATAAATCTCAAGGGGTCCCCAATAATTATTTTGAGGTAATTTGTTTCCTCCATATTTTATTTGATGCATTTAAAAATATTCTAAGAGTTTCACAGTCTTTGCCAGACTACCCAAGGGGCCCATGACCAAAAAAAAAAGAGAGAGAGAGAGAGAGAACTCTTGCTCTAACTGTTTTTTCGTTACATGGGTACCGATAGCATAGGCAGGCAGTCCATCCTTTTGTCCTTTGCTCTGGCTAGTTCACTGATCCATTTCCAGACAATGAACTCATTTGTACCCAGCCTTTATGCTCAATTCTTCAGGGGCTATATAGCATCCTGTGGGCCCCATATGGAAGTGTGCTTGAACACTGTTAGGGGAGCACAGACCCCAGCAAGCTTTACCAGGCTGGAAAGGCTTTGAGTACAATCCCAATGTCAGTCTGTGTCTGATCTCTAAGATCCACCCTAGGTAAACACTGGAAGATTAATAGCTAGGAGACAGAGCTGGTGACATCTTTGGCCGGGGCAATCTCGAAACAATTCTAAAATTCTATGATGCTAAAATGTCTAATTAGCCAGAGGAATTAAGGGAGTGTTGTGGGTGGGGCACCACGAGCCTGCCCTGTCATCAGCAGGGCTCCTGATTGGCCTGGAATTGGGAGAATAGTCCAGGGAAGCTGGTCCAGAAAGCACAGGGGAGAATATCAAATTAAATTAATTTGCCCAAATAAAAAAAAACCTCTTCATAGAGCTTTCCAGCTCTGTGGAGGAATCGGGAGAGTCATGGAGGACCCCGGTAAGTGTCACTATAGAATATTTTAGAAAGCTGATGCCCAGCTTGTCCGGGACTTGATAGGTTTGTTTATACTTCTAATGATTTTGCCCCGGTATATTAATTTCTTAATTTGTGGTTCTCTTTTCCCTTGTAAAGAAGCTCTAGGGCGCCCTCTTGTGGTCTGGGCTGGGTGTAGGAAGGCACTGGAAGGAAAAGAGAAAAGTGAATGTGCAGAGGAAGGCTTCCTGAGACTGCCTGTATATATAGTACGGGAAGGGATGATGGATGGGCAGCCGAACTCTGACGACCCGGACACCGGGTCAGGCTCAGGGGCCAGAAGAGGCACGGGGTAGGCTGGAGGCCTTGGTGGAGCAGCAAAGCTCAGAGAAGTTCTCTCCTGGGCCTTGCCTATTTTAGAAGCGCAAGTTGACCTAAGGTGAATTTTCTGCGTATATATATTTCCCACTAGTTCTCTGCATACCACAAGCACTTAATAGACGTCTGTCAAGCGGACTTGGATTGTTGGAATGGGCGCTGGACGCGCTGGACGTAGAGAAGCGGACTGCCCATCACGAGAAGGAAGCCCCTGGATCGGATCCTCTGCTTCCCAGGTCTGTTACTTGCCCTCTTCCCCCCCTGGCCAAGCTGATCGGCGTGACTGCTCAACTGTACTGTTCCAAACTTTCCTTTCACGTGTGTGGGTGCTTGTGCATGCGTGCGTGTGTGCAGAGCAGCAGGCCAGGGTAGGAGCATGCGGTGACCGGGGCCAGGGCGCTGTGCCGGGCGTGCGCTCTCCAGCGTCGCGTCTCGGGTGAGTCCTTCCTCGGGGAGGGTGTGGGGTTTGGGGTTTGGCTAGGGGAGGGAGGACTCGTGGTGCGCGCGCGGGCTCCTGTCTGGGCACGCGCACGCTCTGCTCCGGGCTTGTGAGTGTCTGTCTGTCTGTGTGTGTGTGTGCATGTGTGTGTGTGCATGCATGTGTGAGTGTGCACTCTGTGTGTTGGTGCACGCGCCCGCGCGCAGGAAGCTCGAGATTGGAGATTGGAACCTGCTCTCTCTGGGCTGCCCCCGGACCAGGAGCCCCGGCCCTGGCAGGTCCCGGGCCCTGACATCCAGCCTACCAGCCCGAGGAGGAGGAAGAAAAAGAGGAGATGCCGGGGCCAGTAAGTAGCGCGGTCCGCGGCGGGGAAGGAGGGCACAAGGGCATGGCAGGGAAAGAGGCTCTCCCAGGTCCGCGAGGAGGGGGGGAGGGCAGGGAAGGGAGCAGCCCCGAGGATTCCTGGACCAGGAGGCAGGTGGGTGTGTGCCAGGCGGGGGTCCGTGTGCCCCAGGCTCTGGCCAGGACCAAAGCTTTCTCGCCCTCCTACCCCCTCCCCCCACGCTGCCCGAACCCAGCGCCTGGCAGTTCAGGGAGCACCCCCCACCCCAATCCTCATTCCACCTCCCCCCCCCCTTCCCGACACACAAGCACCGGCTCAGGGAGAGGGAGAGCAAGAGAGCCCTTGGTTCGCTTGGTAACAGTTGCCATGGCAAAGAGGCTGCGCTCACCAGGGAAACACATCTCCTCCTGAAACCCAGCGACGCCTCCTCCCTATCCCCACCCCCAGCCCGGCTGCTGCAGGAGGGTGGGTGCCTCAGCCCTCCCCCCCTTCCCAATAAAGGGAATCTCCTATCCCCAGAGGCAGGCCCTCCCTCCTCTGGGCCCCACCCCGGGCAGCCTAGGCTCTCAGCCCAGGGGGTATCCCCACCTCTTCCCAGACCTGGGGTGCCCTCGGGGATCTGAGCCGGAAGGGACCTTCAGACAAGAATATCAGAGCCAGAGGAAACCTTAGGCCACCCAAGGGCCTACTGTATGTGTGTCAGGACCAGAAAAGGCCCTAGAACATAGGACACAGAATGTCGGAACTAGAGGGGACCTTGGGTCACGCCACACAGAGTATAAGAGCTGGAGGGGGACTTAGGACATAAGATGCCAACACCAGGGAAGGAATCTCAGAGGTTGTCTCGTCTGATCCCCCGACGCCCCCACAACTAAGAGGGGAAGTGACACTTATGGTCATATTAAGTAAATGGCAAAGCTGCAAGTCTTCTGACTATAAGCCTGGAGCTTTTAGCTGGGTAGCACTAGCCTAGAGTGTCCAAAATCGTGCTTCACGTGCAAGCCATACTGCCTGCCCTCCGGGAATAGGCCCTGCCCGTTTCAGCTCTCTTCCAGGTCCAGAGGCCAGAATTGCTTTCTCCTTGACCCATGGTGGACTCTTGAACTCTGAGGAGGGTCAGCTTTTCCACTTCAGTCCTCTCCCTCCTCAGGTAAAGAATAGAGAGACCCCCCCCCCAACTCCCAGCAAGAGCAAACGGATTCCCCCTGTGGCAAGATGCTCAGAAAGGGCGGCTCTAAATGCTAGGCTGATGAGTAAGATCTAAGGCAAGGGCATTGGAGAGAGTTTCCCAGGCATTTCCAGACAGTCCCTAAGACCAGGCCAAGAAGAAGGAGCCAGCCCACCCTGCAGGAGGGCTTTTGAGACCTGAGAGTCATTACCTGGGAGCCTGTCCTCCCAAAGTCCCATTCACCTCACAGGGGTCTCTATGCTGTCTGTCCTTCCATCCATCCATACGCTGACCTGACTCTCCCAGAGTCTGGGGTGGGAGTGGGGGAGGGGGGAGAAGGGGGGGAGAGCCTATTCAGCAACAGCATCAAAGTTGTGTGTCTCCCCCCAGCCCCCAGCCCCTAAAAGGGCATGAGCCAATTTCCATAGTGGGCGACTGCCTTTGAGCCACCCCATTGCAGATCCATGAGACTACACATGTGGGAGTGGGCTGGTAGGCCTGGGAAGCCTCTGCCGGAGTTAGGACTCCCTATGACACAGAGGGAAAGGCCAAAGGACTCATTCTTTACTCGCTTCTCACACTGGAACCCATGCTCCACCGAGCAGCCAATTCTTTGCCAAGTGGTTAGAGACCTTATCCTCTGTTTCTCCCAAAGAAGCCTTCCCGTCCTCTGGCTCAGGGGCTCTCGCAGCAAATGAAATGTTCCTGGATTCAATTTCCTAAACTCACCCGAATAACCTATCATGTCTAGAATCCTGCGGTCTCTACTTGATCCAAGACCTGTCTGCTTCTCCCAGGAAATACCAATGGGAGGCAGCTGAGCAGGGAAGAGAAGGGAAAGGAGGAGGGGTGGGGGAGCAGATTGCTGACGTACTGCAGTTGCAGCGTCCATGTGGGAGCCAGCCGGAGCTCAGCCACATTTTTCTCTCCCTTTGTTCCGGGGCCATAAGTGTCCTTTTCTTGTCTGAGGACAATGAGCTGCCTGTGCTGAGATGGCTCGGGCCTGGAAGAAACCTGGGCCCTCTTCCGGCCCATGGGGGGAGGCCCAGAGATTGGACCTAGGGGCCCACATTCCAACTGTGGCAGCTGCTGTGTGTGTGAGAAAAAAGATCTGAGTCAGAGGAAATGACCTGCCCCCTTTCCTGCCCTCCCTCCATCCCACCAGCCAGGGAATGAATGGCTGCCCGACCCTGCCTAATTCAGCCTGCATACACTGGGTTGGGGTCACTTACTCCTTGTCATGTCAAAAGACCTTGCGCTGGCACAGGATGCCCATACTGTGGAAAATCCTGGTGACTCAAGGATGATCCGCTGAGTGCTCTTGGTGGCTGAGTAGCAATGCCTACAAGGGACCTTCAGAATGGGGGGCCTTGGAATACGGCGGGGGCAAGCACTGGATTGGAAGTCTAAGAACCAATTTCCAGGATCCTAAGTCAGAAGACAGGACTTGGGTTTGAATTCAGGCCCATCTCCTGTCTGCTGTCCTTTGTGTGGCCTAGTACCATGGCTAGAATGCTGGACCTGGAGCCAAGTTCAAATTGTCCCTCTGATATTTGAGATGTCTAATCCTGGAAAAGTCACCTACCTTTCTCAGGCTCAGTTCATTCATTTGTAAAATGAGAATAGTAATAGCACCCACCTCTAGGGTTGTCAT
The DNA here is from genome assembly GCF_027887165.1 of Monodelphis domestica. Classification (NCBI taxonomy): domain Eukaryota; kingdom Metazoa; phylum Chordata; class Mammalia; order Didelphimorphia; family Didelphidae; genus Monodelphis; species Monodelphis domestica. The sequence goes on along the minus strand of NC_077227.1, from coordinate 390,149,342 downwards.
GAGGATTCAGTGAAAGAAACCGAACTTTGTATAGACTATAAAGCATTCTGTAACTGTGAGCACTGGGATTGGAATCAGGAAGACTCATCTTCCTAAATTCAAAACTGACCTCAGACAAGTACTGGCTGTGTGACCTTGGGCAAGTCACTTAACCCTATTCGTCTCAATTCCTCAATCTCTCAAATAAACTGGAGAAGGAAATGGCAAACCACTCTAGTATCTCTGCCAAGAAAACCCCAGGGTCCCAGAGAGTTGACATAACTGAATAACATTACTATTTGACCATAAGCAAGTCATTTTCCTGGTCTGTGCCTCAATCTCTCATCAGTAAGATAAGATGATCTCCAAATTCTATTCCAGTTCCAAAAACTTTTCATTTAGTCCATCCCAGTGCTTTGGCTTCTCCATTTGTAAAATAGGCTTATGTCTTCCCTTCTGGCTGGGCAGCATGATGTTGGGAAGAGAACTAGGCAGAAAATTAATAAAGAGATTTGGGTTCGAATCCTAGCTTGGAAGAACTCATGGATACCCTAGGTCATGGAAGAAGCAAGACTCTTTGTCTGAGCTTCAGTTTTCCCATCTGCAAAAACAGTCATGACAAGTGCTATTTCCATTTCCTTTTGTTCTTTCTCTTCCTGCACATCTCCCCCCCCCCCCCCCCCCCCCCCCCCCCCAGTTCCCTAGCTTGCCTAGGGTATTCTATAAATACTCTAATCTGAGTCTTTCAGAGGCTTCATTTAAACCATCCCAGACAGGTGAGAATCTTCTTCATGAGCATATGTATAAACACTCCATCACTCTTCTTCACACACCTACCTGTGGCGAAGGGCCTTGTTTCATCTAAATCCCTCGAAGAAGAGTGACTCCAGTGCCCACTTCTGAGCCCTCAAGTCTGACTTCCATTTTCAGGCTAAATCATCGCAGATTCCTTCTTGTCCCCAGGCTCTGTGGGGCCCGAGATAGAGTTAGGCCTATTTCCAGACTGCCCTTTAGGCAGGGTCCCGAGGAGGAAATGCAGTGAGGCCGGACAAAGGCACCCAACACAAGGGGGCTTCACTGGAAGTCCTGAGTGGAACAAGTGGGTCAAAAAATCAGCAAAGGCTCAGCTCAAGTGCCATGCCAGGAACCTGGGAAATAATGGAAGAAGACAGTCTGGTGAGCCACTCAGGGACTGATCAGAGGGATACAATAGAAAACAATATTGCTCTTCTGAGTCTCTCTAACACTTTGTATTTGCAAGGTATCCCATTAGTCTTTTCTTTATTATAATCAGCCCTCATATGTGGCTAATCTTTATCTTCCCCATGGGGGTAGTAGACTTGGGATTCAAAGACCTGGGTTTGAGTCCTAGCTCTTCTCTATACTTGGAGTCCTTATTTCTCCTTTATGGGACTCAGTTTCCTCCTTCATAATATGGGAACAGTAACAACTGCTCAAATAATCTCCCTTACAGAGTTGCTGATATGGTGGGATGACACAGTGAAGACGGAATGTTTTCTTAACCATAAAGCCCTACACACATATTGGCAATTATTTCTGTTGCTGTTAGGAGTATTTGAACTCCCCCTAGCACTGTGATACTAAGAGGGGAAGGATTCTGCTCCCCGGTTTTTGTTGCTGCTCAGTTGTGTTTGACTCTTCGTAACCCACCATGGATTTTTGTCTAGAAGGGGATTTTCTTCCTTCCTTCCTTCCTTCCTTCCTTCCTTCCTTCCTTCCTTCCTTCCTTCCTTCCTTCCTTCCTTCCTTCCTTCCTTCCTTCCTTCCTTCCTTCCTTCCTTCCTTCCTTCCTTTCTTTCTTTCTTTCTTTCTTTCTTTCTTTCTTTCTTTTCTTTCTTTCTTTCTTTCTTTCTTTCTTCCTTCCTTCCTTCCTTCCTTCCTTTCTTTCTTTCTTTCTTTCTTTCTTTCTTTCTTTCTTTCTTTCTTTCTAGCACTTACCTTCAGTCCCAGTTTCAACTCTGGAGCAGAAAGGCAAGGGCTAGGCAAACAGCATTAAGTGGCTTTCCCAGGGTCACACCCATCTAGGAAGTATCTGAGTCCATGGGGTTTTCTTTCCAAAGGTACTGGAATGGTTTGCCATTTTCCTTCTACACTATGTCACCATTTTCTAGTTGAGGCATTTAGGAAGCAAATGAGCATTTAAATCATTTGCTCAGGGTCACACAGCTAGCTAATAAGCATCAGAGGTCAGATTTGAACTCCTCTTGCCAACTTAAGGCCAGTGCTCTATCTAATTGCCACAGTGCACCAACTAATTCCTCCAGCTTCCCCCTAAATAAAGGGGCAGATATTGAATTTGAAAGAAATCTCCCATTTTACAGAGGTAGAAATTGAAGCCAGGAGTAGGGAAGTCATTTGTCCAAGATCATGAAGTTAGTTAGTTGGCCAGGGCAGAACTAGAACCCTGGACTCTTGACATCCACATTTGGTATTGTTTCTACATCAGCCTGCCTATCTGGGACAAAGATGCTATAATTTCCATTTTACAGATCAAACATCAAGCCTGTGCCCATGGTGATCCCAGTTAGAATTTGCTGGCTCAGGAGCTTCCCTCATTGGGTCAGGGACCCCACCAGCTCAATAAATTAATAGCCTTCCAGGGAGGAAGCCAAGCCATTCAGAATTGGAGACACATGCCAAACAGGGGTCTCAGGATGGCCTAACTAGTAGCTGTAATGGAAAGTCCAAATTAAAATTTAGTTGACTTTCAAGTCCCAGTTCTGAAAACCAACTGCTGTGTGACTTGGGGCAATCATTTCTCCTCCTCTGGGCCACATTTTCCTCATCTACAAAATGGAGACATTCAAATCCTAGAGAAATTGTCAAGAAAATCAAGTTACCTTTGCCAGAATGAATGCCTTTCTCCTTTTAGGATTTAGAGCTGGAAGGGACCTTGGGTCCTACAACCAGTCCGATTTTCCTGATTTTCTACAGGATAGAACTGAGACCCAGAAAGGGGGAAATGATTTGTCTAAAGTCACACAGAAACTGGCAGGGCTGGGAATCGAAGCAGGGTCTTTTGCCTCTGAATTCCTCTCTTCTCTACCTGCCTATTGTTCCCAGTTCTGCCCATGATAACCCTATCAATAGGCCTTCGCCTTTTCTGTTCCAGGCTAAAACTCTCCTAGTTCCTTCATATGATTGCCCGATGACATGCTCTCAAGTTTCCTTCTCATCTTGGTCGCCAAACTGTCAGCATTCTCCCCAAAAGGAGTCACTCAGGACTGAATAAGATCCCTTAGGTGTGAAGGCAAGGGAAGAAACGTTTTTTTCCACGTACACGCTCTGCTAAGTGATTTGTAAATATGATCTCATTTGATCCTCATGATGATCCCATGAGATAAGTGCTATTATCTCCATTGTACAATTGAGAAAACTGAGGCAGACAGACATCGAGTCACATAGCTAGGAAGTGTCTGAGGTTACATTTGAACTCAGATCTTCCTAACTCCAGGCCCAGTGTGCCCTTTGGCACCCCCTAGCTGCCATAGCTGTCAGATGTGATCTGACCCTAGTGGAATACAGCAGGAAATCACCCCCTGGCATATTCTGTCTCAATGCCGCACAAGATTGCTTTAGTTTGGGGACTGCATTTCGAACTGCTGTTTTATATGTAAACTTGCAGCCCTCTAAGACCTTCACATCATTTTTTTCCCCTAATTAACACCTGACTTTTCCTCTGCATCCTAACCCCATCTTCCATTTTTTAAAAATTTAAGTATGGGGGCAGCTGGGTGGCTCAGTGGATGGAGAGCCAGGCCTAAAGATGGGAGGTCCTGGGTTCAAATGTGACTGCAGACACTTCCTAGCTGTGCGACCCTGGGCAAGTCATTTAACCCCCATTGCCTAGCCCTTACTGCTCTTCTGTCTTGGAACCAACACACAGTATTGATTCTAAGATGGAAAGTGAGGGTTTAAAACAAAAAACTTAAGTAAAAGATTTTACATGTATCCTTCTTGTATTTTACCTGATTAAGATATTTTTTGGCTAATTCTGGCACCCAATATGACTTCCCTCTTAGCTTTGTATCAGCTGAGAAGCATAACATCTTGATGCTCATGTATACCATTAACAAAAAATGTTGAACAGAAGAGGGCCAGAGATTTTGACCTGGAAAGGACTGCAGAGAAAAGTCTTATTTTATAGGTGAGGGAACTCAGGTTCAAAGAGTTTAAATGTCATTGACTCAGATCCTGCAAGGGGGAGCGACAGGATTTGAATTCCATCTCTCTGACTCCAGAGCCTATGGGTTTTTCCCACACTGTGCCAAGCTGCTTCTCCTAGAGTCTAGGGGCTGGCATTTTTAAAGTCACCATGGCCTCCTGCACTGATTGTTGGATTTAGAGACAAGAAGCCCTGGGTTCAAATCTCACCTCAGACATTAGTTGTCTGACCCTGGGGCAAATCCCTTAATCTCTCTGGGCCTCGATTCCTCATCTGTAAAATGGAGGTGGACCAGATGGCTGCTGAGGCTACTTTTTGCTCTGAATCTATAATCTCTCTCTAGGGCATTTCACTTAAGATCCCCTCCAGAGCATGCCACTAGAGACCTTCCTCCAGGTTGACATCAGTTAATTAATTACTGCTTTTTACGTTAAGCCATCATCAAGTTTAACTAACTCTACTGCCATTTAACCCACATCTCTCCACTTTGCTCAAAAGGATATATTAAAAGGTTTTGCCAAATGTCTTGTTACAACCTGGATTTTCTATTACTCTGGCCTACCAGGCTGAGCTGACCTCAAATAGGTGTGTCATCTCACTGGTACGGGTTCTCCCTCCACTGGTGCAGAGCATAATTTATCCGTGCCCACTCATCCAGGGTGACTCTTGCCCATTACTTCCTATAAATCCTCCACAGCGCTTCCCTTACATCCTCTGGTCCTTCTTCTGTCCCTCCTCTCATGTCATAGACATTCATGGAGCACCCAGGCTATTGTCTATCCCCCTTCTCACTACATGACTGACCCACCTTTTCCCATCATCTCTCTGTAGGATGACATCCTTCATACCAGCTCAGCTGTGCAATTCTGCATTGGTAACTTGTAACCTAGGTACACCAGCTATGGGCCTCTTCTTTGCCTTCAGAGAATGTGGAATTCCATCCCTTATAGGCATTCAGAATCACCAGAAGAATCTCGTTAAAATCAAACAAACAAAACTGACTTTTGTTTCATTCTGGAGGAAGCTCAGAGTCATTAAAAGAACTCAACAATTTCCAAAGGCAATGCAACTTACTCCTCTCCTCCTAATCAACTTCCTCACAGTAGGCTAAGTTTATTGCACTGGGTCTGTCTAAGACGTGTGTACTGATAAATCAACTCTATGGTTTGACCATTCCACTGCATATAGGTAGTTTGCCAGACTTTGGGTATTTTCCATCCACTTAGTTTTTCCCATGTGGATAGTTAGTCAAGGGGTTTTAAGAATGGTTATGTCATTTAGGTTTTTCAGTATTCCAGGGCTTAATTCAATCCTTATATGTCATCCAGAAACAGTCTGGCAGCCATGGTAGATTGTTTGCCTGCTGGAGGCTGCTTATGTTGAACCATTCTGATGGTCTCTGGTGATGACCAGTATTCATTGCTAAGTTCTAGGGAATCAAAGAAAGGTTTCTGGTTTCTGCTATGATAGAGCTCACATTATAATGGGAGAGAAAACATGCTATGTACATTCAAGATATATACAGTCTGGATGGGAGGCATTCTTAGAGGGAGAGGACTAGCAGTGGAGTGGATGAAGGAAGACCTCCTGCAAAAGGTGAGATTTGAGCTGACTCCTGAAAGAAGCTAGAAATATTTCCCTTTCCAAGTATTTACACAGAATGATTTAAAAAAAAAAAACAACCATTACCTTTGGGCTTAAGACAGAAGGGTAAGTGCTAGGTAAAGGGGGTTAAGTGACTTGCCCAAGGTCACACAGCTAGGAAGAGTCTGAGATCATGTTTGAACCCAGGGCTTCCCCACTCCAGATCTGGTGCTCTAGCTGCTGGACTACATACCTGCCCCAAGGTGTGCTTTTGATAACATGTTCTAGAATTTTACTAACAACCAGAGTCAAGCTCCCTGGCCTTGTTAATCAATAAGCACTTAAAGACAGCCTCACTTGGACTTTTTATGTGCCAGACCCATTCCTTTGGGTCAAAGGGTCCATGATTTTTCAGATATCGACAACAGTGATTCAGCAATCACATCTGCAAGTGCTCTCAGTACCTTTGAGCTAGTGATCTTGTTGTCTAGCTGTGATAACCTGAACTCATCGAGGGTGGCTAAGGACTCCCCAGAACCTCTCCATTCCCTCGGGTTTGAGTTCCCTGTTAGCCATTTATGTTCAAGCCTTTCCAAGGCAGTTGAGTCCAGGCAGGACTTGCATTCAAAACAATAACTAATGAGACAAATCATTATGATTTTATTGAGAAGTGCCAAATGAGTAAGGAAGAGGCTGGGGAGTTCAGAGAAGGAAGGAAGTGCATTATTACCAGGAGCTGTTGAAAGTGCCCTGGATTTGGCTCCCAGAGTTATAAGGGACATTAAATGACCTCATCTAGATTTTCCATGTTTCGGTCAAAGGACTGGGTTCCTGTATGGCAAAGAGCCCAGTGGCTACAACTTTATGGGTAGACCAATATGACTCCTACTTCTCTAGGGGGCAGTTAGGTGGCACAGTGGACTAGACTTGGAATCAGTAAGACTCATCTTCCTGAGTTTAAATCTGGCCTCGGACACTTACTAGCTGTGTAAGACTGAGCAAGTCACTTAACTCTTTGCCTCAGTTTCCTCCTCTGTAAAATGAGCTAGACAAGGAAATGGCTAACCCCTCCAGTATCTGCCAAGAAAACCCCGAATAGAGGTTAATACACAGAGTGGGACACATCTAAAAACAGCCAAACAACAACAATTTCTGTAGGCCTTTTTGTCAGCAAAATCCCTCTTAACTCTAAATTTATGATCCCATGATGCTATGAGATGCAGATGAAAATGGAAAGGACTCCTTGGCCCAATTTTCTTCCTATATTCAAATATTGATGTAGTATTAGATATGGCCCAGGTTGCCATTCAGTAATGTTCTAACTCACCAAAAAAAGATGCTGGCTAACTGCATAAATCAAGCAATAGAGGAAAATTGAGGTCTTTGGTGTACACCAACCATGTGTCATCTGACAAAAGTTCATTTGATTGAAGCTTAAATAGGCACTAAGATTTGTTGGGACCCCCTGCAAATTGGCCACAGATGGGTATTATTCTTATTCAGTTGTTCAGCGACCCCCTGGATCACAGCGTGCCAATTCTGTCCATTGGTTTTCTTGGCAAAGATACTACAGTAGTTTGCCATTTCCTTCCTCAGCATGTAGTTATTTTTATATATGGAAGCTAAAAGTACTTCCATTTCTAAGTACTTACAAAGCATGTCTTTAATAACATGTTCTAGAATTTTTCTAGGAAACAAAGGCCTTTTGTTTGAGGAGTCCATGATGGTATATCTCTTTCTATCTATATCTATATGGTAACTAGGTGACTCATCCTGTTAGAGTGCTGGACCTGAAACCAGTAAGACCTGAGTTCAAATCCTATTTCACACATAGCTATGTGACTAGGCAAGTCCCTTAACACCTCTTACCCACAGTTTCCTCATCTATAAAATGAGGGTGTTGAACTCAGTAGTCTCTAAGGCTGAGATCCCTTCTAGCTCAGAATCTATGATCCTGTGGACAATCTTGTAAAGGGAGAGAGTACAAGTATTATTCTCATTTTATAAATGAGTGAACTGAGGTTAGATAACTCATCCAAGGTTCCGTAATGAAGTTTTTAAGAGCCAGAAATTAAAACCAGGTCCTCTGATACTAGTTGGGCACTTTTTACACTCTACCATTCTGCTTCAACCTATAATAATGTCTGTTCCCCAAGCTTAACATGGCATAGGACACATGCCTAGCTATCTGCCCAGGCCACTCATACTTCTCTCCTCTCTCAGCTGAAGTACTGGGGACCTCTACCCAATATTCTTTTATTTAAACCCTTACCATCCATCTTAGAATCAATACTGTATATTGGCTCCAAGGCAGAAGAGTGGTAAGGGCTAGACAATGGGGGTCAAGTGACTTGCCCAGGGTCACACAGCTGGGAAGTGTCTGAGGCCAGATTTGAACCTAGGACCTCCTGTCTCTAGGCTTGGCTCTCAATCCACTGAGTCACCCAGCTGCCCCCAATCTAGTATTCTTAATGAGAATCATTGATATCCCCATAGCACCACATGGTTTACCAAACTCTTTACATTAAAACTTGTTTGTTCCACACAACAACCCTATGAGATAATCTTAAAAGGCAGATAGACAGACAGACAGATTGGCAGATGGATGGGTGAATGGATGAATTAGAACATTAGGTTGACAGACTGACAAACAGATGGGCAGATGGATAGATTGATTGATTGATTAAGAGACAGATAGAGATGGATGGATAGATAGATAGACAGATGGACGGGCAGATAGAGGCAGACAGATAGACGGATGGATAGATAGACAGAAAGATAGCTTTGATAAGGCCAAGAGAGAGGAAACGACTTTCCTTCAGTCACTCAGCAAGTTAATGGAAGAACTAAGACTCAAACTTGGGTTTTTAGATCCTAGTGCTCTCTCTACTCCTTTATATGTATGTAGCCCTCTGATTTACTCCAAAGCCAAACAAAATTGGGTGCTGACAAGTGTACATTGTAACAATACATTCCACAAACATGTATTAGGCACCTTCTGAGTTGCAGAGCCTGGTGCCAGGTTCTAAGGAAGATACAAAGTTTTGTTGAGCTCTTGTTGAACCCTGAGTCTGTTAGAGGAACCATATGCAAAAGAACAGTGCAAGAGAGAGTCCTGTGTGATGTCTCAGAGGGCAGGTCACTGCTGATCAGGACAGGGACATTTGAGCTGGGCATTAAAAATATATAGCAATTACAAGTCCAAGAAGAAAAGGCAAGATATTCCAAACAGAGAAGATGGGGATGAACAAAAGCATAGACTCAAAGGAGCACAATTATGTTGGGGGAGGACAAGGAAGGGGCAAAAAGTAGTCCAGCTTGACTAAGCATAGTTTGCAAGGGGAAGAGTAATATGATATGAAAAGGCAGTGTTGTGCTCAATTGTACCACGCAAAAGACTTTGAATGGTATTCATCAAGCAATAGAGAGCCACTGAAGAATTTGAATCGAAGAGTGACATGACCAGATATGTCCTTTAGAAAGACAGATTTTTTTAAAAAAAGACAGCCAGAAAGACAGAGACAGACAGATGGGTAGATAGATTAAATTAAAAGATGGACAGACACACACACAGAGACAGTGAGAAGGAGGAAGTTGAGGAGGGAGAGAGGCAGGAGAGGGCAGCAATGTGAAGATTAGATTGAAGGGAGGAGAAAAGGAGGAGCAGACCTATTCAGAAATCTATTGTATCAACAGATGGTAAGGGGGCCTAGATTAGGATGATGACAATGACAGTAGAGAGGAGGAGATGGACTTGGACTTCTTGATCTTATTGGATGGTAGAAAGAAGGATCAAAAACAATCCTAAGACAACAAAGATTAATGGTGGTGCCATACAAATAATGAAACCAGAAGATGCAGGTTTAGGTCAAAAGATCACAGACTTGACTGGGGACACCTTTGAGTCTGAGATGCTGCTAGAGTATCATAGTGGAGCTCTCCAGTAGGCTGTTGGAAACATGGGTCTCCAGAAGAAAGGGCAGAAAAGAAAGAGAGGTTTAAGAATCATCTACACAGAGATAATAGAAAGATCACCAAGAGCAGAAGAAAAAGATAAAGGGTCAAGGGTGGGGAGCAGCTGGCTGGCTCAATGGACAGAGAGCCAGGTCTGGTGACAGGAGGTCCTGGCTTTAAATCTGGCCTCAGATATTTCCCAACTGTGTGACCCTGGACAAGTCACTTGACCCCTTTAGCCCTTACCACTCTTTTGCCTTAGAGCAGTATTGCTCCAAGATGGAATGTAAGGGTTAAAAAAAAAAGTTGCTCTTGGGGAGCTCCACCCAAAATGAAGAGGTCATAACAGGGATATAAAGTGTCCTTCTTTGGCCATGGAGCACCAAATCCAATCCCTCCTATTTCCGGAAGGTTTGAATGACAGTCCAGCTTATCCTTCCTCCTACAAACTCCCAAAGAGTCTGCTCTGCCCACTAACCAGAGCAAACAAATCAAAGTCTTCCCCAGTGCGTCAGGTTCCTCCCCTAATTCTTTTGAGCAGAATGGGGCAAGGAAATAAGCATTAGAGTTGAAGTCAGAAAAGCTGGATTTGAATTCCATTTCTACCACTTACTACCCAAGTAACTTTGGGTAGTCACTCCACCCCTATGGGCCTCAGTTTCCTTATCTGTAAAAGGAAAAGTTGACCTAGATGATTTCCAAGCTGTCTTCTTCCAGGCCTAAATTCTACAATGATATTTATTGCCAGCCTCATTTTATTCCTGAGGTTAGAGTTCCCATTTCTGTCCTGTGGGCAAGTCTGCTGCCTTGCACCCTGACCAAAGCCTGGGTCCCTTTAAATGAATGTGATTGGCTCTCTTGGAGCATTCCTGAAACACTTCCCCAGGGTTTCAGAAAAAAGGAGAACAACAGCTTTAATTAACTCCAAGTGACTGGCAGCAGCAGCAGCATTGTCGGGCAGGCAGCAGTGTCGTGGTTTCTCTGGGCTCCGTCGCCATGGCAGCTGTGTGGAGGGGCTGGCATGGGGGCGGGCAGGCGGGCGCTATTGTTTCTGCCATTGTCTCGGCTCAGAACATAGTGCCCGGGAAGTGGAGGGACTGTCCCAGGTCTGGAGTGGCACATGGCAGAAAGGGGCTAAACGGAGTAGAGTTGGGGGCCAGACAGTGCTTTCCAAGGTTTGTGCCCCTTTTCTGGTTTAGATTTTTCTCCAGGCCAGGGCTCACTCTTCTTCCAGCAGGAGGGAGCAGAAGGCCTAGTAGTCAACACCCTCATGACCTTGCCAGCCCTTCAGTCCATGGATATGCCTTTAAAACAACTCTGGGGCTCACACTGCTCTTAATTGGGGGGCAGGGGGCTAGGGCCAGAACTGGGCAGGAAATCCATGTGAATAGATTTCAGAGTCCATGAACTTGGGTGGGGGAAAAGCATACCATTCTTCACCAACCTCTACCTGAAATTGAGCATTTCCTTCAATTATTTAAAAGCAATATTCTGAGGAGTCCTCAGGCTTCACCAGACTGCCAAAAAGGTGCATGACCCGAAAAAGTTGAGGATCCCTGTTGTAGGGAGATGAAAGGAAAGGAAAGGAGAGCAGAACAAAAGAGAGGCAGAGCTAGGAGGAAATCAGCATCCAGGATTCAATACCCCTGCCATCAGCTTAATATCCCAGCCCTGACCTTAAATTCCCTGATACAATACAAAACAAACACTTAGAAAGCACTTGCTAGGACAGCTAAGTGTCACAGTGGAAAGAACACCGGGCCTGAAGTAAGGAGGACCTGGTTCAAATCCGACTTCAGTTACTTCCTTAGCTGTGTGACCCTGAACAAGTCATTTAACCTTATTTGTCTCGGTTCCCTTGACTGTAAAATGAGCTGGGGAAGGAAACACAAATCCTTCCAGCATCTGTTCCAAGAAAACTCCAAATGGGGTCACGAAGAGTCAGTCACGACTGAACAGCAATTATGCAGAGAACTGTTCTAGGTGCTGGAGTTGAGAACTATGTAGCCAAAACACATCCCGGGGCCTCATGGAGCTTCGGGTAAAGTTGAGGAGGCCAAGAGTCATTTCTACGTGAAAAGTGCATCGGTGTGGTGTGGTGGAATGACCAGGGATCAAGGGCCCGGGCCGATTCCGGTTCTGCGGCTTATTCCTCGCTCCACTCCGGGACTGAATTTCTTTTATCTGTCGGATGTGGGGGTGGGGCCGCCTGAGAGCCAAATTCCAGCCCAGCTTTAGGGAGGAACATGTTAGTTTGGACCTATGATTTCCTCCGAGCTAGGGAAGTCCTAAAGTGGAAAACAGTCTCCGACGTGTGGGTTTCGCGTTGTCTGGGGACACTGAGAGGTTGTGATTTGTGGCAGAGGCAGGTCTTCTTGACTCCAAGGCTGACCTCCTTAGGCATTAGACTCCAGAGTCAACCCAACAAAAAGAGCTCATCTGAGGTCTGAGGGAGGTCCTCCCAACCCCGGGAGACGTGTGAAATCTGAATGGGCAGGGGACATTTGTCCGAGTCCGAACTCCTGTGGGTAGGGAGAACCCACTCCCATAGTGAAATCGCATGGGTTGGCTGACCTTGAGGTGCCAGATCTTGGGGGATTCAGAGGGACCAGGTGGTTATTAGAGAAAAGAGTCCGGGCAGCTTCTAAAGGATGATGAGCCCCGAGACCTTGTGCCAGAAGAGGAAGGGAGGGGGATCCCATTTGCCATGCCCCTATCTATTTTTTCCTCTCTCTAGGAGAAGATGCCAGCCTTCATCCTGCCTTTTCCCTCAAGCAGAATAAAGGACTGGAGAGGCTTGGCGAGGGAAATGCAGTGTGATGGAGAGAGGAAGGGGGTGAGGACCAGGGAAATGGGGGAGGGAAGAGTATGACAGGCATCGAGGGGGGCGGGAATGCGACAGCGGGAAGGAGGGAGAGAAAGGCACCCTGAGCAGGGAGTGTTCCGGGCAGCCGGAGCGGAAAGAAGCCAACCCCGAACTCTTTCCCCACCCCATCCACTGAGCTTCGAAGAAACAAAAGGACCCTCACCCTCGCCCGGCTCTCCGCCCAGCCTCGGGAGCACCACCACCCTTAGGACTGGAAACTGGGGGTGGGTGCACGTTGCGGGGCCTGGCACGAGGCCGCCCCCGCCCAGCTATTCCGGAGCTCCAACGGAGCCCCCCCCCATCCCCCGCCTGAAGGAACGACCAGGGGAAGGCTGGGGGTGCTTCCCCTAGGTGTGTGGGACGGAACTGGGCTGGGCTGGAGGGTGGTGAGGCGGGTGTGTCCCACCTGTGGGGGAAACCCAGGCTATGGTGGCGAGTCTAAGCGTCTGGGGTCGTTGGTAAAGACCCGGAGGTTGGTATCAGTCTCCCGGAGAAACAGGCACCCAAGGCTAGTGTGCTGCCTAGGGGAATGAAGGGGTGGGGGAGCCCAGGCACGGTCTGGGAGGTGCGTGGGAGAATGGCCCACTGCCCCTTCCATAAAGCGCTGCTATTATGCACGTGTAGACACCAGCACTTGCATGTACGATATGTGTTCGGTTATGTCCTTGGCTGATGGGCGAGGTGCGGAGGGGCAGATGTCTACTGGCTATGCGAGAGCTGGGAGGGGCAGGGGCACGGGTTCCATGCCCATGGGTGTTGGAGAAATAGGCACACTTGGAGTCAGCTTGGCACCGTGGCGTAGAGGAAAGAACCCCAGACAAGAGACTTGGGTTCTAGTGCCGTCTTTGCCGCTTCCTGGCTGTATCCACAGGCAAGTAAAGGCACTGAACCTGGGCTTCGGTTTCCCCATATCTAAACTGGAGATAATGATCTTTGTGCTATTTTGCAGCGTTATTGTGAGGAAAGGGAAGGAAACAAGCATGAATTAGTCAGTCAATATTCATTTATTAAGTGCCATGCAAGGGCTATAAAAATGTAAGCTATTATTTCTATTCTACGGCTCTCTCTAGGTATAGGAAGGGAGAGCCACCTAACCTTCGCACTTCCTCTCCCTCCAGAACCCCTTAGATTACTTTTCTCACCGGTTGGCCCCCCCTCCCCCTCCCTGCCTTGGCTCGTCTCTGAAATGCCTCTTCAGCTCTGTGTATTGAGGCTCCCTGGTGCCAGAAGGCCCCTGGAACCCACCCAAAGCTTTTGCCTAGTGCAGTTGCCCTCATATGGAGGACTGGGAAGGGGAAATGGGTAAATTTATTGAGAGCAAGTCACTCATAAGGACCCAGTCGAGGATCATGCCTCAAGGACTGGGGGTGATTGGAGCAAGGACAGGAAAGGGGGACTGCTGGTCGCTGAGGAGCTAGATCTCAGTCGTTTGCTGCCCCGGCTTGGACAGCTCCCTGGAGAGAGGATTTAAAATTCTCTGTTAAGGGAAGTTTGGAGTTCTTTCCCTAAGCCTGTCTGAGCTGTTAGCTTCTCTAACAGACCCCAAGCTTCGCCCTGTTGCAGTCCTGGGATCTCAGTGGAATGACTCGGGCTTCCGCCTGAATCCTAGCACCCTCCTCCGGCGCATACCTGGGGAGTGACCCAGAGAATCCAAACTTGCACCGACTGGGGGAAGCCTCAGTGACGTTAGTGTCTCCAGTGACATCATCAGCCAGTCTGGGCCACTGGGGGAGCATCTGAAGATGGAGATTTTTCCGGGAATGGAGGAAGAGAGATGGAGGATTGGGAGAAGGAAATCAGTAAAGGCTTAAGCTCTAACCTGGAAGTCAGGAAGTGACACCTTCAAAAGAGCTCTGCTCACAGCTATCCTCCCACTGCCAGCACCATCTCTTTTCTCCTATAACTGTCCCTTCCTCACACATGCCTTCACTCCCTTACTAGCCCTCTCCATCTCCCACCCTTCCTGACCTCCAACACTTTCCTCTCTCCATCCTTTCTTTTCCTCTCTACATAGTTTCACTTCCCCCCTTCAGTTAAAATTCCAGGAACATTTATTAAACAGCTGCCTTAAGCAAGGCCTGGTTTTCAAGTTGGGGAACAGAGCTGAAAAGCAACACAGACCCTGATGTTCTGGAATTTATGATTAAGTGAGGAGGAAGTTGGGAGGTGGGGTCTGCCATGTACACAAATGAATATGCTACAAGCTAGAATGTGGTGGGGTGGAAGAAAGATCTAGAAAAGATGCTCTAGGAAAATCTGAGGAGGGAGGAGAGGGGTAGGGACTAGAGGAATAGGAAAGCCTTTGGGGGAGGAGGAGCTGGAGCTTCAAGTAAGAGAATTTCAACAGGCAAAGATGAAGCCTACTAAAGATGGATAGCAGCCAGAAGGGCCAGGATGGGATTGGGGAACAGCTAAAGAGTCTAGTTTGGCTGGAATACCAAGTAGAATAATACAGTGAAATAAGACTGGAAAGGTAAAGGGGAAATTCAGAGTATCAAAGACCTGTAATACCCAACTAAGAAGTTTTGTTAAGCCTTTAGTGTAGGTAATAGAATTATAAAAAAAAAAAATCTTTGGAACAGAGGAGTGAATGAATGAATGAATGAAAGTATCAGTGGTCAAAGCAATTCATTAGGAAGATTATTTTGTCAGTCTTTTAAACCACCACAATCCCCGGAAATACCTTAAAGTCAAAAATAACTTTTTTTCTTAAATACCAGGTCTGACAAAAGCTAAAGGAAAACAACAGATCCTTTGAAAGCAAATGTTCATTAAGGGTTGGAGGGCAGCTGGGCCTCCTGCCTGTCTTGCCTACATATGTCCCTTTTCCAGGCTTTCCTCCCCCACCCACTTCGTCAGCTCCTCCCCCCAGCCTCTCCTAGTACAGTTCAACCCCTCCTTCCACTTCCTGCAGACCACCCAGCTAGGTCAGGGATACTGGTTCTGGTCTGGGTTCTGAGTTCCTTGCAGATCCCACCCTAAACCAAGTTCCTCGGGACTGCTGCAGTGCTTCCTCCATTACTGTCTTCAGTCCTGCAGTGATGCCTCCCCTCACTCCCACCTGAGAATTGTAGCTCCCTCTCCAGGGCCCAAGTTGCTAGAGCAAAAATTCTCTGTCCTACTGGTCCTCTCAATCCAAGCACAAGGCACACACTGATGTCCCAAGGGACTGGAGGAGCAGGGGGCAGGATAACGGTGGGAGGGACCAGAGCAGAGTGTTTGCCCTGAGAGGTGGGGTGATTAGGAACCCTCTGACCTGGGCAACAAAGAAGGGAGAGAGAGAGAAGGAAAGGAGAAAGGCGGGAAGGAGGAGGCAGAAAAGGAGGGGCCCAGGCAAAGAGGAGACAGAAGGGAGGGAAACAAGGTGAAGAGAGAGGGAAGGGGCAAGCCCAACCGGGAGCTGATCATCCTCCCTACCCTCTGCTCTGCCCCTCACAGATCCAGCCCGTCTGTGGCTGAGTAGGTGCCCACACCGCGGGGCCTGCGGGAGCAATGGGAATGAGTCGGGGCAGACTCTGGGCGACCAGCCGCTGCCTCTCGCGCCCGCCCATCCCCGTCAGACGTGGGCAACCCCAGGCCACGATCAGCGCTCTACGGACAGCGAGGCCCGCGGCTCAGCTCAGAGTGGCTGACCCCTAAGGAGTCCCTGCTCCGGCCTCCGGCCCCCGCCCCAGGCCAGCGATGTTCGAAGGGGAGTGAGCGGGCTGCTGAGTGACTCCATGGCTCGGGCCCGGGGCGCCCACTGAGCCCGGGCCGCCCCTCCCCAGCCCAGCCCTCCGCCCGCCGCCGCCAAGATGGTGATGTCCCAGGGCACCTACACCTTCCTCACCTGCTTTGCCGGCTTCTGGCTCATCTGGGGGCTCGTAGTCCTCCTCTGCTGCTTCTGTAGCTTCCTCCGCCGCCGCCTCAAGCGGCGCCACGAGGAGCGGCTGCGAGAGCAGAACCTGCGCGCCCTGGAGCTGGAGCCCCTGGAGCCCCTGGAGCCTTTGGAGCTGGAGGGCAGCCTGGCCGGGAGCCCCCCCGGGCTGGGGCTGGCCCCCGGACTGGCCCCGCAGGCCCGAGTCCGTCTGGAGGCCCCCGGCCATCCCCATGCCCTGCATCACTCGGCCCCACCACAGCACCAGCCCCACCCAGGCCACCATCACCCGCATCCACCCCACTCGCACTCGCACCCGCACCCGCACCCTCATCCGCACCCGCCTCACGTCCTGGTGCCGCCCCGGCCCTGGAGCTACCCGCGCCAAGGTGGGCGCCCCGAGCGGGCAGCAGCCAAGAGGAGGGGATGGGCCCGCACAGCCCTGGGAGGGGTCTGGGGTGGAGGTTAAAAGGAAGGGGGAAAGGCAGACCTGTAACGGGCACCCGGGTCAGCCTTGGGAGCTGGGGGTCGGGGGAAGGAAGTGCTTGGGGGGCCAGAAAGGAGGTCGGGGGCTTCCGGAAAAGATGGGGAGAGGAGGGTGCGTACGGTGGGGACCCAGGGAGGGACACGAGTCCCCAGGGCCTGAGCCTGACTGACCCCTGGCCATGGGCTTCTCGCAGCCGAATCGGACCTCTCCAAGCCCCCGTGCTACGAGGAGGCGGTGCTGATGGCCGAGCCACCGCCGCCCTACAGCGAGGTGCTCACCGACACGCGCGGCCTCTACCGCAAGATCGTGACGCCCTTCCTGAGCCGCGACAGCTCCGAGAAGCAGGAACAGCCACCCAACTACAAGCCGCTCTTCCTGGACCGAGGCTACTCCTCCGCGCTGCACCTGTCCAGCGCCCCGCGGCCCGGCCCTCCCTGCCCAGCCCTCTACCTGCAGGCCGAGCGCTCCCGCCGTGTCTTCCCCAGCTGGACCGACTCGGAGCTGAGCAACCGCGACCCTCTGGAGCACGGAGCCTGGCGCCTGCCGGTCTCCATCCCCTTGTTCGGGAGGACTACAGCCGTATAGAGGGGGCGGCCCGAGCCCCTGCCCCCCTTCACCCCCTCGGTCCCACCCCAGGGGCTGAGCGCCCGGACCGGAGCCAGCGCTGCCCCGCTCCCTGCCCAGTCCCGCGCCTTCCTCCCCTTCTCCTTCCCCGAGGGCAGGCCATTCAGACTTTTAGGCCTCGGGGATTTTTAAAAACAAAAAACGCTTCCCTGGGACTCGGGGCTATTTCTTACCCTGTTTGTTACATTTTGAGGATAATAAAGGTGTGTGATCGGCTTTGGTACAACGGGAGGGAGAGCCTGCTGCTTGCACGTAGAGAGGGGATAAGGGCGGGAAAGGGTCCCTCCTTCCCCAGGCACGCCTCCCAGCATTGTGCAGCCTCAGCTCCGCCAGTTCCACTTCCCAATTCAGGGGGCCTCACCAGAGGCTAAAGTGAGTGGAATGGAAAGATTTGTATTTGCAAGTCCTGGGTTCTGCCTCCAGCTACTGGTAGGGCCTGAGGAAAGTCTCCTCCCCTCTCTGGGGAGGACCGTGGATGTACATCACTGAAATGAGAGCTGGAAAAGGATCCTTTGAATCCTTGTTTGACATCTGTACGGTATTTTCTTTCCCTATTGAGGGAAACTGAGGCCGCGATTAGGTAAGTGGCTGCCCAAGGTCATATCACTGAGTAGCAGGGCCAAGATTTGAACCCTTCAGTCTGTAGCTCCCATTCCAATGCTCTTAGCAAATTCACCGCACTGACTTATTGACTGGGCATCAAAGAATAAAATTCAGGAAACTTGGAGAGTTTGGGCCCATTCCTAGTAGCCAGGCTTTCCCTGGAGGTGAAGACATTTGGGCAGGATCCTTTCCCAGATGCTTTCTTTAGTCTAAATTACTACAAGAAAATTGATCACCACCTGCCATGATGGATACAACAAACGTAAGGACTGGCAGGAATGGTTAAGTGCAGCCTTATTTTAGACCGGGGAAGGGTTTGTCCACAGTCACATAAACTAGTAACATGGTATAATAAATAGATTTAGAGTTCGAAGATAATTTAAATGGCCAGACTCTGCTACTTGTTACCTGTGACCTTGAACAAGTTATTCTTTGTGCCTCAGTTTCCTCCTATGTAAAATATTAGACTAGATGTTCTCTAGTTCTAAAACCCCCGATTCTATCCTCCATCCTAGATACAACTATTCAATCCTCTAGCTGGTGCTCAATAGGCATCAAGAGGCTTTAAGAGATGCTGCTGCTGCCAAGTCCTCCCTAGCACAATTCCTTCCAACCTCTACAGGAGAAAGTAGACCTGACTTAAGAATTGTCCACTCCACATCAGGGCTGCAAGATAGAAAGTCCAGTGTGTCCAGTCCTAGTGCGATATATTTAATTCAGACTTTGGGTCAGTGAACCTTTCCTTTTTCCCGTCACAGCTCAGGCAAAGGGTCCTACTTTGAGGTTAATATTTAAAACTATCATGGCAGAAAGAAGATAGGATGGTGTAGAAAGTGGTTTAACTTTCACTTCATCGCCTTACAACCTTTGTGACCTTGGGTAAGTCATTTGATTCAGAGAAGGTTCCTCTCCAGGAAGACTTTGGGGCTGAGGCCCCTTCCCAGTCTAGATCTGTGATCCTATAATCCCTTATGTTCTTCCTACTTCTAAATACAATGATCTTATGTTACAAGGGCTAAAGTAAGGGCTTTGGTTGCTCCCAGTGGTATAAATTACCTTCTCTCCAAGGCTCTCCCTTTGCCCATGGCTTTGTCCCTACCCAGCAAAAGTTGCCCCACCCCCTGCCTCCTCGACTAGTCATACCTACTGGGGGATGGAGTCCAGGGAAAGGGAGGATAGGGAAGACATATTGTGACTGCCCTCCCAGCCCCTAGGAAGTCCAGAGCCAGGGCCTGGATCTGGATTTCTTTATTAACAGACATGAGCACACGCCATTACAGAAGTTTGTGCTTTCCAAAAACAGTTACTAAACGTGAAAAAGGATACCAAGCGACAAGAGGAGGGCAGTTTAGGGGAAGGGGCTGGTTCCTGGGGGGATACCCCAACAGCCCTACTACCTAGGCCCCTCCCATGGCCCAAGTGGGGCCATATAGAGGCCTCCGGCCCGGGACCTGCCCAGCAGGAGGGCAACATTAGAGAAGGCTGAAGGGTCAGGGCCAGGGGAAGATGGCAGATGGTAGAGACCCACTCCCATTCACTCAGGAGCCATTACAGGGATAGGGGAACTCCGTACTGTCACCCCACCCTTTGTTGGCCTGAGAGGGCTCCACCTTGGCCTACCCCCACTGGGTTACTCCTGGGGGGAGGGGGTCCCATGGAACCAGAGCCCACAGAGCCATTTATTGCCATGTTTTTAAATTCGTGCAAATTATCCAAGCCCTGGACAGAGAATGCAGTGAGTGATATTTTCAAGAAACAAAACAAAACAAAACAAAAACTAGGAAAAGGATGTGTATAAGGAGAACCATTCTCCCTGGAGCCTGAAAGCGACCACAGAGAGGGCTGGCCCAGGCCTGGGGTCTGGGCCTCTGATACAGGCCAAGAGAGCTGAAGGAGGGTACAGAGATCTACCTCCTCAACCCCAAGGGGTATCGAGGGGGGGGTTCGGAACAGCATCTCACTACCAACAGAGAGGAAAACCAGTCAACTGTACACTTTTCCTATCAACTTTTTAAAAAAGGGAAAAAAGCTATAAAAGTCTGGCCCCCCCCACGGGCAGGACAGAGGGATGGGGAGGTGGCCCCGTTCCGGGACAGGGGCCGGGAGTCCAGAGTCACCACCAACCAGGTGGAAATGCTGCGGGCGCAGGCGCGACGGGCCAGCTGGCACAGAGCTCAGAGAGCGGGCGGCCTTCACATGGTGTCTGCCTGGAGAGACCCAGCCTAAGGGCTAGACACTGCCTCCAAAGGCCTCTTCTTCCTCAGGCACAGGGTCCGCATCCCAACAGGTAATGTCAATCTCTGGGGGAAGAATATAAAAACAGTCAGGAATCAAGCAAAAGAGCCGGGCCCTCATCTCTCCACCCTGGCTATGAACTTCATAAGATCAGAGATTGAGTCCAAATCCCTCACTTTACAGAGGAAGAAATCGAGATCTATAAAAAGAACATACTGCACTTGAGCAAGACCACCCAGGCAGTACATGGCAGAGTAGAGATTTGAATTCCTGTCCTCTGGGTTCAAATCCAGCTGTCTTGCTAATGTTCATTTTGTGTGATATTCTAAACAATGGCACTCCCCTCTTCCCCACCCCCAACCCCATAAACACAGGCACCCATCCAAAGAATCTTCTCTGCTGAAGATCCAGCTCAGACCTTGCAGAGATCACCCACAAACTGATCCTGACCTATGACATCCTTCTTTTTAAACTGGGTCACGCCCAGAATCTGAGCCTCAGTTTCTTCATATTTCAAAATTGGGGAAGGGGACCCACAACAATAAATCCTATGATGTCTATACAGGTAACCACCTTGCTCCTGTTCGAAGGCCTCACATCACAGAGCCCATGTTACCAGATTCATAATTAGGAATCCCTGCATCCCACCCAAGCCCTTACCTGGGGGTTTGTTGTAAAATACAGGAGGTGGGGCTTTAGCAGATAGATCTTCTGACTGGGCAAACTCCTCCTCCTGTGATTGGCTGAAATATCCCTCACTGGCCTGCAGGGAGAAAATGCAAGGTCATCAGACTCAAGGGGTCACCAGTTTCACCTTTTCCCAAGCTATGTGGGTAAACTGGGACAGGGGAGGTGTGAAGGGAAGGACACCTTAGGCTCTGAACCCAGGAAATCTCTGATGCCATCATAGGATGCCAGGGAAATGCAGTTGCCTTGCTTGGGTCCTGGGCAGGACAAAGACAGAGCAACTCTATGGGAGTCCTGCCCACTCCCTAGCCCCCCACTGCCCCTCTTGGTTACAGGGTTTGGTCTCCTAATTAACCCTGACTGAGCTACAGCCTTCAGGAAAGGGAAGAGATGAAGGGAATGGGATGAAGATGTGCTGATATAGATGGGGGGAGGGGGATCAGAGGCACTGATATATGGAGGGAGGGGGGGGAGGAAAAGCTCAAAGACCAGACAAGAGTTCTGGAACAGGGAAGAGACAATGAAGGGACCAGTAGGGCCCTAGGAGGGGCACATCATGACCAATATGGGAGGGATTATGATAGGTTAAGTAGGGAAAGGACATTAAGAGGAGGAATTGACAGAACCTAGAACCTATCCCAACACTAAAACCTTGATTGTATGCTCCCCTCCTTCCTTCCTCCCCAAGATCATGTTCCAGAAGGCCTCTCTCAGATGCCCCACCTGTGTCCCCTCCTTCTGGGTAGTTTCTCCATTGGTTAGCAAGTGGGCTTCCTGCTCTGGCTCCAGCTCCTCCAAGTCCATGGGCAGGGTCTGGGCCACCAGGCCATCTTGTTCAGAGCCAGGGTGGGACCCCTCCATCCCCCCCATATCAGAGGCTTCACGGTCACCATCCTCAGGGTCACAGAAGGTGGCTGGAGGCTCAGGCAACTCATCGAAGTTCAGGAGGTTGGCACTGTTGTCAGCAGGCAATATGGAGGGCTCTGGAGCCCCCTCCCCCAGTAGGGAAGGCTCTGGAGGGGATACCAAATCAGACTCTTCTAGTATAGCCCCAGATCCCTCCTGGGGTGGAGTTGGAGCCCTCATATTGGCCTGAAGCTCCCACTCTGTGGATTCGGGTTCAGGAGGGGCAACCCCATCACTCTGCCACAAGTTGATGAGGCTCCCTTGAGCTGGCGGTTCAGGGGGGCCAGTAGGCTCAGCCAACTCTAGCTCCTCCAAGCTCTCAGCAGAAGCTGCTGGGGCTGCTGTAACTGCAGCCACCACCTCCTCTTTGGTCTCCAGAAACACCAAGTCCTCTAGGGGCCCAGTTGTCTCTCCTGGAGGCTCATTCTCCAACAAGGCCTCCATGATGGGCTCTACAAGGATAAAGGGTTAAGAAAGGACATGGGTAAGGATTATTCAGTGGAGTGGGCCTTGGACTCAATAGTGCTCACCACACCACAAGCTCATCACAGGAGTCCCTGAGAGTCAAATGTCATGATTAACAATAACTAAGGTTAAACAAATCCTCAGGGCTAAAGGAGATGAAGCAATATTAGAAGGCCATTGGACTCAGAGTTAAAAGGTCTTGGTTTGGATCCTGATTCTGCTGCTGACATCCTATGTCAGTGATTGCGAACCTATGGCACAGGTGCCAAAGATGGCACACAGTGCTCTCTGTAGGCACTCAGCCATCCTCACCCCCTCCCCAGTTTGTTATTAGAAAGGCAGAGGGATTAGGGCAGAGCTGCTCCTCTCCCCCTCTCCACCAAGCTTGATGACATTTTTTTTTCATATCATCCAACCAGCAGCCCAATGGGAGCACTTTCTCCCTCCCCTGTGCAAGGGTAAGGGTGGAGTGGGGTGTACCTGGCACTTGGTGGGAAGGGGAGTGGATATGGAACTTGGTCTGGGGAGTGGGGTGGGTGCTTGGCACTGTCTCAAAGTTTCTACATCACTGTCCTATGTGATCTCTCAAGCAAGTCTCCGGGCTGCTTGGTTTTTACCTTTCTTTTTATATCCCCAGAGTTTAGCCTAGTGCCTGGCACAGAGGAAGCATCTATATTCAAACTTACTGGCTTGTCTTGACTTGAAGGGATCCTTCCCAAGAGATCAGATAATCCTAAACAGGAGATTGGCTGGGGAGGGGACATGATCTTGCCTTAGGTACACTGGTTTTCCTGAGGAACCAGCAGAGACTAAGGCTTTCACACAGCCTAGCTTGAGAGTCAGAGAACTAGAATTCAAATCCTGCCTCTGATAGTTCTTGTGTGTACTTGGACAATTTACTTACTCTCCCTGTCCTTGCCTCTCAATTTTCTCATGAATAAAGAAGAGGGATAGACTAGGTGACTTCTGAGATATCTTTAATTCTAGATCTATGATACTCAAGGACCTCTGGTAGGAAGGGGATCATGGTGCCCACCTTCTACACCCTGGTAATGGAAGAAAAACAATTTTTCACAGACTAGAGAACAACACCAAAATCATTTCTAGAGGGAGAGAATTCCTCAAAGATAAGAGGCTTCAAGTGGATTATAGTGGGAAGGACAATGGTCTAGGCTTTGAGATCCCTTGGTCCTAGGTCTGTCTCTATCTAATATTACATCTGACCTAGTACAGACTGGATGTCTGACCCTCTCCCTGTGCAAAATGAGGGAACTGCACACTACATATGACTGCTTAGGTCCCTTCCAATTATTCCAGAGCTGACATCCTAAGGTTCCTCTATGGCAGGGCTGTTTATCCTTTTTTTTTTAATGTCAGTGAAGCCCATGGACCACTTCTCAGAATGATGTTTTCAAATGCATAAAATAAAATGTATAGGATTGCAGAAGAAACCAATTAGAGTAAAAATAAAGATGTAATTTGTTTTTCTCATCTGAGTGCATAGACTGCCTCCCTGAAATCTATCCAGGTATCCACTGTAAAACTCAGAGCTAGGGAGCTTTGTTGGTTTGTGCTGAGAAGAGAAAGGATTCCCTAGAATTTGTTAGGCGATGCTCAGCCCCAAGCTACAGGGCAAACCAGCTTTGCTGCTTCGGGCTTAACCATCGCAGGCATCAGTCACCTTCTCCCTCTAAGCTCCTGGACCAAGCATTCAGGACTTGGGCACAGTCAGTCTTGGATAGACACCTTGGAGGTCTGGAGCGTGTCTGTTTGTGTGTATGTCTGGCAAGGAAGAGGAGGCATGATGCCACCAAACACCCCCTACTCAACCGAAAACCACCCTGAGCCCCTTCACCTCGGGAGAGGGGCTGTGGCTGTGAGGATGTCACCTCATCCAGGGCCCGATCAATCTGGTCCGCCACAGGTGTGGAGGCGGAGCTGGAATCGGAGGGGCTCCGGGCAGCTGCCGTTGCAGCCCTCCTGTGGCTGTCCATCTGGCTGCCTATGAAGAAAAACAACAGAAGCTTGTCAAGGAGGGGTCCCCATGGAGCCAGGGGCTGGGGCTAGGGTTGGGCTGAGCGATTCTCCTGGGTGGTCGACTCCATCTCATCTCTCACTGGGCAGCAGGTGGGGGGGCCTTCTCGCCTCCTGCCCCAGCTGGGGCTTCCTGACTCCTCCCTGGAGATGGGAAGAAGCTGGGCTGGGGCAGGGAAGTCTGTCACCTCTTCTCCAGTACCAAGGTGGCCAGCAGATCCCTGGTGCTGCCAAACCTTTATTTTGAGCACCTAACAAGCAGTGCCCATT
The DNA here is from genome assembly GCF_027887165.1 of Monodelphis domestica. NCBI lineage: Eukaryota > Metazoa > Chordata > Mammalia > Didelphimorphia > Didelphidae > Monodelphis > Monodelphis domestica. The sequence goes on along the minus strand of NC_077227.1, from coordinate 390,124,606 downwards.
GCTGTGTGAGCCCTGTGGGGCCAGTGGAGCCTATCCCTGCCCCGAGGGAGGGACAGGCAGTGGTGTCATCTCTGGGGATAAGCCGTCAGTCACTGATGTGGCCCCTAGGGGGGATCGAGCGCAGGGCGGGGGGCTAGGTAGGAGAGGGGGCACTGGGATGAGGGGCCCTCCTCACCCCCCCACCATGGTGTGGGAGCTGCTACCTACATGGGAAGGAGGAAGAAAGATTTGGGGTGCGGTGACAGGTGATATAGGGGAAGGGAGTCCGAGGAGGGGAAGAGGAAGAGGAGGAAGAGGAAGACGGCCCACTGTCCGGTCCCTTTATGAAAGGACAGTATGGACGACCTGCTAAAAGACAAAGACAAGACGAGACAGAGAGAGAGCAAAAGAGAAGAGTCAGTCCTCCCCTGAAGAGGCCCCTTCCCCCAAGCCTTCCAGGAACCATCCTATGGATTCCATGTTTGGCCCTGGAGGGTGGGGGAGACTTGGGCCCAACACACCCTTGCCTTGGGCAGAGAGCCCAGGGCATACTGACACTACCAGGCAAGCTTAGGTAGGATGCCCAGAGCTACAGAGCAATTCCAACCCCCTGTCCCTGACATCACGAGTCATAGGATCTTGGATCCAGAGCTGGATGGGACCTTAGAGGCTACTGAGTCCAACTCCCTCATTTTACAGATGAGGAAACTGAGGCACAGAGCAGTTGGGTGACGCTCAGAGTCACAAGGTTGGAGTGAGCAGGGTGACTGGCATGCAGCATACGTTAAGCGGGTGGAAGAAGTATCAGGCTGGGGACTTGCAGACCTGTACAACCTCCTACCCCCAAAGTCATAGGATTCCTCAGCCAGCAAAGAGTCAATCAAGCATGATCAGGGAACCCCAGCCCAACTGATGCCCATGAAGTCAGACCCCTGAGTAGAGCTTCTGGAGGTGAGAACTCCAGACAGAAGAAAAGAGGTTTGCTGTTTAATAAGGACATTTATTCTCCCACTTCCCCACCCCCAAACACATGCCTTTATGCCCAATGCTAGGCATACAGTAGGCAATATGGAAGCTGCCTGAATGGGCCTGACCTTTATCCACCCCCTGGCCCCTGGCATCAGAAGGGTGGGGAAAGCAGGGTGAACTGCAGCATGGGTGGGAAGCAGAGCTCCCTTAGTGCCAGGGCACATGCCCTGGCAGTGGTCCCACTGCTTCAAGGATTAGGGAATGGCCCTGACAATGTGGCACAGCCTCGAAGCTCAAGGTGCAGGTCTCTGGGCTAGTCTAGCCAGACCCCCAGCAAGCCTAAGCCCACCTTGCAAGGGAAGCAGAAAGCCAGCAGTCCCACAGGGCAGCACCTCTGGAGAGACAGCCACAGCACACCACGGCCAGCTCATTCCCAAGCCCTGCCAGGCAGGCAACATTGAGGGTGGTGCCAGGGGGCAGCCGGGAGTCAAGGTAGGCACAAAGCCCAAGGCTGCCCACTTCAGACAATCAGACCACTAAAAGGTATAATGTAATGCCACCAGCTAGGGCATTAGGCAGTGGGGAGGGCCAAGGCCTTCCCCCTTCCCCCTTCCCACTCTCCTAGTCCCAGCTGCCCTGAAGAGGTCAGAGCCTTGGCACTGACCAAAGGAGGCAGAGCTGATCTGGGCTGATCCCAGAGCACCTCCATGATGAGTCTCTGGGCAATGCTAACAGCTGGGCCAAGTTCTGAGGGTCTGAGCCCTAAGCAAGACCTGAAACAAGTGTTCTGTCTACCTCCCTCCTCCCACAAGCATCCCACTTTGTATGTTCTCTCAGCTTAGGGATGGGCCTGGCTGGGGTTGGAGCAGCCCTGAACACCCATTCTTGGCTATTGTCTGAGGAAGAATTTTCCTAGTCTCTTACCAGGAGTCTGTTCCCTTTGAGTGCCCTAAAAGGGAGAGCACCTGCCTGACTCCTGTTTTGTTCCAGGTTAGGGGCTCCCAGTGGGCTGTATGTGTGGCCCTCCTTCCCCCAGTGACTGGTGCCTTCTCCCCATGGAGGCAGGCCTCCAGGGCCAGGATGCCCAGACTAAAGAACATCCCCACAGGACTCCCCCTACCCAGTTAGCTCTCCAGGGGCCAAGGTGAAAGAAGCTTCTCCCAATAGCCCGAGGACCTAAGCAGGGCCCTTGGCCAGAAGGCCAGAAGGCCAAGAGTGTGAGGATACCTGGCCTGTGGTTGAAGGGGGTGGGCATTTCACAGCTGCTAGCTGAAGCCACTCGCTCTTGCTGCTTGAAGAATTCCCGGGGGTTGTCAGGTCGCTGTGCAATGATGGCAGCTGCCTCCTGGAGACCCAAGGGAAACCCAGTCAGAACCCGCACCCCATCCCCAAGACCAAGGGATCCAGTGTCTTTGGCCCCACTCCCAACCAGTGGACTCCACTTTCCAGGGACAAGGAATGCCATAGATTTAGAACTCCAGTTAACCTTGGGAGACCTCCCTTGAGCCTCCCACCCCACCTCAGACCTCAGGACCTCAAGTCACAGCTCAGAGCAAGGATCCCTCACCTCCACTTCTGATTCTGACTTCTTCATCTGCGCCTCTTCCTCCTCCTCACGCTGGTCACCCTGGTAACCAAAATATAAGGTTCTGGGGCCTTTAATCTTCCCTGAATCCCACCCCCAAACAGCTCTCAACAGGGTTGGTTCAGCCTTTTCTTGTGCCCTCAAATCAGCTCTTCCACAACTTCTCCCTTTACATCAGAGGCCCTACTGTCCTTCCAGCCCCCAAAGGCTCAATGTTTCCAAGTTATCTCTTGTGCCTCCTCCCTTTCTGTGCCAGCCACATGTTGTCCCTCTTCTTCCAAAGCATCCCATCCTCTCCAAGTTGTCAGCAACCTTATCATTTCACACTTGGTCTAATACCACAAGCTCTAGGACTCCAGTGTGTGCAGATAGAGGGCAGGTAGGGGAAGGTGAACAATTTTCTCCAAGCACCAGATCGATACCCTCCATTCAAGAGCCAGATAATCATTCATTTTCATTTTCATTCTCTCTTTCTCTTCAACCTTCTCCTTTTCTGTCTCTCTCCCTTTCTCCCTTCTCTTTCCTTCTCTCCCCCCTTTCTCTACCCACCATGCAAATCAATTTTTTCCCATGTGAGTCTTATTTCTACAAATGAAAAGCTGAGCTGTCTAGAGAAAAAACTAGTGGCCTTGGAAGCAGAGAACCTAAGCTTAAGTCCTGGCTCTGCCTTAGTAGTTCATTCCCAAGTCACTCCCACTCTGTGTGCCTCAGTTTCCTCATCCACAACAAAATGCATACCCCCAGCTCTCTGGGATGCAGGAAGAAATGCCTTTGTACAATTTAAAGTTAATGGAGAAAGGAAAGCTGCTATCATACTTTCCTGCTCCTACAGGGCCAGGCAAAGAACCGAGCCCAATCATAATGCTGACTTGACCCTGCCAGGGAGGACTGGCTCTGTTGCTGCTCTGCTTCCTGCTGGGCCCTGACAACACCCAGAGCCCACTCTGCTTCCTGGGGAGCCCACTCCACCTCCAGAACTTACAAAGATCGACTGTTCCTTCAATCTCTGTTTGGCTTCCTCAGCTTCCAAAGTCTGCTGTTTTCTCCTAAAAGCACAGCATGGCAAATGACTGAGGGAGGGATAGGAGCGGGGACAGGGGCAGGAATGGAACATGGAGACCTTATGTATGACTAGGAAAAGGATTGTTTTTTATCCAACCCAGGCCTGGGCCTTTCCCCAGAGACACCCTAGGTTTGTTGGAAGATCAGGGCATGGGCACAGAGATGGACACAGCCTTAGGACCCACAGTGGGAAGTTCAGGGAGAGAAGAAGGGATGCAAAGAGATAGAGGAAATAGGGGGTTGAGGGTGGACAACTGAAGAATGAAAAGGAGAGGAACGGCACCTGTGCTCCTCAATCTGCTGTTCCCTCTCCCGGTATCGCTTTTCCCTCTCCTCCTGCTCCAGGCGTTCCTGTTCCATCCGCTCCTGCTCAAACTTCAGCCTTTCGTCCAGGGCCTTCTTCCTCTCCTCCTCCTTCCTCAACTCCTCTTCTCTCTGTGGCCCCAACCAGAGCACACATCCTTTAACTGTCACCCCCAGAGAGGGTTCTCCCCCTAAAATCACCCTCCCTCAAATATGGGAGAGCTGCTGTACACACCCACCCCCAATTGTTCCAGCACAGTCTCCTGGGAGAGTAGGGGCTCCTGGACAATAGGAGACAGGAAACCCCAGATTCTAGTAAAGAAAGAGGCCTATGTGAGAAAGGAATGGGGGCTCGTGGTCCTGGCAGGAAAGACATTAGGAATGGGGAAGAGGGGACCAGGAAGGAGCTGGGTCAGTCATTGGCCATTGCTCAGGAACTCTCAGGACCCATTACCTTGGCCTGCTCCCAGAACTGCTCCCGATTAAGCCGTTTCATTTCCACAGCAGCATCTGTCTTCTGGTATGTGGTACCCTGAGGAAGGAGGGGAGGAAGAGGCAGGTAAGGAGCTAGACAGAGTGGGCAGAGCCTAAGCTGGGCTGGAGATGGCAGCTCACCACTGGTTCAGCATTCTCATCCTCCCGCAGTCGAAGTCGGTGTAGCACTGGGCTGGAGAGGCGAGCCAGGCCATTAGAAAGCCTCTGTCCAATAGCACCAGCATCTATGTCCTCCACACTGCTGGCATTGACGATCACATCCACACCCTGTAAAGAACCCAGATTCCCTTCAGAGGGGTCTTGGCCCAGGGGTGATGCAGAGGCAGGTACTCTACTGCCCTCCCTCCCTGCCTCTCACTCCCAAGTCCACACCTGAAAGAATTCAGCCACCTTGGCCACATGGCTGGCACAGGCACACTTGCGGGCATCTGGCACATCCTCACCAACCTAATAGAGAAAAACAGGGGATGATTCAGTAGCAAACCTCTAAACCCTCACAATAAGTGGGCTTCTAGCGGGGCTCACACCTACCTTTCCAGCCACTCAACTGGAAAAAGCAACAAAGCTCAAGACTCAGGCTAGGGTCAAAGCCCTCATTTCTACCCCCCACTCTCCATTCCCCAGACATCCCAGAAACACCAAACCTCTAAGCTGAAAAGGGCCATCTAATTAAGAGTCAATAAGCATTAATTAAGTGCCTACTGTGTGCCAGGCCCCATGCTAAATGGTGGGCATTCAAAAAAGGCAAAAGATAGTCCCTTATCAAGGGGCCTACAGTTAAATTAGGGAGAAAATGAGCAAAGGAGAATGTACAAAGAAGCTATGTTAAGAAAAACAGGAAACAAATGAGAGAAAAGGCACTTCCTGTCTCCCTGACTTGAGAATCCCCTCATACAAGGTACCCAATAAATAAGTGGTCACTCAGTCTTCTCTTAAAGACTAACACTAAGCATTCACACTACTTTGGGTCACTAATTGCTGGAAAGGGACAGCTAAGTGGTGCCACAGTGCTCAGAGCATCTGTCCTAGAGTTAAGAAAACAACTCTCCCTGAGTTCAAATCCAATCTCAGACACTTCCTAGCTGTATGATCCTGGGAGTGTCACTTCACCCCCATTACCTAGTGCTTACCACTCTTCTGCCTTGGAATGGATACTAAATATCCATTCCAAGATAGAAAATGAGGGTTTAATCAATTTTACTTGTACAAATTGGGACTGTATTGCATTTTGGGGATCCCACGTTAGGAAAAAACTGATTGCCTGGAGAGCAACCAGAAGAGAGTGATCTATACAGTGTGGAGATTGCAAATCATGCCATAATCTAGAGGCATTTAACTTGGAAACAGCTGGCTTCAAGTATTTGGGGGTGGGGGAAGACTCCCTTTCTCCTAAGGAGCAGCTTAGTACATAGTGGGTTTGAAGTTAGAGAGCCCAGGTTCCAAGAACCCAGGACCTCCTGTCTCTAGGCCTGGCCCTCTATCCGTTGAGCCACCTAACTGCTTCCCCACTTTTGTATCTATTAGTTTACTTGTCTCCTCCGTTAGGCTGTAAGCTCTTTTTTTTTTTTGTATTCTCAGAGCTTAGCCCAGTGCCTGGCACATAGAAGGCCTTTAGTAAATGCTTACTGGTGTTCAGTGGATACAGTACTGGGCTTGGTGTCAGGAGGAGTCATCTTAAAATATGACCTCTAACACAAGTTAACTGTGTGACCCTGGGTAAGTCACTTAACCACAAACACTGTTTTGCCTCATTTCTTCATCTACAAATTGATCTTCACAAAGAAGTGGCAAACCAATTCAGGATCTTTTGCCAAGAAAACCTCAAACAGGATCACTACTCAACAACAATAAAACTGACCAAGTGACTGATACTGAGGAGCCCTTTCCCTCCTCCCTCCCTTCAAATTGCCTCCAGCTCATGCAAGCCCAGAGTTTGAGATGTTAGGCTACCAATGATGGGCACTTTGGACTGCACGTGACAGTCCTTCCAAGTCTGAGATTCTGTGTCTTTTCCTTTATCTTTATTAAATTTCATCTATTCAGTTCAGCCTGGCTAATTGAGCTCTTTTTGGATCTGGATTCTTATTACCCAGTGTGTTCGCTATGTTTTTAGAACCTTCTGGACATCTAACTACCCAGTTACCCAGCCTGGCTTTGTGCCATCAATGAATTTGATAAGCATTCTAGTTATGCCTTTCAACTCAGATCAGTTTGCTGAGCTTATGGGTTGGTAAATCTTTGTTTGGGATTTTGTCTCATTGTCTGGGAAAGAAATTACCTCAGACTTCAGATTGGTGACGACCCTTCCTGCTAGAACTAGAGAAAGAGCTTTTCCTGCATACATGGTCCTTTCTGTGCTCTTTCTTCCCTTTTTTCCCGTCTTTTTGGGGGGTCAGAGCAACTGAGCTAAAAGTGGCTCTGAGCCCCAGGAATAGGTAGACTTTGGGATTCCTATCAAGTTACTGATCTCATGATTTCTATGATGAGCTAAGTATTTCATGTGGTCTCTCCCATCTCCCAAAGCTGCTAATTGCTGTATGTTTTAAATCTAAGAGGGGAGCTGAGTAGAGGGTACCTGGATCCCCAAGTTCGGCAACCTCCCCTTTAGGAGTAGTTTCTGGCCAATTCAAGCCTTAGGGTTATCTCCCAGCAATCTCAACCTTTGAGTATTTAGGGTGATGGATAGAGTGTTTGGCCTTCTGGATAGAGGAGTATTCCTGAGAAGCACCAGCCTCTCAGAGAGATGCCAGACTTGCTTTCTTTTGAAAGTAGAAAATTGATGGGTGCCACCAGTCTCTTAGGGAAAATGAGATTATATATGTCAAGCAAGGAAGTGATGCCATGACATGAAAGAGCAAAAGACCTAAACTTTGACTTCTTATCAGTGCAGGTCCAATGGGAAAGGAGCTTAGGAGTGCCAAGTTCATGTTTACAGGGGAATGTAAACCACTAAGAGTCAGAAGACTCAGAACCCTGGGGTGGAATGAGACTCATCAAAGAAGAAAGAAAGGTGCATTCATTGATTGACATGGAGCAAATATGAGTCCTCTCTCTCAATTTTTTACATTTTCCAAGGCATGCTATAAAGGCTGTTTTGTATCCAAGGTGTATCACTGTCTTGAGTGCTTGTGTAAGAACTGGGGTGTCTTTTACACATAAATGTGAAGAATTAGACATGAGCTATATTTGATCTATTTCCTAAAATTGCACAGAATAAACTCTGGGGGTGTGTGGAAAGGGTAATTTGAACTAAAGGATTATGATGCGGGGGACTGTCCTCAAGGCTGACTGTGGTCAGGTTAAATCCAGAGCTTGGGGTGCTTGAGTTATTCAGGATTATATATAAATTGATAAAAAAAAAAAAACAGAATTAGTTCTTCATCTTCCCAGCTACCCTAGAGAATTTTCCTGATCTGATCTCAGCCCTTCCCTGCCCCAGGAGAATGAGAATGCACATTCAACTAGATCATCTATAAAGTCCTTTCCAGCTCTAAATCCTAAAATTCTATGACCTAGTCCACCCAACCCTCCCATTTCCAGATGATGAAAAAGGCCCAGATTGGAACATGACTTGATGAAGACACAGAATTCAGAACCAGGCCCTTGACTCTAAAGCCAGTAGTGTCTTCCCACTTATCCCATCCTCTTGGCCCATCACATACCCAGTTGATGAGGACATATTTGGGGAGTGCAGCCTGTGAGTCCTTGACACTGCAAAAGCCGTACATCACCTTCTGGTTCTCAAAATGACCCGAGAGCTCTTGTAGGCCGCCCCCTGAGGCAAGCAGAGGGCAATAGGTGTGGTGGGTCAGGATGACCATTTTCAAAGGAGTGGGTCCCCCAAATCCAAACCCTTCTCTGAAAGAGGAGTTCTGGGTACTGAGAAAAACAGCCCATAAAAAATGCACCCTCTTCAAGCTCCCTGGATTCCTGGGTCCCATCTGACCAGCTGTCCTCCTAGATTCTATCATCTAATTACTTTGGTTCCTACCCCCTCCCCACCCCCACTCTCAACTCTCTTCAACCCCTCTGCTTGATTTAGCAGGCCCCAGTTTATGATTACTACCTCCCTGGAGGAAAACCAAGAAAAAGAACCCAGAATTAGGGGGAAGAAGAACAAAACTGCCAAGAGAAAGCTGAAGGGGGGAGGGGGGGTGGAGAAGACTGGAATGAGGAATGGTGAGAATTCTTACCTCCTGACGCCGCTAACTTGAGGTCATCTGAATCGTCCTCATACGTGTAAAGAGCCCTGAGGAAGGTGGGGGGGAGGGGGGAGGAAAGGCTCAATGACTCTGCAGGCTAAGTGCCCCTCCCCTCCACGCCCACCCCTGTTCTCCAGGCCTAGGCGAAAATGGAGAGGAGGAGGCAGAGCTCCTGGGAGGAGGGGGCTAATGGGAAAGAGCTGGCAAGCATGGAGCCTAGCCCAAGACAGTTGGGAACCTCCTTGGGGCGGGGTCTCAGCAGAGCTCCAGGGAGGACCGGAGTAGTCCAGGAGAATGAGCCAGCAGGATGTGCGGGGGGGAGGCAGAGAAAGGGGTTGGGGGGGGGGGGAAGCTCGCGGTGGGGCCAGTGCACTGGGCGTTGCCATGGTAATCCGCAGCCAGGGCCATTTCCTCCGAGAGAGGGAAGGAGCGGGGGAGGCAGGAAGCGCTGGACTCTCAATGCTCCCACTCCTCTCCTTTCCCAATCTGGGTCCGATGACCCTGGCCTCCCCAAGGAATCCCTTCTCCGGCCCCTCCTGGAGGGGGCAGCTTGCCGAGCTGGAGAGACAGCAAAGTCTGAGGAATGGGGGCCGGAAGTTTCGAACCCGGGGGCCAGGTCTTAACCGACCAGGCCAGGTTGGGTCATACAGTTGGGGTTTAAGGAGAGGTGCACTAGTCAAAGAGCCGCTGGGGTGTGTGATGGCGCTTCCATGGAGACGGTTCCTTGGATACCGTTTCTTGGATACGGTTCCCCTCGATCCCCATTGGCTGGTTGGCTCATAATGTACCTGGCCCGTGCTGTGGTACCCGCGCCCCGCGTACGTGCCCCACCCCCACCAAGGGGGGATGGTGGGTAGAGAGGTGGAAACGCATTTGCCAACTTCCCCCCTTTCCCCCACATGGCAACCCCCCAGCAATCGGGCTCCGGCCCAACTCCTCACCCCAGACTAAGCTGAAGCTCACACACAAAGGGCCTGGAAGAACAGGGTGGGCCCCTTACCCAGGATCCCCAAGCCCTGGTCCTTTTACCATGCCCCATAGGGATAGGAAGGGGCCTTCCTCTACCATCTCATAGCCCCCTTCTAGTAAGTACCAAGATCCCCTTTCCATATCAGCCTTTCTCCCAGACTCTTCTGGGCCTGTTTCCTCCTAGACTCAACCTTTCTCCCAAGCTCATTCTGACCCCTCACCTGCATCCTTCCCCTAGTCCCAGTAGGAAATACAATTCCCATCCTGTCTTCTGCCCCATCTTGTCTCTGTCCCCATTCATTATCTCTCATGTGGACCCTTCTACCTACTGAGAATTCATTCCGTTGGACATATTCTGCCTACCCCCCAAAAGGAAACACTTCCCTCTCTGGACTGGGCCTTGGGGGGGAGGGGGGCATAGAATTTGGACCAATATCCCACAATCTCTTGCCTATCTACCCACCCTCTACTCTGGGGCAAAAGGGAACATCTCCTAGTCCAGTGGTCTATGTCTTCCAGCTGAAGAATCCCTCTTTTCCCTATCTCCTCCCCTATAAACTTTCTCAGCAAATTTGATCCCCCTACCCCAAACTTAAAGATTCTTGGCATCTCTTTAACCAACAAGCTTCTAGTCCCACCTTCTCTGATACAAGCTTATGAGGCTTGTTCCCATGTCTCCAACCCTTCCATATCCTGTATTGGACAGTCTAGAGATTTGGGTGTGAGTCCTGAGTCTGCCATTCACTCTGTGGATGAGTTTGGACAAGTCCTTCCCCCCCCCCCCCCAGCCCCCTGCAACTCAGTTTTCTTCTGCCTGAGATCTAGGAATTGACTTCCAAGATTAACATTCTGTGATTTCTTTTTGGAGATGAAGAAGCTGAGGCAGGAGAGATTCTAAAGTCCCCTCCCTGGGCTCCAATGAAAAAGCAGGCCTCTGGGATTCCTGCTGTCCAGCATCTACTCCCACCCCCACCCCCACCCCTGGCTTTTACTCAGACTGATAATGAGTCACCACATTTTCCTCTTCAGGCCAGTTCCTCTAGCCTCAGGGCTTAGCTTGACCCCTCCAAGAGAACCAGATGCTCTGGAAGCTTCCTAGTGCACCTAGCCTCAATGCTCTCTCAGTCCTAGGGGCTAGCCATAAGCAAATGAGAGACCCAGGACATAGTATAGTTGCTAGGAGACAAAACACAATCATTTCTCCATACTTGGAAGATGTCTAAGGAAGCTTAAGATGCTATCACACCAATTCACCAGCCCTTCCACCTTGCCTCTATTTTCCCACTGAGAGAGGTTGGTTACTTCTCAGGTAAAATGAGAATAATCCTTGCATCACCTACCTCACAGGGAAAACACTATAAGGCACTATGGAGATGTGAGTTAATGCTACTAATTTCTCTGAATTTCATTTTCCTCATCTGCAAGACGGAAATAATACTACCTGCCTGAGCTACTTCTTGGGGTAGATATTGGACTAGCTCTTAATAAACTTTAATGTGTGGTTCTTAGTACCATTTGTACTACCACAATAGGAAGAGGCCTTGAGATTCTGATCCTGGCTCAGATCCTGTGTGACCTTGGCCAAGTCATTTACCCTAGATGGGGAGAGGGGACTTATCTGTAAAATAATTCAATTAGATCATCTCTAAGGTCCCTTCCAGCTCCAAATCTGTTCCTGGGGAAATTGGAATTGTTATTCCCTAGACAGCCTGGATCTGTGTGCCCCCAAGGCTGTGGAGAGGCCAGGGGTGAAAATAGTAAAGGAGAAAGTTCCTTTGGAGCTAGATGAGGAGCTTGAGGACCAGTCATTGACAAATCCAACCCCTTCCCTCCCTTCCTTCCTTTACAAAGCCCATTTCCTGTTACATCAGGATCCCAAGGGCTTCTTCCCTCCTGGGCAGGACTACCCAACCCCCAGACCCTCAGGAAAGGAATTGTGGTGGGGCCAAGGAGCTCCTGGCAGCCACCAGATCAGCTGCAGCTGTTGTCTCCTTTTCAAAGCCCACCTGTGGCCCAGGCCAGAGGAAGGGGCCCCAGACAGCTGCTGCTCCTTTCCAGGCCCAGCCTGACCCCTTTGAAATCCATCCTCTCCACCCACTTCTTAGAACCTCATTCTGCAAACAGAATCCTGAACTGACAAAAGTCCTCTATGCCCATTTCCACCCTCTTTACACAAGAGAAAATTGAGGCCCCCCAGGACCTGACTTGTCTAAGGACACACAGTGAGACAGCAGCAGGGACAGAATTCCCAGTGCTCTGCCAGAGGACAGAATGGAGTTAGTATTTAAATTCCAGATTCCTGAAATATTTTTAAAAAGGTCCTTCAAAAAAATCCTTGGTAGGGGTGAGGATGTCTAGGTGGCTCAGTGGATTGAGAGCCAGAGATGGGAGGTTCTGGGTTCAAATATGACCTCAGACTCTTCCTAGCTGTGTGACCCTAGGCAAGTCACTTAAACCTTTGCTAGCCCTTACAGCTCTTCTGCCTTGAAACCAATATACAATATTGATTCCAAGACAGAAGGTAAGGATTTTTTTTAACCTTCTGGGGTCCCTTAGAGCACTAGATTTGGAGTAATCTAAAGGATGGAGGATCTGAGTTCAACTCCTGACTCTGCTGATTACTACCTGTATGACTGGTCAAATAATTTCACCTCTCAGAGCCTGTTTCCTCATTTGTAAGATGAGGGAATTGAGCTAGAAGACTTCTAAATTTCCTTTGAACTTGAAGTCTGTGATCCTGTGATCTCCATGGAGGGACTTTTAGGGTAGCAGTGACACCTAACGTGGTAGGCAGCAGCATTGAACCCTGACCTAGCTGAGTCATCTGGGAACCTCATGTGCCCTTTCATTCTACTTTGTTCCTCAGCTCCCATTCCAGGCTGCCCAGGGAGTGACAGAGTAGAAAGCAGGGCATCTCCAAATCTCTGGCCTGCTCTAGGGTCAGCCCTGCTGGTCTAAGAGAGAGCCAAGTCCTCAAAACCAGTTCCTGCACTGCCCTGGCCTCTTTGGGGTAACCCAGGCCATATTGGTCTCCCCAAGACAAAAAGTTTTCTGCCAGGAATAGGTCCCCTGAGCCAGGATTGGGGTTCAGTGCTACGTTCCCTCAAATCAGCTCTGAGGAAGGTGAGATACCTAGGTGCCACCAAGACCCTCACACCTTTACATTCTGGGTCCTTCAGATTTGGTTTTGTATACCCCTGGGGAAGACAGAGTTAAGGGTTCAGTTCCACTCCCTCTCTACCTCACCCTCTCCTCAAACAAGACTAAAGCTGGAGAAAGAGAAAGGCCACCAGAAACATGCCTATAAACTATCCACAGATCTGCTAGAAACTTGTCCATCCTTAAAACCCCTTCTAAGGCCTCTGGGTCCCCTCCCTTCCCAACTCACTGACTGCCAGAGAAACGATTACAGGTTTCATAGACTCCAGAAAGAACCTGGATTTTCTACCTGAGGAAACTGAGGTTAAGAAAGCAAAAATTACTTTCTCAAAGTCACCCGGAGTTGGACTTTGAACCCAGAGCTTCTGACTCCTATTACAAGCCTTTCTCCATCACATCTTGGTCAGTCTTGCCATAGGAGTGAATCTCCCCTAAACACCTCCTTCCCAATCCAGATGGGGTGTGACGCCCAGGCTGATGATGATTAACTTGATTTGGCTGCATAGACCGGGTTCTGTAGGCTGGCCATGGAGGCGGAAGGCCCAGCCCCTGGGAATCATGTCCCTCTAATGATCATGGGCCAGTGGATGTGGCCTAGAGTACCTACACCCCAAAATACTGAGATCAGAGGATGCTTTGTGGTGGTCTAAGTGCCCAGACTCTGGGTATGGGCCCCACTAAAGAGAGCCCAAGGGGGGGAAGCTAGTAGAAGTAGTGTGTTAGTTTGTGAAGGAAGACAGTGGCCAAAGTGGTACTCCTGGAGAAGGACAGCAGTCAATCAATAAACATTTATTACAAGTCTACTATGTGCTAGGAAGCGATTTCCCCCAAAGGATGTTTCAGTAGGAAGAGCCCGGGGATCAAGGAGAATGAAGGTGAACAGGCCAAATTCTGCAGTCCCAAGTCATGGCCAAGAAAGCCTCCCTGGTGAAGTCCCTCGTTTTTCTTCCAGTCATCTACTCATCCTATACTCAGGCATAGACAGGTAGTATGGAGGGAAACGAATGAGATTTAAAATTGCAATGGCTGGTTTCAAATCTCAATCTACCATTTACTATCTATGTAACTTTGGTTGGGCAAGTTATTTCTTCTCCCCCAGCCTCAGTTTCCATCTCTGTCAACAAAAAGATTCAACTAAGTGATCTCTAAGCTCCCTTCCAGCTCTGAATCCTGAGATGTGATCCATCTCCCACCAGTGTATCCTGCTTAAAAGACCCTAAATATAGTCATTCTGGGTAGACTCCAGTTGAGGCTCCAGCTTTGTCATCCTGACTTGGCCTGGCTCATCCCAACAGCCTCTGTTATTCTCAGCTTAACTGTGCTGAGAGTTGTTCCGGCTTCCTGCCCAGAAGAAGCTGGGGTAAGACAAGTGACCCACTCCCCACAGCTTGTCCAGCTTCTGCCCTCAGTATCATCAGTAGCCCCAGCCCCTGCACTCAGGTCAGGGCAAGGAGAAGCTGTCTCCTACCAACTGGTCCCTGGGCAGCTAATTTTAGTAACTCCAATTTCCCTCCGGCCCTGGCCTCAGGCCAGTGGTGCAATGCTGGTATGGCAGGAACCAGTATGTGCATGATCCCCCCTCCCTCCAAATCCCCCAGGTCTAAACTTCCCATCAACCTCATCCTACCCAGAGTCGGACCCCATCTCAAACCTTGAATACTCCCCCAGTCTCATGATCAGAAGGTAAAGCCTACGTCTTATCTTTCCAGACAAAGAATACTGGGTGGGGGTGGGCCATGGTAGGAGAAAGGGCCATTTAGAATATTGGGGGGGAGGGGGTCACACCATGGCCAGACTCAGAGAGAGGTATATATGTGGGACTGGGGATAGGACTAGCCTCTCCAGGGAGCTTCAAGGCACTAAATAAGGCCACTCCCACCCAGTGGCTGCCAGGTTTGTGTCCACCTACCCCCACAACCCAGAAAACTAAGAGAAAACATTTATCCTACGACTTGGGATCTCTCTTCAGTAGAAGGGTCCAGGGCAGGGACAGAACCTTCAACCAGACCACAGCAGGTGGCAGCAGCCTCTCCCTGGGGTTGTGCTGAGACCAACAGCTGGGGCTGGAACTCCAGCTGCTGGAGCCATTTTGAGGGGCCGGCCCAGCCCCTCAAGGCCTCTTGCCCCACCTCTCTCCAGAAATCCCCCTTACTTGTAGTCACCTCCCCCAGAACCAGTCAGCTATTTCACTGTCCCTCCCCTACACACAGGCAGACTTAACTCATTAGGGTCTCTTCCAGATTTGGAGCTACCTCATTGCCCCCACATACTCATCGCTAACCATGTAGATCCAGAGCTAGGCTGCCTACCCAGAAACAGGGCTAGTTCATGAGGGTCACCCTAGGTTCAGGGCCCCCTCCCTCTGTCTCAGAACTAACTGGCTTCTCTCTCACACACCCCACACCCCAGGCTCATGGTAAGCTTAATTATCCCCCTGGACTCAGGGCTCACCTGGTCCCCCTCTAGGGCTCAAAGTTAATTCACTCCTCCCAACTCGAAGAGTCAAAGCTAGTGCTTTAGCGTTAACCCTCCAGATTGGAGACTAGCTCATTGTCTCTCCCCAGACTCACTAGTAACTCACTGTGGTTCATCCCCCACATTTAGGGCTAATTTGATCCCAAAAGCCTCAAGACTAACTCGGAGATATTGAGGCCACCCCTGAAGACTCAGGTTCCCGGGCGTTACAGCTGTTCTGTCTCTCTCTCTAGCTCAGGACAAAGGGCACACATATGGGGCTGGGATTTAGATATTCTGGCATGCCCTGCTTAGTCCCAGAGAGGGACTGAGCTCACTGTGTAGAGCCTGGTGGGGAATTCTATCCCAAAGGGCCCACCCCTTTCCAAGTTCAGGAACTGCACTGACTAGAGGCTGGTTTGCCCCCTATTCAATTCAGCAAACATTTATTAAATGCCTACTGTGTACAAAACACATAGTAACATGGCTAGGCTACTGTCAGACTAACTTCCTGAACCTGGGTTTTTCTAGAATCCACCCCACAATTCTGGTTTTCTAGTCTCTTCACATTTCCCCCCTCCCCCTTCCCCTCCCCCTGGATGTCACCCTAATCACCCAGGTTCCAGGACCAGGAACTGGTCTCTTTTTAGAGAAAATAGGAAACTGAGCCATCCCACTACCCATATTCAGAGCAAGCTTATTTGGGTTCATTCCCCCAGATTCAGAGACCCAAGCCTTCTTTGCCCCTCCTCTTCCTCCATGGGTCCAGTTACACATAGCCTTCTAGGAGCCACAGAAATTGGGGAAGGAGTAAGGAGGGTCTGAGGAGAAAGAGGAAGAAATAAATAGGAGCAAGGGAGAATAAGGTAGAATAAAGCAGAGATGGTGGGGAGCGACTCATGTTCTCGACATTGAAATGGAATCCCCCCCCCCCCTAGGATGAGGGTGACTGGGTGCTATCAGTGAATATTCTTCAAAGATTTCCCCCCAGCTCTCAGATTCCTAGGGGAGAATTCCCGGGGCTAGGTCCATGCCTCGAATATTGCTGGGCAGGACTCCCACGACCCAATTCCCGCGAAGGAAAAGGACCGTGCGCGTGGAGAGGTGCCCCTTGGGGGGGCGGGGCTCTCTAAGAGGGTTCCCCCAGCACCTAATCTCCAGATCGCAGCCCCAGCCCTTCCCCTCCCCCTCCCCTTCTGACACATCCCCTCGCTCCCTCCTCCTCCCCACCGCGCCCTCCTTCTCCTCCTCCTCCCTCCCTCCCTCTTTCCCTCTTTCCCTCCTTCCTTTGTGCTGCCGGCTAGGGCCGGGCCGGGCCAGGGCCCTCATTCAGCCGGGCAGTAGTGTCTCAGAGCCCAGGCCTGAGGTACCCCCCCCACACTCCAACCTAGTCGACTGGACTGGAAGGTGCCCTTGGCTGGCCCAGGAGCGCGCACACACACCTGCCCAGTGCTAGTCGACGGGCGGGGACACAGGGAGCCATCAAGGGAGAGGGGTCCCCAGTAGCTCTCTAGAGCCCGCGGGGCCGCACATCTGGATCTAATCTCCAATCCCCAACCGAGCTCTCCTGGCCCTCCCCCACCTTAAGGCTCAATTCGGACCAATGAGCCCCCCTATTCACACACACCCCAACTCCAATCTCCTGGCCCCGCCCCACCGGGCCCGGCCCGACCCCACCCGGAGCATCCCTCGGGAGGAGCTCCCCCCATTCCGCTCCCCAGCCAGATCGCACAAAGGCGGCCCCCTCCCCCCTCTGGACCGGGCTTGTTTCTGCCCAATGCACCATTTTTCCGGGCCCTCAGGGGGATCCCCCGAAGCCCCCGCCCCGCCCAGTCTCCGAAGCCCACCCCAACCCCCCCACTCACTGGACAGGAACACAAAGAGGCAACCCCCTTCCCCGAGCCAGGGCGGGCAAAGGGACAAAGGGTCCAGGGCAGGGGGCCCAGAGGAGGGGGGGGGGCAGGCCCGGTCGCTGCTCACCAGTCGGCAGGGCAGTCCTCCTGGATCACCTCCTGGTACGCCGCCAGCAGCGCCAGGCGGTGGCCGCTGAAGCTGACACTGGCCATGGTGCAGCCAGGGGACCGGGGGCTGCAGAGGAGCCGGGGCCGTAGCCGAGAAAGCGGCGAGGTATCGGGCCGCTGCTTCTGCCGCTGCCTCGGAGAGAGACACTGCAGCGCAGCACAGCCCAGCACAGCCCAGCACAGCCCAGCCGGGGGAGGGGAGGGGAAGGGAGGGGAGGGGAGAGAAGGGGAGGGGAGGGAAGGAGGGAGAGAGGGGAGGGAGGGGAGGGAGAGAGAGAGAGCTGGGCAGGGAGGGGAGGGGGAGGGGGGAAGAAGAGGCAGGAGGGTGGGGGGCGTGATGCTCCGCCCGGCCCCAACTCCGCTAGGTCCTAGCGCCAGGCTCTACGCAAGCGGGACCCGGTGGAAGGGAAGAGGACTAGTCACGCCCCCTACCCCCCCCCCCCAACGACCTTCTTCCTGTCCAGACTCCTGACCCCAAGCCCCAGCACATCCCAACCCTCTTGTCTCGGTCAATGACCCCTTCCCAGTGACACTGCATGGTCAGGCATACAGTACAGGTAATTGGGAAA
Organism: Monodelphis domestica; assembly: GCF_027887165.1. Classification (NCBI taxonomy): domain Eukaryota; kingdom Metazoa; phylum Chordata; class Mammalia; order Didelphimorphia; family Didelphidae; genus Monodelphis; species Monodelphis domestica. The sequence continues at coordinate 390,106,839 of NC_077227.1, read as the reverse complement.
CACTGCCGCATCACCGTTCTCCCCCATTCATCGGAGGCAGTTTCCTTCTCCCCACCCCCCTCAGAAACTCTTGCCAGAACTCCAGGCTTTTTTGGTTCTTATCTCCGTACCTGGACCCATTCCTGGCTTAAGGGGTCCCCTACCCTACCTAGTCCATTATTCTTGTATTTGTCCCCATCATCCCTCCCATGTCTTCATTCCATTCTTACTGCCATCCTCATCCATAAATCATTCTCATCTTATTCTCCACCTCAACCCTATCCAAATCTTAACCCCAATCCTTGCCTCCACCCATACAATCTTCAAGTCATCCTCAACCCATTCTCATTCCTAAACCTATTCTCAGCAACACCCCCAGCCTAATCTTGCCACCCTAATTTACTCTATTCACCCAAGCCCCCAAACCATTTTCAATTCCCATCCATAATCCCATTATCATCCCTATTCCCATTCCAACTCCAACTCTATCCCTACCGGACAATCTGAAAACCCTACATGTCCTCATTCCCACTGTCAAACCCATCCTCAACCCATTTCATCTCTAATCCCATTTTCATTTACCTATCTCATCTCCAAACTCATTTCATTTCTTCATATCCCAATCCTTATCCCAGTCTCTGTCTGTCGTCCTATCCCTGACTCCAATCCTCAATCTGTCCCAATTCATGCCCCAAATTCTCCTTTTGTAAATAAAGTTGTACTATCTTTTGTTTTTATATCACTTAAATGCCCCCCTTCCCTTCTCAAAGAGTCATCTTTTAGAACAAGAGTTCATTCTTATCCCCATCACTAACCCCATCCCATTCTCATCCCCCACTCTGCTCATGTCCCATCCACCCCCATCATCTTGGCAAAAAATGTCCTACAGGCAAGGGAAGTTACAGATCTGGAGATAAGTATTAGGAATACATTGGGAACCATGACATCAAGTTAATTGTAGAAGCCAGGCTGATCTTTTAGTGGAGAGGAGAGAGAGAGAAAAGAGCCTGGAGTTGTGGAGAAAGTGCTTTGTCAACATTTAAGTGCTATAGAAATGTGTTATTATTAGGAAAAGAACTAGGTCAGGGCTGAGGAGACAGCCTAGGTGGGAATGTATCAGCATCCGAAGAGAATCTCTCCATGTCTGAGTGCCCCCAAACCCACCACTAGGTGAATTTAGGAAAGCCTTCTGATCAAACCCACCTTCCATGTGGATTTCCCCACAAAAGTGGGAGAAAAAAGTATTTTCCCCTAAGTTTGCTAAGAGGATCTTTGAGCAGAAAGAGAACTTAATTTTCAGATTTGGTTCCTTACCCTAACTCTAAGAAGCTTCTGGCTCCACAGATGAGCTTGTTTTCCACAACTGGACCCAGCCTAGGGTTATTGGGTGAGGAACCCAAATTCCTAGAATGTCAGAGCTAGAATGGACCTTAAAGAACATCTGGTCTGCCTCCTGTCATTTTACACCTAAGGAAACCAAGACAAAAAGAGGGGAAGAGAAGAGACATACTAACCCAGGGTCACATCACAAACAAGTCTGTTGGTGGGAAAACTAAGAGGACAGCCTCTCCCCACCACACTTTTTTAAGCCCTTACCTTCCGTGATACTGTGTGGTGGTTCCAAAGCAGAAGAGTGGTAAGGGCGAGGCAATGGGGCTTAAGTGATTTGCCCAGCTCTTCTCTCTCTCTCTGTCTCTCTCTGTCTCTCTCTCTCTGTCTCTGTCTCTCTCTCTCTGCCTTGCAATCCACTGAGACACCAGCTGCTCCCTCCCTCCCCTACTTCTAATGCAATGTTCTCTGATTCAGCATGATGCCTCCCTCCTGGGCTCTGTCTCTATCCCCCTACCCATTTATACCACCTTAATTTCCAAATATATCTCTCTCCCACCCAGAAACCCATCCTTCATAATAAAGAATTTTTCAAAAGGAAAACAAAAAGACTCAGAAAAGGGTAACTGAGTCTGAAAGTATTTGTAGTATTCCACACTGGTAATCCCCAAGCTCGGCAAAGAGGGAAGAGAGACCTTTTTCAGGGAAATTTTTTTGAGCCATATTTTTAAATACACACAGCATTCAGTTAGGGTTTGGGGTTTTTTTGGTTCTTTCCATTTATATTACTGTAGTCATTGGTTTTGCTGGGTCTGCTTACTTTACTTTGCATAAATTCATGTCTTACCAAGCTTCTAAGGCAAAATTAGGTGGGGCAGGTCAGTAGTGAAGTGGATAGAGTTCAGAGCCTAAAGTCAGGAGGAGCTGAGTTGAGATACTTCCTTACTAGCTGTGTGACCTTAAGTAAATTGATTAACCTCCAGATTCCTCATGAATAAAAGGGGATAATAATAACACCTACCTCCCAGGATGTTTGTCAAGACCAAATGCCTTTGTGTTTAGCACTCAGCCTAGAAAATAATGGAGCTCAATAAATGTTTATTCCCTTCCTTCTTCAGTCCCTCTAACACTATTCCCATTTTTTCTCCTCCTTGTCAATTAACTGGGTGTTCAAAGAACCCTCGAAAATGTTTTGATTTACATTTCTTTTATCATTAGTAATTTGGGATTGCATTTCCTTTGAGGACTATTTGCTCAAATCCCTTGACCATTTATCTATAAGGGAATGAATTGTGGTTATAAATATATCATCAAGGATATTTGATGCAAAGTTCAAGGGGGTTTTTCTCCCAATTGATGGCTTTCATTTTTCTCTTAGTTGTATTGATTTTGCTAGTTGCAAAAGCTTTTCAATTTCGTATAACTGAAATTTTCTATTTTGCCTTTTGTAACCTATCCCATGTATTATTGTTTCTTTTTCTTAGTCATAGCTACAAAAGGTACCAGATCTAATTTTATTCTAATATATTTATGATTTCATCTTCAGTATTTAGGTTATATACAACTGTGACTGTTAAAAAAAATCTCAATAATCTCTCAATGATGGCTCCCACCCCACCCACAACAGAACCCTACCATATACCAAATTAAATTCATTGTCTAGATAGGATAGGCCTACTTTAGAACCAAGAGCCCCCCACCTCTCTGCTGGTGAGAAGGAGAAATACTTGAGTGGTAGTTCTCTAAAATTAAGTTGGGTCATTGATTTGATCAAAGTTATGATGTCTTTCCATGTTGTCTTCCTTCACAGTCCTGTGGAGACTGGATAAATTTTTTGGGTTCTTTTGGCTTCATATAGGTTCAAACAAGTCTCTTCAAGTCTTTCTAAATTCTTCACATTCATCATTTCTTATGCCATGGTATGCTTCCATTACACTTGTAGACACCACAATTTATTTAGCTATTCTCCAGTTGATAGGAATTTGGGGAGGGGGATTACTTTGTTTCCAGTTTTTTTGTTGTCCCCAAAGTGTGGTAAATTGGATCTTTCCCTCCTTGGGCATCTGTATGCCTAACGGTGCCTATGTGGGGTCAGAGGGCATGTCCAGTTTAATTACTTTTCTAGTATAATTTCAGAATGCTTGGATAATTTCAAAGCTCCATAAACAGCAGCAAACACGCCTTCCTTCTTATAGACTTTCCCTCCTTGCTTTCTGAAAAGGTCAAGGAGATAAAGGTCGAGTCACCCACGTTGTATCTGCCTTCTCACAGTCCTGCTAACATTGACCATTTTCATCTCATGTGAGTGTGTGTGTGAGGCAAAACCTAAAGGTAATTCTAACTTGAATTTCTCTTATTGTTAGTGATTGGTTCATTGTTTAATATAGTTGATAGTTGCATTTCTTCTTTTGAAAACTGCCTATTAATTTGCTTTGATCAAATGGGGTCAGGGCTTTTTCCACTCTACTTGGATGGCTTCTTCCTGGACTCTTGTACAACATAGTCTCTCTCAAGACCAGAAAAGTGTCTGCCGTAAAAGTTCAGGAAGAGAAGCCCTGTTCCCAAACCTTTTGACTACCTTCCCTATAGGCTCTATTAATTGACTCCTTGGAATCCTACTGATAGGGATGGAGGATAGCATGAGGAATGGGCACCCTCTTGCCTTTTTTTTTTTTTAACCCTGACCTTCCATCTCAGAATTAGTACTGTGTATTGGTTCCCAGATAGAAGAGTGGGAAGGACTAGGCAATGGAGGTTAAGTGACTTGCCCAGAGTCACATAGCTAGGAAGTGACTGAGGTCAGATTTGAACCCAGGACCTACCATCTCCAGGCCTGCTTTTTATCCCCTGAACCACCTAGCTACTTAACTTTTACCTGGGCCAAGGGAAATTATTTTAAGGAAGGATGGTATGTTCAGCCATGCCCATTGCCACAAAGATGTCCTATCCCTCCCAGCCCTAGTCCTTCCCGAAGGATCATCCCTACATCATTTCCCATCACTAAATCTCAGTTTCCTCATTTCAAAATATGATTAATAATAGTATCATTACTCACCTCACAGGGTGGTTATGAGGAAAATGCTTTGTAAATCTAGAGTTGAGATAAAGAAGACATAAGGAGAAAGGGTTCATCATTAGTAGGAAACATTGCTTGGAGTCCTAGCTTTGCCACTCACAAAAGCAAAGTCATAAGTAAATCGCTTCCTTTCTCTCTGGGCCTCAGTTTCCTCATCTTTAAAATGGAAATGGAAAGTCAAGATGCACCTATATAGGGTACTAACTTACCACTTCTGTGGGAGCCTATCTGTGCCCTTCAGAGGCCACTGGAAATACAAAGGGAGGTGGGCTGCTGGGCTTCACTTCAGCCTTCCACAAACAGGTAGTAAGCTCATGCATTGTGGCAAGTTCAGATAAGATATGGTTCCTTTCTCTGGGAGTCCAGTCTACTGGGAAACAAGATAAATCCATCAATAGCTATAATTCGAGTCACTGGCAATCATTTATTAAGCACCTACTATTCTCAAGAAAGGCGTTGGGGACACAAAGAAAACCTGATATAGTCTCAGTCCTCAAAAAAGCTTGGGGGGAGGGGAGGAGGATATAATAGAAATGAAAACAAAATGAATATTTATTAAGCTCCTACTGTGTGCCAGACTAGATGCCACTATAAAAGGGAGTCAGTCCCTCTCCTCAAAAAGTTTACTCTCTGATATGAAGCAACACCCCTTATTAGGGGATCAGGGTCCAAGGAAGAATGTTTTAGCCTAAGGAGTCACAGGGATGATGAATAGGGCCATATGGCAGTGGCTCACCAGACTCTTTGCAAAAACAATGGTGGGGTTAATTCGATTACTTTTTTACAGAACAAGATGGAAAGTAGAGTGGAGGAGGGGAGGGGGCCTGGCTGGCTGGTATGTGAAGCATGGTCAGGAACTGGCTAGATATAATGCATTAGATGAGTCGGAAATGAACATAAGTAAGTCTGAAAATCGAAGAGGAAGAGAAAAGTGGCTGGGGAGTGGGTGGGCCACGGAGGCCTCAGCAAAGGCTTAATAGAGGAGATGATTTCCTGAGCTAACCCTTAAGGGAAGACAAGAATCTTGGGAGGAAGAAAAGAGAAGAGTGTGTTTCAAGCATGGGAGGTGACTTATACAAAAACATGGAAGCAGGAGCTTCCTGGAATGCAGAGTTTGTAAAGGACATTCCTATGAAATAAGGCTGAAAGAGTAGGCTAGAGCTGAATTGTGGAGGTCCTTGAATTCCAGGCTCAGGAGCTTATTTACATTTTGTCCCAGAGGTAATAAATAGGGTACCATCTAAGCTTTTTTAAAAATTAATTATTTTATTTTAATAACAAATTTCCACATAAGTTTTCCAAAGTTATATGATTCATATAGTCTTACTCCCTTCTTCCCTCCCACCTCTTGGAGTTGACAAGCAATTAAGTCTGGGTTATATATGCATTATCATGTAAAACACATTTCCATATTATTCATTTTTGTAAGTGATAAATCTCATAAAACCAAAATCCCAAGTCATATACCCAAATAAACAATAATAAGTCATATGTTTCCATCTGTATTCCTACTTCAATAGTTCTTTCCCTGGGGGTGGAGAGCATTCTTTGTCATAAATCCCTCAGAATTGTCCTGGATCATTGTATTGCTGAGAGTAGCCAAGTCTATTACAGTTGATTGTTCCACAATATTGCTGTTACTGTGTACAGTGTTCCCCTGTTTCTGCTTATTTCACTCTGCATCAGTTCATGTAGATCTTTCCAGCTCTTTATGAAATCATCCTGTTCAAAATTTCTTACAAGTATTTTATCACCATCAGATACCACAATTTCTTCAGCCATTCCCCAATAAGGGTCATCCCTTTAGTTTCCATTTCTTTGTACAAACAGGTCCTGTCCCATTTTTTTTTATCTCTTTGGGGATACAAACCTAAGCTTTTTGAGCAGAGCACTAAAATAGGCCTGTGCTTTGAGAAGATTTTTGGTAACTGTGTACTGGGTTGGGGGAGGACCCCCCCCCAGACCAATAAAAGAAACTATTGAAATACTTCAGGTGAGAAATGATGAAGGGAAATGGATGTATGAGTAGAAAGGAGGGCCATGAAGGATGACTCCAAAGCTGGAAGTCTGGGAGCCTGGGAGGAGGTGGGGGGAGGATCCCCTTTGCATAAATGGGGAAATTGTAAGAGGATCAAGTTTGGTTTGGGGTGAATGGGTGGGGGGAGGGAAGGTAAGTTCCATCTTGCCCATGTGTTTTAGATGACTGTGGCACAGCCAGGAAGAAAAGCCCGGCAGGCAGTTGGCATTGCTAGCCTAGAACACTGGAGAGACCAGAACTGGACACATAGACCTGAGAATCATCTCCATAGAAATGATATTTGCAGCCGAGATCACCAAGGGAGAGGAGGGATCAAGGGTGTACACCACCTGGCTGAGGCCCTAAAGCCCTGGGCTTCTTCATCCCACCACCAGAACCTAATAGACAAGACCCCAAAAAAATGTTCTTGCATCCTACAGCCACCAGGAACCCAGACCCAAGCAATCATACAAGTTCGTCTCAAAGACAGTAGTGGCATCATAGGAGAAGGAACAGAAGGCATAGAATTTCAGCAACCAGCTTTAACAAATGCTCTTGGAGGAGAAAGAGAGGATTATAAAATCCATATGGACAGAGCTAATGTGAGGCTACCATAACTCCTCCTTTATTCTAATGATCTTCAGAAGGTGAAATCTTGAAAATGCACAAACCCAAACCCTTACAGAAGCTAACAAACTTTTGATATGAAAAATGAAACAAGGGGAACCCTCCATCTCCCACCTCCAGACCATTGCACACAGGCTGTGTCCCATGCTCAAGATACTCTGTCCTCACCTTTGCCTTATAGAATCTCTGCTTTCTTCAAAATGCAACTCAATGAAATGAGCAGAACCAGGAGAGCATTGTACACAGAGACGGATATACTGTGGAACAATTGAATGTAATGGACTTCTCTACTAGCAGCAATGCAGTGATCCAGGACAATTTGGAGGGATCTATGAGAAAGAACACTATCCACATCCAGAGGAAAACTGTGGGAGTAGAAACTCAGAAGAAAAACATATGACTTATCACTGTCTATATAGACATATGATTTGGGGTTTTGGTTTTATAAGATTGCTCTATTACAAAAATGAATAATATGGAAATGTGTTTTGAGTGATAATACACGCATAACCCAGTGGACTTGCTTGTCAGCTCCAGGAGGGGGGAGGGAAAAGGGGAAGTAGAGAATATGAATCATGAAACTATGGAAAAATATTTTAAAAGAAATTAATTAATTTTTAAAATGCAACTCAAGGAGCAGCTGGGTATTCAGTGGTTTGAGAGTCAGGCCCAGAGGAAGGAAGGCCTGGGTTCAAATCTGACCTTCCCAGCTGTGTGTCCCTGGGCAAGTCACTTAACCCCCAATGCCTAGCCCTTACCGCTCTTCTGCCTTGGAACAAACACACAGTATTGCTTCTAAGACAGAAGGTACATGGTTTTTTAAAAAATGCAACTCAAGTCCTAACTTCTCCACGAAATCTTTCCTGGCCTACTCTTCCTAACTGCTAGTTTACTTCCTATCTAATAATAATAATAGCTAGGCTTTTTATAGCACCTACTCTGCGTCAGGCACTGTTATTATTTCTATTTTATAGATAAGGAAACTGAGGCCAACAGAGGTTAAGTGACTTACCCAGAGCCCTATAGCTAAGAAATGTCTGAGGTTGGATTTGAACTGAGGTTTTCCTGACTCCAAGTCTAGTGCTCTATCTGTCCTGACATATTTAGTTAGAATTTACTCTATATAATACATGTATTTCCAGACACACATATGTATAGTATACACACACACGCATGCATGCACACACAATATTCACATCATCTTTCCTGAGAATGCAAACTCCTTGAGGGCAGGAACCATTTAATCCGGTTTTGTATCCTCAGTGTCTGTCACATCATAGATAGTTAGGAAATGCTCAGTGAATTGAATTACAGTGAAAAGAGAAGGAACAGCTAGCTAAGAGGCACAGTGGATAGAGTGCCAGGTCTGGAATCAAGAAGACTTATCTTCCTGAGTTCAAAGCTGGCCTCATATACTTGCTAGCTGTAGGACCCTGAACAAGTCACTTCACTCTGTTGGCCTTGATTTCCCCATCTGTCAAATGAGCCGGGGAAGGAAATGATAAACCACTCCAGTATCTGCCAAGAAAACCCCAAATGGGATCACAAAGAGATAGACTCAACTGAAATGAGTGGATAACACTAAAAAAGAGAGAAGAGAAGCTGGAGAAGTGCACTGGGGAGACCGGATTTGGATGTTGAGCCAATAAGACAGACTGAGAAGCAATGGTCAGTGGTAAGACTGGTAAAAGGAAAACTAGGAAAGAACTTTATCACTGAATCTGATGGAAGAAAGAGGGAAAGCCAGAGGGATGGTGAGTGCCATCAAAAGCTCTTGAGAAGTAAGGGAAGATAAAGACTGGGGGAAAGCCATTGGACTTCCCAGTTAAAAGATCACTGGTAACCTGAGAGAGAGCTGGACAGCCCCCCTGCAAGGGACTGGGAAGCAAGTGGGTGGCGTGCAATTAAAAGCATTGAGTGTAGACTGAAATACAAAATAAGACATAATAGAGTGGTGGAGAAGGGCAAAGTATTCATCAAGGAGGAGTCAGGCAGTCAGAAATATTTTTTTTAACCATTCTGTTTTAGAATCAACACTGTTTTCAAAGGCAGAAGAATGGTGAGGGCTAGGTGATAGGGGTTAAGTGACTTGCCCAGGATCACACAGCTAGGAAGTGTCTGAGGCCAGATTTGAACCCATGTCCTTCCCACTCCAGATCTGACTCTCTATCCACTGGGCTACCTAACTGTTCTTCAGGAAACATTTCTTAAGTGCTTACTTCTTGCCAGGCACTGGGAATACAAAAACAGACAAAGGGCAGCCCCGTCCATGAGGACTCACAGACTAATGTGGGAGACCACAAGCAAACAACTATGCACAAATGAGACATAAACAGGAAAAATCAGAGAGAGACAATAGTAGGAAGGCACTAGAATTAAGGAGGACAAAAAAGGTTCCCTGGAAAAGGTGAGGATTTTAGGTGAAACTTGAAGGAAACTAGGAAAGCCAGAAGGGGGAGATGAGAAGGGAAAGAGTCCTAGTCATGGGGGACAGCTGTGCCCAGAGTAAGGAAATGAGGGGTCGTCTTGAAGGAATAGCAAGGAAGTCAGTATGTCTGGCTCATACAGGCCAGGAGGGCATGGAATTATAAGAAGGCTGGAAAGGCAAGAGGTGGGGCAGGTTATGAGAGACTATGGACCCCAAACAGGATTTGACATATGATCTGGAAGTGACAGGGGACAACTAGATTTTATTAAGTAGGAGAGATGACATAGTCAGATCCACACTTTAAGATCTCTTGAGCCAGGCCTGAAGACAGGAGATCCTGGGTTTAAATCTGGCCTCAGATATTTCTTAGGTGTGTTCTGGGCAAGTCACTTAACCCCATTGCCTAGTCATGTTGGTGAACCTATGGCACATGTGCTCCCTTCCCCCTCTCCATTGTGCCTGAGGACATTTTTCACATGACCCGCCCCTCTGCTCAGCAGTCCAGTGGGAACACTTCCTCCCTCCCCTGTCCTCTCATGTGGCATGAGAGTTACAATTTGGGCATTTACCTCTAAAAGGATTGCCATCACTGGCCTAGCCCTTACCACTCTCCTACTTTGGAACCAATATGCAGGATTGAATCTAAGATGAAGGTAAGAATTTTAAAAAGAAAAAAGAGAATTTTTTGAAAGTGATGAAGAGGATGAACTGGAGTAGGTGTAGGAGATGTTGTTCAGTTATTTAAGTGGTATCTAAATCTTTGTGACTCCAGTTGGAGTTTTCTTGGGAGAGATACTGGAGTGGTTTGCCATTTCCTTCTCTAGCTCATTTGACAAATGAGGGAACTGAGGCAAATAGGGCGAAGTGACTTACCCAGGGTCATACAACTAGGAAGTGTCAGATTTTAACTCATTTCTTTCTGCCTCCAGACTTGGTGCTCTATCCACTGAGCCATCTAGTTACCTTTCAGGGATGTTATGAAGGTAAAATCAACAGGTCTTGGGGGCAATGAGAGAACAAGTAGTCCATGAGGATACCTAGGTGATGAGCTTGGGTAACTGAGAAGAAAGTGGTACCCTCAATAGTAATAGAGAACTTAAGGAGGGATGGTCTTAGGGAGAAAGATAATGAGTTCCATTTGGGGCATGTTGAGTTTAAGGTGTCACTCATCCAGTTCAAGATGTCCTATAGGCAGCTGGAGGTACAAGTCTGAAGATGAGCAGAGAGGGTAAAGTGGAGGTTTGTTATTAGGGGGAATCAAAGAGGGCTTCTTGAAAGAGGTGGCATTTAAGCTAGGTTTTAATAGACAGGAATTAAACTAATGAATAAGTGAAAGGGGAGTATTCTGGGCACATAAACAAAGACACAAAGTAGGCTCATCTAGTAAAAAGATCTGGCTCTGGAGTCTGAGGAGCAAAGTTCAAATCCTGCGTATGGCACTTGCCACACTCATGTGACCTTGGGTAAGTTATTTCATCTCTCTAGGGTTCAGTTTGCTCACAGGTAAAAGGAGGGAATTGAACTGCTGGCCCCAGAGATTCTGCTCAACTCTGAAATTAGGAGCCTTTGAAGGGGGCCAGGGAATAGGAAACAGACCAGTCCAGAAACCTGGAGAGAAAGAGGAAATAGGGGTTTACTTTGTGGATGAATAAAAGCCCTGAGGTGGTCTAGAGATAGGGAAGTCCTGGGTTCAAATTTGGCCTCAGACACTTCCTGGCTGTGTGACCCTGGGCAAGTCACTTAACCCCCACTGCCTAGCCCTTGCTGCTCTTCTGCCTTGGAACCAGGACACTGTATTAATTCTAAGATGGAAGTTAAGGGTTGTGGGGGTTTTTTAAAATATAAAATAAAAGATAAAAAACCAAACCCTGAGGCAAGGAAGAAGCCTGTATTTTCTTTCCATCCTGCTCTTCAGATTTTGTTCACTGTGCAGCACCCAAATAATAACGCTTCCCATTTCTTTGCTTGCCACTTCCTTCACAATGGTTCTATGAGGTAAGGAGTCCAAACATTACTATTGTCCATCCTCCCTTTACAGATGATGAAAGGGAGGCTCAGAGAAGGAAAGCCACCTGCCCACAGTCACACAGCCTAAAGGTGTCAGAGCCCATGACCACACAGGGCTGATCTGAGGTTCCCTCCTAGCAGGAGACAAGCCACGCCCTGACTCCCGGCTAGAGGCACTTCGGGAGCCTGAATGCTAAAGGCTGACATCCTTCTCCCCACCCATCCATCCCTCAGTCAGGCACTGGGAAAAGGAGGTAGGAAACCACAGGCTCTGACCGAAGGAGGAGGATGCCCCCTTGTGGCCTGGCCCCGGATGGTCCAGGGGCTGAGGAAAGGCTCTTAGGCCGGCCTCACCCTGCGACCCCAGCCCAAGAGCACCCTGGGAAACAATGGTCAGGAGCTGGGGAGGGTGAGTGGGGTGGGGGTGGGGGGAACACTTCAGCCTCCTCCTTGTTTCTGGTTCCTGAGCTTTTAAGGCAAACAGGAAGGTCTAGGGTTTCACATTCCAACGCTGATTTTGCCATCTCTGAGGGCTTCATTTATACAACTGGACCTTGGTTCCTTCAACTACAAAACTGGCCATAGGACAGACAGTCTGGTTGAGTCCCAGGACCTGGGTTCAAATCCTCACTGTGCTACTCACTTGCTCTAAGACTTTGGAATATTCATTGAGTTTCACTGAAATGGTTTCCTCATGTATAAAGTGAGAAGGCCCGACTGAAACAGCCTCTGAGGGGTCCTTCCAGTTCTGACTTTCTAGTCTGTCAGAGACCTGGACACATCACTCTTCTGCTCAGAAATCCTCACTGACCCCCAATTGCCTGCCAAGAAAGTCCCTCCAACGAACACTGCTAGCTCCTTACTGCTCCAGCTTTATTATCTGCTGCTCCCTAGCACCCTGCTCTATACTCTAAGAGCCTAGAGGTGCCCAAGGGCTGCTGACACCCCCACCCTCTCTGGAGGGTGTCCCTGAAAGCAGACTGAAATGGAATAATCTCTTCCAAGGGTCCTGACTTTTCCCTTCGAAGTTTTGATATATGGAGAATCAAGGTGAGAAATTAAATGGGGACTTGGGGGGAGTTTTGTGGAGGCCACAGATGAAAGGAGAAGCCAGCAGATGACACAGGAAAAGTTCAGAAACTCAGAAATGTATACTGAACCCAAAATTCATAATATGGTACTGTAAATACCCCAGAAAAGATTTCCCTGATAAGAAGGAAGGGCCAAAAAATTTTCCAGATCAAGGGGGTGCCGTGTCCCTAACTCCCTCAACATGGGAGGGATAACTATAACTGGGAAATATCTAACAAATAAATCAAAATACAATAAAACGGACATACTATATTTTAAAACTAAATCAAGAGGCAGCTGGGTGGTTCAGTAGATAGAGTCAGGCCTGGAGACAGGAGGTCGTAGGTTCAAATGTGGCCTCAGACACTTCCTAGCTGTATGACCCTGGGCAAGTCACATAACCCCTATTGCCTAGCCCCCAGATCTCTTCTGCCTTGGAACCAATTCTTAGTATCTAGTCCAAGATAGAAGGCAAGAGTTGTAATACACAAATAAAACTAAACCAATAATGTTGCCTGCAGGGATCCTGATAGATAGTTAGTGGCCCCCATTTCTATGAGAGTTGGATCCCACTGCTGAAGCCAGCTCTTTGCCCCCAGAATGTGCTTTCCCAACTCCAAATCTCTGTTCCCACCACTCCCTCGTCTTGAAATATCTTCCCGCCTCCATTTTGCCTGTTGAATTCCTACCAATCCTTTAAAGCCCATCTCCAATGCCACCTCCTCCCTAGCCTCTCCTCGTCCCCATCATTCAAAATCTTCCCCCTCAGAACTGTCATGGCATCACAGTTATAATTCCTCTAATGCATTCATCACGAGATAATGTGTGGTAGAGTTATCTGAGTTTGTACCAATCTCTGAGCTCCAAGAGAACAGAAACCTTGTGTGTCTTATCTAAACACTGTAATCTTTCTCTCTCCTGGCCCCTACCTAACACTATGGACAAAAAGAGTGCTCTTTGAATAGCTTCTTTTTAAAAAAAAAAAAACCTTACCCATCATCTTCCTCCTCCTTCTTTCTTTCTTCCTCCTCCTTCCTCCCTTCTTCTTCCTCTTCTTCTCCTCTTCCTCCTTCTTCTCTTCCTCCCACTCCTCCCTCTCCCTTCTTCCTTCTTCTTCTTCTTCCTCTTCTCCTTCCTTCCTCCTCCTCTTCCTTCTCCTCCTAAGTATTGGTTCCAAGGCTGAAGAACAGTAAGGGCTATGCAATCAGGGTTAAATAACTTGCCTAGAGTCACACAGCTAAGAAGTGCTGAGGCCAGATTTGAATCCAGGCTGAATGTCTTCATGAATTGTATTCTATTCCCTTCCCAGAGTCCAGAGGACTGTCGTTAGGTTACTATGAAAATGCCTGTTACTAATTCCCCGTGTGGCTTTGGGAAAGTTACTTTAGTTGCCTGGCCTCAGTTTCTCCCTCTGTAATATGAAAGTGTTGGAGTAAGTAATCTCTAAGGTCACTTCTAGGTCTAAATAATATTTGATATTTTATTTCCCATGGCACAATGGAAAGCACATTGGACTCAGAACTAGAAATCTTAATGCCAGCTCTTCCTATGTGACCTAGAGTAAGGTAATCAGAAATTCGGTTTCCTCATCTTTAAGATGGGGATGATACTGCAGAACTCACCTTATAGGGCTATTGTTAAGGAAAGAACTTTGAGCCATATAAATGGGGTTAGGTGACTTGCTCAGGGTCACACAGCTAGGAAGTATGTGAGGTCACATTTGAATTCAGGAAGATGAGTCTTCCTGTCTCTAGGCCTGGCACACTGCCCTCCTCAGAAAACATGGATCTTTTGAAGTTAACTCAGACGAATACATATATTAGTTGGTTTGTCACATTAGTATGCCCAGTCAAGGAACAGAAAAGCATTTGATCCAGGTAGAAGAGCCACCAGTTCTGTTTTCTCCATAAAGTGAAATGACCTTTGGACTGGAGAGACAGAACAAATATAGACAAAAGAGGGTTGATACCCAAGATCAGAGAGGAGAGATAGTAAAAGGACACCAAGAGGCCTTTGATGAGTTCAATTCGCATAGACCAGACAAACTCCAGGCAGGAATGCGGCAGAGGCAGCTTGAGGAAACTGGTTACATTTTCTTGGAAAATTTTTCTTGGAAGTTGGCCATTGCTACAGATGAGGGATGGGGTTATTGTTTTGTTGATTATCTCTACTGAAGAAAGTGATGAAGAAAATGTTAATAATTCAGATTGAACTTGAAACAGTATGTCTGTCATGTGTACAGTTCTCCAAGAGTCAGTTGTTACACATTTACCAGCATATCCCTGATTACTCTTTGGCTACTGAAAGTGATGTAATTGCTGAACCACTTTCAGAAATCTCTAAAAGACTGTGGACCACAGGAAACAAACCAGGGGATTAGACAAAGGTCAAGCCACAACCAAGCCTAGTGATCAGGGCATTATTCCAAGACCAGGCTTTGTCCACGGACTGGAAATGTATTCAAGTCTGGGAAATGTAAAGGCCTCTTTCATTATTTGAAGGCACTTATCCTTCTCCAAGAAAGAAGGTGGATTTGGCCTCAGAGGCTTCCTAGCTATATGACCCTGGGCAAGTCACTTAACCCCCATTGCCTAGCCCTTACCACTCTTCTGCCTTGGAACCAATATATGGTATTGATTCTAAGATGGAAGGAAAAGAGACAAAGATAGACAGACACAGAGAAAGAGAGAGAGAGAATGACAGAGAAAAAGAGAAAGGAAGGAAGGAAGGAAGGAAGGAAGGAAGGAAGGAAGGAAGGAAGGAAGGAAGGAAGGAAGGAAGGAAGGAAGGAAGGAAGAAAGGAAGAAAGGAAGAAAGGAAGAAAGGAAGAAAGGAAGAAAGGAAGAAAGGAAGAAAGAAAGAAAGAAAGAAAGAAAGAAAGAAAGAAAGAAAGAAAGAAAGAAAGAAAGAAAGAAAGAAAGAAAGAAAGAAAGAAAGAAAGAAAGGGAGGGAGGGAGGGAGGGAGGAATGATGGGAGGGAGGAATGAAGGGAGGGAGGGAGGCCTAGAGATAGGAGGTTCTAGGTCAAATCTGGCCTCAAACACGCCCTGGCTGTGTGACCCTGGGCAAGTCACTTAACTCCAATTTCCCAACTCTTCCCTAACAACCATATTTAGTATCAATTCTAAGGCAGAAAATAAGAGCTTTAAAAAAAAAAGTTACATATTATCTCATTCGATCCTCACAACAACCAGGGAGGGAGGTGCTATTCAGAGCAGAAATGCAACAGATTCTCTTTTCTCTACTGAGGGAATTGATATAGAGTGGTTGGTAAAAAGAGATGTTTAACCACTCTTAGTGTTCCTATTAAGTAGGCAGGATTTCAATTCTGGGTATTCCGGGCTGGGATCGCGCCACCTAGTGGCCTCAATGAAAATCTCTGCCACCCAAACTGGGGCTCCTTTGGATGCTCCCCCCAGCTCAACCCCAGTGGTGGTGTGATGGGAGGGAACCTTGGGGTCTCAGTGTGTGGAATCCAGAGAAGTCTATAAGGCAGAGGACAGATTCTTTGCCCACTGGAGCTCTGGGATAATTCTGAGTCCCTTCTGACATAGACCATTGTCCTGGGGTCTTGCTTGCCCTCCCCCTACAACTGTTGCTTCTCCCCACAAGTGAAGCATGTGGTGCCTAACCCAGACCTCCTCTGTGTAACTCTGAGAAGGAGCGAAAGGTATTCTGATTTTTAAAAATAATAAAGAGTGCCTAGCAGTGTGACCCTGGGCAAGTCACTTAACCCTGATTAGTCCTTGCCACTCTTCTGTCAGAATTGATACTAAGATAGAAGGTAAAGGTTTAAAAAAAAAAAAGAAGGGGAAGAGAATGGAGTCGGCAAACTAGAAAACCCTGAACTTGCCTGACGTGGCAAAATTACAGAACACAGCTTGTTTTCTTTTTTCATCTTATCTTTCTTGGTTTGGGGAGTTTGGGTTTGTTGCTTTTTTTTTTTTAAGCAAACCTTTAATTTCACCAAAATGGGAAATTCTTGGGGAATTCTCTCTTTGTCCATGTAGTTTTCTCTGTTGCCTGGGATCTTGAGAAGTTTGATGACAGTGGATAGAGTGCTGAGCCTGAAGTCGGGAAGAACTGACTTCAAATATTGCCGCAGACATTCACTAGCTATGAGACCCTGGGCAAGCCACTTAGCCTCAGTTTCTTTCTCTGTAAATGGGGATAATACTAGCATCTACCTCTCTGGGTTGTTGGGATGAAGAAATGAGATAATAGTTGTAAGGTATCTGGTCCATAGTAAACTTTAGATCTATTCAAATAGTAAATGTTAGCTATTGTTTTAACAATCCTGTGAAATAGATAGTATTATTATCATCCCCATCTTATAGATGAGAAAACTGGGGTTGAGAGAGATTGTGATTTGCCCAGTCACATAGCTAAGCAAATGTGTGAGGCGAGATTTGAACTCAGACCTTTCCTAACTCTAAGTCCAAGCATTCATGAAACACCTATTATGTCCCAGGCACGGTGCTGAGGGCTTTACCATTTTAAAATTCTGTACTGGGCTACTTAGCTGCCTGACAAGGGTAGTTTATGCATCTTTCCTCTCCCCACCTCGCAGAAGAGGTTCAATGGTCCCTCAACTCTTTCAGCCCCAATAGGGACAAGACAGGCAGTCCCCAGCTGCCTGATTATATCCTTGAGGAGGTCCTGGTTTGGCTTGACCTCAATGAGGGGATGAGTCTGAGGAAAGCAGATCACCTACTGTCCCCTGACCCGTCTCCAGGCACTGCTCAGGCACTACTTGCAGCCAGTATTCTCACAGCCAGAATGTATCATGGAGGGGGGAAAGAGGATTGAATTGGGAGTCAACAGACCTGAGTGCAAATCAAGACTGTTCCTTTACCTGTAGGACCTTGAGCAAATCATTTCACTTTATCCTGTGCCTCATTTTACTCATATGTATAAGGAAGAGATTGGCCTTATAGCTGCAAAGGTCCCTTTCACCTCAAAATCTATAATCTACCTTTGCCTTCCACCCAGTCTTCCCAGTTTGAAGTCTCTCTCTTCCTTCTGGGCCCAGCACTGGGGCCTCTTCCCCTAAGAAAATGCCAGAAAACTTCTAGGATTGCTCCTTGTACCTCTGAGGGTCAAAATGATTTCTCCTCCTCACTTTTTTCTGGAGTCTGGACCTCTTCTCTGACTTTGATTTAGTCTTCTTGGATCGAAAGGCCTGCCCCAAAGGAGAGGGAGTCAATTCATTCTGCTGGGCCCAGAGTGTAGGACAAGTGTGTCTGGCGATCAAAAATAATATGCAGCTTAATAACAACCATAGAAATAATTATTATAGAAATAACTATAATCATGATTATAGGAAACACAATTTTAGGAATAACAATTCTAGGAATAGAAATTGGGAAAATGATAACTCAAATCCACTAACCCCTCAACAGTATAACTTAAGTGGAGCTCGTACAAAAAATACTCAGGGTGCTACTGCCCCTCCATGTGGGGCAGAAGGTGGTGCCCCTTAGATTCTGTTGTTTTTGTTGATATTAACCCTTTTTCAGTTTTGTCTCCCCTCCACATAGTAGCAAAGAAGAAGAAACAAGTATCTGTCGGTGTCTGTGTGTACCTATGTGTGTGTGTATCTGTCTGTGTCTGTGCATGTGTTTGTTTCTGTCTCTGTGTATCTATGTGTATCTGTGTTTGTGTCTGTATTTGTGTGTCTCTGTATGCATCTGTCTGTGTGTGTGTCTCTATGTCTGTCTGCGAATCTGTCTGTGTCTGTGTGTATATTTCTGTGTGTTTGTGTGCATGTCTGTGTGTGTATCTGCCTGTGAGTGTTTGTATCTGTCTGTATGTGTATCTGTGTGTGTCTGTGTGTGTGCATTTCTGTGTGTGTGTAGAGTAGTTAAGGAAGGGGTTGGGGAGGGAGGGGAAGTGGAAAAGGGGCTGAGATTTGGGTGTTGCTCTAAGGAAAGTCTTTCTAAAACTCAGAGCTGTGTGAGGGCAACATAGGCCTCCTCCTCCTCCTCCTCATCCTCCTCATCTTCCTCCTTCTCCTCCTTCTCCTCTTCCTTCCCCAGAGATGATAACCTCCAGGCTTTCAAGGTTCCCTTTGTCTCCATCTATCCCAGCGGCCTGCTATGAGGTAACTGCTTGTTCGGTAATGATAGCTCACATTTTTCTAGCCTTCTTAAGCCATCTCAAGAACATGTCTTATCACAGCCTGGTGAAGTAGGCTGTGAAGGCATGATTGATCATCTTCCTTTTACAAATAAGAAATCTGAGGCACAGAGAGGTTATGTGATTTGCTCAGGGCCACACAGCTAGTATCAGAGTTCCCATGCAGGCATCTCCTGCCACCAGGGCCAGTGGGGGGTGGTGTACCTTGAACCTCTGCTACATATGGGGAATGTATGTGTGAAAAAGACTCACATGAGGCAGCTCAGTGAATAGAGAGCCAGGTCTAGAGTTGGGAGGATCTGAGTTCAAATTTGACCTCCGACACTTTTAGCTATGTGACCCTGGGCAAGTCACTTAACCCTGTTTGCCTAGCCTTTTCCACTCTTCTGCCTTGGAACCAATACTGATGGCTATTGCTGACAATTATTGATAGTATCAATGTTGGTAATAGTGAATCTAAGATGGAAGGTAAGGGTTAAAAAAAGAGAACTGGACAAGAGGGAAGCTACTACCAGCTGTCTTCCCTCCTGTGCCAACTGAACATCTTCATCCCTGGTTCTGTCTTCTCCTGGCTTCCCTTCCCACGGGATGGAGGATGCTCCTGCCCCCAGCCCCTGGTCTCCTCACTCCAGGCTCCTGAGTGGGGTCTTTCAGCCTCTCCCACCCCTTCTACCTCAAGGGTCTTTCTTCTCCAGCCCTTAAACATGGGGAATGCTCCCCATCTTGAAAGCCCTTCAGCCCATTCCTCCTTGCCACCCACTCCCTCCCAAGAAGGCCCACAACCTGGCTCCCGCCCCACGGCACCATGGAAGCTGCTCCCTGTGGGTGTTCAAAGAGGGTCAGAAGGTGAGGCTGCTTCCAGGTTTCTCTGGCTGGCAGGGCCTCGGGCCCAGGCTATGTGTTTGGGGTTGGGGCGGGGGGGGGGGGGGGGGGTGAGAGGGAATCACTTCAGGTCAAAGGGCCAGAGCCTCAGACCTCAGTCCCCACAGAGGCCACTGGAAGGGCAGTTCGAAGCTGTGTTTTCTGTTGATGGAAAGAAAACTTAAAATGAAGGGAATTTGGTTTTGGTTCAAATATTGTATCTACCCCTCACTGGGGATGGCGGGGTGGGAAGGGAGCATCTAAGCTGAGCAGTGATTAGAGTGCTGAGCCCGGAGTCAGGAAGACCAGAATTCAAATTCAGCTTCAGATGATTAATAACTGGATGATCCTAGGCAAGTCACTTTACCCTGCTGGCCTCAGTTTCCTCATCTGCCAAACCAGCTAAAGAAGGAAATGGCCAACTGCTCTAGTATCTCTGCCAAGAAAACCCCAAATGGGATATGACTGAAATGACTGGACAGCAACACCCCACTTCCCAGTCTGTGAGACACCTCTCAGAAACTCAGTTTCCTCTGCAAA
Source organism: Monodelphis domestica (assembly GCF_027887165.1). Classification (NCBI taxonomy): domain Eukaryota; kingdom Metazoa; phylum Chordata; class Mammalia; order Didelphimorphia; family Didelphidae; genus Monodelphis; species Monodelphis domestica. The sequence continues at coordinate 390,086,766 of NC_077227.1, read as the reverse complement.
CAGGGACTCATCCTAGCACCTCCCCCCCTGCCATGAAGGGCTGTTGGAAGGAAAGTGCTTCAGAAATTATAGCTGTGGCCAAGTGAGCTGTTTGTGTGAAGTAGAGGAGGAGAAGGAATTAAAGGTCACAGTGCCAATGTGTTAGAAAACCAGGACTAAGAGGGGGCAAATGAAGGCGCTTCTTAAGGCCAAATGTTTGGGGGAAAGGGAGTAATGAAGGGCCTTCAGCAATTCTTTTTCAAATTGTTGTACCCCCTCTGAGCTTACTGTCCTACCCACTCCCAAGCTGGGTGCCCAGGGGGTCACTATACTTTCCCTGAGAATTCTAGAGGCATCTCTGAGATGCTCACAGGCCCCCATCCAACGCATTGCATTCCCCCATGGCGATTAATCAGTTGAAATCAATTAGCTTCTACAAGGAACATTTGTAGAGAAAATATCAAGGGCAAAAGTTAGAAAAGAATCATCCAGCCTGGGGGGGATCTTTTTCTCCCCTCAAGGAGCCCATGGGTGAGTTGCTCCCTTGCCCACCTGGGCTCGTTCTTTGCCAGATGGCTCTTCCAAAGCTCATTGCAGGATACTCATTCACATCTAGTGAGAAAAGAATAAACACACGAGAGCAGGAGTTCAGGGCCACATGGCAACCGGATCAACCTGCCACTTTTCCACCCTGTGCTTACAACCGTCCTCCTCATTTAAAAGCTATTAGAGGAGTGGTTAGGTTGCACAGTGGATAGACAAAGAGGCAGGCCTGGGGGCAGGTGGTCTTGGGTTCAAATTTGGCCTCCAATACTTCCTAGCTGTGTGATCCTGGGCAAGTCTCTTAACTCCAATTGCCAAGCTCTTACCGATTTTCTGTCTTGGAATTGATACAAAGAAGGGAAGAGTTGATTGTTTTTTAAGCCACCAGAGAAAAAATCAAGAGAGATCCTTTGTTCTAATCTTCTTATGACCCCCACATTTTCAGCTCCTCTGTCATATAGAAGCTACTTCATCCCCACAGTCCGAGGCCCTCAGTCAATTGTGGCTAGAGGCAGGCTCATCAAGCCTCCACAGTTTAGACTGAAACCATGCAGGGGACTGTCCTTTGGTTGCCCTTCAGTCTTCCTACATGACTGGCTCATCTTTCCCCCCATGTAAACATTTTTTTAAATAACATTGCTTCCTTCACTTCTGTGCAATGGGTCACCACTTGCCAGGATCTCTTCATTGACCTAAGGAAGGTCCTCACTTTCTTAATTCACTTCATTACTGGAGACTTAAATTAGCTCACCAATGGGTGGAGGCAAGCAGATTTCCCTGGCTTTAAGAATAAGTGTACTGATTTAAAATTCATTAAAAAGTCAAAGGCGTGATGTTTAAATAAATGCATTTGCTTTTAAAGCCAGAAAAATCTGCTTGCCTCCAAGAATCTGTATGATAATTCAAGCCTCTGGTATTGAAATGAATCAAGATCCTAGAATAATGGAATGTCAGAGCTAGGAAGTCTCTTCTTACATTTTACAGATGAGGAAACTGAGTCTGAAAGAGAGTAAATGACTTGCCCAAGGTCACACAGATCTTAAGTAGCAGGAGTCCTATTTGAACCCAGATCCTCTGACTCCAAAGCCTTTGCCCTTGTCCCCCAACCAGATTGCCTTTCAAGGCTCAATATCACTTTCATGACGGCATTCTCCCTGGAGACAGTAAAGGCATCCAGACAATGGCCAAATTCCAAATAATACACAAGGGATGGGATTTTCAAAACTTGCCCAGAAGATATGCGCCTCATTTGTGACCCAGAGCCTAGAATCAGAGCAATTTTTGTTCTAGATGGGGGCCATCAACACTGGCCCATCCTTACTCTTTAGTTCCCACTTTCTCTCTGACTCTCTCTGTTCCTCCCTCCCTCTCCTTCTCTCCTTTTGTCTCTTCTCTCTCATACACACATAGATACAAATATACAGACATACATAAGCACAACCTCATACACACAGGGACACACAGATATACATACACACAGATACCCACAAATATACAAACATAGGCACTGGGGGGGGGCAATTAGGTGACTCAATGGTTTTGAGAGTCAGGCCTAGAAATGGGGAGGTTCTGGGTTCAAATCTGACCTCTGATACTTCCTAGCTATGTGATCCTGGGCAAGTACCTTAACTCCCACTGCCTAGCCTTCCCACTCTTCTGCCTTGGAAACAATAGCCAGTATTGACTCTAAGATGGAAAGTATGGGTTTATTTAAAAAACAAAAACAGGGAGCAGCTAGGTCACTCAGTTGATTGAGAGCCAGGCCTAGAGTCTGAAGGTCCTAGGTTCAAATCTAGCCTCTGATATTTCCTAGCTGTGTGACCCTGGGCAAGTCACTTAATCCCCATTGTGTAGCCCTTAGTGCTCTTATCTCTTAGAACCAATACAGGATATTGATTCTAAGATGAAAGGTAAGAGTTTAAAATAAATTAAAATAAGAAACAAAAACGACAAACAGGCACACTACACAAAAACACACAGAAACACCAACACAACTATATACACACTGCAACAGAAATGACAAACAGGAAGAGTTTAGAAAAACCTGGAAAGACTTAAATGAACTGATACAAAGAGAAATGAGCAGAACCAGGAGAAAACTGTATACTGTAATGGAAATACTGGATGATGATCAACTGTGAAGAACTAAACTATTATCAGGAAAACAAAATCCCAAGATGACCCCAACAGTGCTATCTACAGCCAAAGAAGGAACTGTTGGAATACACGCCATCTTTCACTTTATTTCCTTCATGAGTTTTTGACTGTGTGTGTGTGACGTATATCTTCTGTCACAGCGTGGGGAATTGGTCATCCTCACTGCATGACAGGACTGGTATAACCCATATCAGACTATTTACTGCCTCTAGGAGGGGCCAGGGAGGGAAGGCATGGGAAGAATCTGAATCATGAAATGTCAGAAAACAATTGTGAAAAATTATTTCTGCATATAATTGAAAAAAGAAAGTTTAAATGAGAAAACCAAATATATACACAGATATAAACACACATGGTCATACCCACACTTGGGCATGCTCACCACACTCCTTCTGTGCTATGATTTCATCTTAGATTCAGGCTAAGTAAGCCAAAGATATCACACCTTTCTCTGCATTCAGACACTTCTTTGAGGAGACCTCACCAAAACATTGTGGTCTCCAGAACTGAGGCTCTAAGATACTCTTATCTCCCCAGCATCCCATTCGAAGGATACGACATCTCTTTGGGATGGCCATCTCTGAACACAGTCTCATTTGTCCTACAGAGATGCTTATCCTGCTTTGTCCAACAATCACAGAATCTCAGAGTTGGAGGAACCACAGAGGGAAACTACTCCCATCCCTACTTGAGCAGGAGAGGAATGAGGTCTCTAACAGGTAGACATCCAGCTTCACTTTTAGACCTTTCAGTGATGGGGAGTTCAATTCCCCTGGAGTCAACCCAGTTCCATTTACACTGCAGCTTCTGACACTGTCTATTATCATCTTCCTCTGGATGGTCTCTCCTCTGGGTTTCCATGATGCTTCTCTCTCCTGGTCTGACTGTCCCTTCTCAGTCTTCTTTGCTGTTTCTTTATCCACCTCAGGTCCACTAAATTTGGGTGCCCCCAGACCTGTAGCCTAGCTAGTCTTCTCATCTCCCTCTATAGTATCTCATTTGGGGAGTCTCCTTCTTCCTCATTTCCACCTCCCCGAATCCCTAGATTCCTCCGTGTCTCAGTTCAAACTGTACTTTCTAAAAGAGATCTTTCTTGGTTCCATCCCACCCTGCCCCCTGCTAGCACCTTCCCTCAACTTTGTATCTTGTTATTGTCATTCAGTTGTTTTAGTCATGGCCAACTCTTCCTGACCTCATTTGGGGTTTTCTTGACAAAAGTACTGGAGTAGCCTGCCATTTTCTTCTCCAACTCATTTTAGAGATGAGGAAACTGAGACCAACTTGTCCAAGATCACACAGCCAATAAATGTCTGAGGTGAGATTTGAACTCGGGTCTCCCCAACTTTTCACACAGCTTATATTACACAGTCATTTGCCTGTTCTCCATTAGAGTTCAAGGGCCTCGAAGACAAAAGTCAATATTTTTACCTCTCGTAGTAGCCCTGGCACTTAGCAGAGTGCCAGGCATAGAATAAGAACTTAATGTTTGTTGACTGACATTGAAATCTACCTTTCAGTAACTTCCACCTCTTATTCCCAGTTCTGTCATCTGAGGCTAGTCCAGTGATGGAGAACCTATGGCAAGGGTGCCAAAGATGGCACACAGAACCTCTCTGTGAGTACAAGGCCACCTCCCACCCCCAGAGTTCATTGCTAGAAAGGCAGAAAGACTTGGGCAGAGCTGCTCCCCTCCCCCTCTCCACCATGCCTGAGAATATTTTTTCACATCCCCCCCTCTGCCCAGCAGCAAATGAAAGTGATTTCTCCCTCTCCTGTGTGGGGTCCAGCACTCCATCTCTAAAAGGTTTGCCATCACTGGCCTTGTCCTTCTCCCACATGACAACCTTTCAGATGCTGCCCAGCCCCACCCTGCAATCTCAGTTCTTTCCTTGGTTGTCCTACCTTTTTCCAGTCTTGGGGGGGGGGGTTCCAACTAATCCTCAGAGGTAGTCTCTTATGCCTTCCCAAGCCACTCTCCCTTTTCTCAGCACACTCTAGTTCATCAGTTTGGTTGTTCAGTCCTTTTTCAGTTGTGTATGCGTCTTTGTGATCCCATTTGGGGTTTTCTTGACAAAGATACTAGAGTGGTTTGCCATTTCTTTATCCAGCTCATTTGACAGAGGCAAACTGAGGCAAAAAGGTTAAGTGACTTATCCAGGGTCACAATGCCAATAAGTGCCTGCCACTGGATTTGAACTCAAGAAGAGGACTCTTCCTAACTCCAGACCCAGGTCTCTATCCACGCACGGCATCACCTAGCTGCCTTCGCTTATCAATGTCTCTTCTTAAATGTGGTACCCAGAAACAAACTCAAAATCTTTGATGTGGTTTAAGCAGACAGGACAGTGTGTATTCATTGCTTCTCTCATTCTAGACAATCCCTTTCTCTTTCCCTTTTTTTTAAACCTTACCTCCTTCTGTCTTAGAACTGATAACTTAGTATCCGTTCCAAGACAGAACAGCAGACAGAAGGCCAGACAATGGGGGTCAAGTGACTTGCCCAGGGTCACACAGCTAGGAAGGGTCTGAGACCACATTTGAACCCAGGACCTCCCGTCTCTAGGCCTGGCTCTCAATCCACCCAGCTGCCCCACACAATCTCTCTCTTAATATAACTAGAGACTAAATTCACTTGTCAAAGTCAGTGTGAGGGTATAGTGGTGATATTTTCTCCTAGTCCCCAACATTTTTATTTCATTGGTGACCTCCTAATTACAAAATCCAATGCTTTTCCCCAGACATCTTCCTTGACCTCTAGATGACATGATTCCCTAAGTTACTCCCTCCCTCTTTATCCTTCCCTGGATTCCCATACCCATTTTTTCCCTGGACAATTGCATTGGTGAAGCAATGGAGCCTGGCAAGGGAAAGTGTAATGGAGTAAGACAGGGGAACATGTCTATGCAGATGATTTGTGCTTCTCATTTCCTTGCTGAAAATCCTGTTGGGATTACCCAGCAGTGAGTGAGAGGAAGGAAAAGTGCCTGATTTGGAGTTCCAAGCTCTGGGTTCAAATCTCCTTATGACTTTTGGGATCTTAGGAAAATTCCTCCCCTCTTAGGACCTCAGTTTCCCCATTAACTTCTCTGAACTTCTTTCCACCTCTTTAAAATGAGATTCTGTCCAACTCTAAATCTCCATGCTATTATGATCTGTAAAGGGGTGGCTAGAAGAGGGGCAACTCACCATTTTGATTAAAAGGATTGAAAAACAAAAAGTGAAAAAGGGCAGGTTGGTGGTAACAGTGGATAGACTGCTGGTCCTGGAGTCAAAAGGGCCTGGGTTCAAATCTGGCCTCAGAAACTTCCTATTTGTTTGACCCTGGGCAAGTCACTTATCCCTGTTTGCCTCAATTTCTTCATCTGTCAAATGAGCTAGAGAAGGAAATGGCAAACCACTCCAGGATCTTTGCTAAGAAAACCCCCAGAGGGGCCACAAAGAGTCAGACAGAAAGGCTTGATGACCTATAAAATGAAAGGACTGAGCAAGAAAGACCTCTAAAGCCTCTTCCAGTGGATTTGTATTTCCAGGACTTGGCAGAGCGCTTGGCACATAGCAAGCAAGCACTTAAGCAGTTCTCCGACTCAGGCATTCCAGCTCCCATGTTTTGCCTCGGTTCCGTGGTCTCTCGTGTATTTTCTTCCTTCTCTCTCACCCTTTCTTCTCTCCCTCCCACGTTTAGGCAGACTCCAAGCTGTGAGGAAATGGGCCTCCTCTTCCCTCAGAGGGAACAGAAACACTTCAAGGATTCCTGCCTTTGTAGAAGCCTGGGCCTAGGGCCCGGCTCCCGGGGAGGGGAGGGAAGAGAAAGAAAGGCAGGAGAAAGGGGGGTGGGGAGGAGAGGGGAGTCACCCTACAGCACTTGGCCAAGTGAGCAGAGCCAGGAAGTTGAGTCATAAAACCTCGGTCAGCCCTTGGCTCTGGACCATTAGGCAGCTCTGCTCTGCAAATGAACTTGGGGCCAGAGGCATTCTGCATGGTGGGAGGCCCCCAGGCCATGGAGTCCACAGAAAGCTTCGAGTTCGAATCCCAGCTCCTACGCTGACCAGCTTCTAAGTGGGGAACAGCCTTCCTGGGTCACCTTTTGGCTGCCATCTTCCATATATCCACAGAGGCACGCCCTTCCTCTCCCAGGCTCTCCCGCCAGCTGGTGTGCGCTGTGACATCAATACTGTCTTCACCAATTGTGAGTCTCATGTAAATGTCACAGGCAAATTACCTAACCTCTCCCCACCTGTTTCTCCATCTCTAAAATGGGAACAAATACAGCTGGCACTTCCTACCTCACTGGGACAACCTGAGGGAAGCTCTCTGCAAACCTTATACAAGTTACAGAAATAGGGGGGTTGGGGGGCACAGGGGGACTGTTGCTATTACTGCAGGCGGCCAGCACATCTCAGGAGGTCTTCCTCTGGGCAGAAGTTGGAAGATTTTGTTTTTGTTTGTTAAAAACCTTTACCTTCCATCTTAGAATCAATATTATGTATTGGTTCCAAGGCAGAAGAGCAGTAAGGGCTAGGCAGTGGGGGAAAAGTGACTTGCCCAGAGTCACACAGCTGGGAAGTTGAGGTCAAATTTGAACCCAGGACCTCTCATCTCTGGACCTGATTCTCAATTCACTGAGCCACCCAGCTGCTCCCTGTTTTGTTTTGTTTTTTTAACTCCTCACTTTCTGTCTTAGAATCCATACCAAGCATTTCTGTCATGGCAGAAGAGGGTGGGTGATTGGGCTTGAGTGACCTACGAGGGTCACCCAAATAAGACATTGCTTGAGGTTGAATTTGAACCCAGGAGCTCATTTTCAGACCTGACTCTCTGCCCATTTCCATCTTGGAATCAATCCTGTGAATTGGTTCTGAGGCAGAAGAGCATGAGGGCTAGGCAATGGTAGTTAATTGACTTGCCCAGGGTCACCCAGCTAGGAAGTGTCTGAGGCCAGATTTGAACCCAAGACCTCCTGACTCTAGGCCTGGCTCTCTATCTACTGAGTCACCCAGTTGCCCCCTGGGGCTGCTCTTAAGGTCCCAAACTAGGAAAGCCTTGGAGCAAGGCTCAGGCCAGGTAAGATGACCCAGAGGGTAGGGCCAAGTAGGGCTAGTCTAGGACAGGGTCAGAAGAGATTAGAACAGTGATGGCAAACCTATGGCATGAGTACCAAAGATGGCACACAGAATACTCTGTGGGCACATGGCCACCCCTCTCTCCCATCCTAGGAAGTTCATTACTAGAAAGGCTGAGGGACTCACTGAGTTGCTTCCCTCCCCCTCTACACTTTGTCAGATAACATTTTTTCACATTCCCCCACCCCTCCGCCCAGCAGCCCAATGGGAGTACTTTCTCCCTCCCCTGTATGGTATAAGGGGGGAAGGCCAGTGGGGCACTCGGTCTAGGGGGAGGGAGCAGAGCCCAGCACTCCATCTCCAAAGGGTTTGCCATCAATGGACTAAAGCTAGTTCAGGATAGGAAAAGGGGCCTGGTGAATGCTATCCTGTATCAAGGGACTCAGTGTGGGCTGGAAGGAGGGGACTCCAGAAGGCATCCAGTCCTGTCCCCTCATTTTAGCTGCCCAAATGGTTTGTTTTTAACATCCAGCTTAGAAAGGGGCACCCCTGCAGGGATCTCTGAGACTCCCTTGGCACATGTCCCTTGTCAAAGCCCCAGAAGATCAGCTATCATTATTATCCCTATTTTACTGATGGGGAAACCGAGGCTGGCAGGCTGAGTAGTTTTTGTAATCCCAGAGGGAGTGATAACATTGCCTAGTCTACAAAGTTCTTTCTTCATCTGCTCAGAAAAGTGGGCAATAAAAGCAATAGCTTTCTACTTTTGTGGAGGAAGAAGAAACAATAAGTTTCAGAAGGGGGAAGGTACCAGTTCCTGGCCCCAAAGCTGATGTTAGAAGCTGGACCCAAACCTAGGTCTCCTGACTCAGTTGTGCCTCCCAGGAAAGAATGCAAAGCCTGCCGGAGGCCCAGGCTCCCTCTGGGTCTCCTCTGGTCTGAAGGCCGCTTATTCTGGGCACGCACTGAAGATGGACTCTCCCTTGGGCGCCATTGCTTAGCTTCCAGAGTAATGGTAGAAACCAGCTAGTTCTTGCTTAACCCCTGTCCTCCCCTCTCTCATGGCCTGAAAATACTATGTGCCCCCTGGCAGATAGCAGTGTGTGGGTGTGGATGGGGGAGTCCTATATGAGGAGCTGCAGGGAGAGAGGGCTAAGCAGAGACCACAGGAGACCAAGGTAGAATACAGAAAGATTTATTAAGGCACTGAAAGCAAATTGAGGCCCTGCATCCAGGGCTGGGGTGTGATGTGGGGGAAGAAGCTGCTACTTTGGTGGGACCTGGGATCTCAGTGGCTGAGATGATGCCAGGGTTGGTGCGGAGGGAAGGGTTTGGTTGTCTTCTGCTAAGAGGGTCTCTGTAGTTCTCGCCAGCTTTATGGGGTTAGGGCTCACTGAACAACCTTTGGAACAAGGGTGTTGGCATCCCCTGTACCCCAAGTGGGTCTCAGGCTCCTCCCTGCCCCCTAATCAACAAGGCTGCCAGCTGTCACCCTAGCTGTTTGAGGGCCTTGGTTCACCTTCCCACCCTAGATCTCGTGAGAAGTCCTAGGGCCATGTGCAGAGAGGTAACCCTGGGAGGGGAGCACAGGAGGACTACACAGGCTCTGAGGCCACCCCCATCTGGGAGGGGTAGAAGGCACAGAAAGGAGGTGGCATGGTCAGGGCCACAAGCTGTGTCCGGGCAGGGCAGGACGAGGTGGACAGAGGCTCAGACATGAGAGAAAGCATGGCTCTTGCACAAAGGCTTGTCTTTCTTGGAGTAAAAGGTCTTTCCTTCCAGGTTGATCTGGCAGATCTAGGAAAAAGGGAGGTCTGGTTATACAGTACCAAGAAGAAAGGAGAGGACTCAAGAAAGAAGCAGCCCTGCACAGACTCAGAAGAGGAAGGGGGATTCCAACCCAGGACTGTCTACTCAGCTGGGCCAAAGGCCAACCCTAACCTGGGAACTGACCTGATCTGGGCCCAGAGACATTGACAAGACTGCTCTCTCTCTCCTTATCCTTATCCCTCTCCATCTCTCTCCCCTTCCCTTCCTCCCTCCCCAGCCCCTCTCTGTCTCTCACTCTATTTCCTTATCCCTCTCTCTTTTCTCTCTCGCTCCCCCTTCCTCTATTTCCTTATCCCTCACCTGCCTTACCTTCTCTTTCTCTCCTCCTTCTCCCTCTTTCTCAATCTATTTACTTATCCCTCTCCCTCTTTCCCTCCTTCCTTCTCTGAATCTCTCCTCTCTTTCTTTCTCTCCCTCCCTCTCTCTCTCCCCTCTCTATTTCCTTATTCCCTCTCCATCTCTCCTTTTCTCTGTCTCTGACTCCTCCTTCCGTCTCTCTCTCCCTCTCATCTTTAATCTTTCTCTTTCTTTTTTAAATTCTTACCTTCCATCTTGGAATCAAAAGCTGTGTCACTTCTAAGGCAGAGGAGCCATAAGGGATAGGCAATGGGGGACAAATGATTTGCCCAGGGTCACACAGCTAGGGAGTATCTGAGGCCGGATTTAAACTTTCCCATCTCTAGGCCTGGCTCTTAATCCACTGAGCCACCCAGCTGCCCTCTAGAACTGCTCTTAAGGTCCAAAACTAGGAAAGCCTTGGAGCAGGGCTCAGGCCAGGTAGGACAGCCCAGATGGTGGCGCTGAAGATAGAGCTGGTCAGGGTCAGAAGAACTAGTTCAGAGTGGGAAGGGGGGCCAGAATGGATGCTATCCTGCATCAAGGGAAGGACTCCATGTGGGACAGAAGGATCACAGAGCTAGAGGAGACTCTAGAGGTCATCCAGTCATTTCAAAGATGAAGAAACTGAGACCCATCAGGTGGGGTAACTTGCCCAAGGCCACTCATACAGTAAAAGATGGCTGAAATCCAAACCCAGGTTCTGACTCTAAACCCCATTGCATCAAGTCAGAAGGTGAGGCAAGAGTGGGGATGGGCCACTAGAGGATGGGTCCGGGGTTGAAATTGGAATAGGGCTGAGTTGGGTGCTAGAGGGAAGACAGCCAGGGCAGCTGCAGGAGGAGGAGAGGAAGGGGCTCTCACAGCGCAGACAAAGCAGGTGTCGTGCCAACTAAATCCCAGCGCCTCCAGGAAACGGTCCCCAGCATCAATCTTGAAGTCACAGCCCCGACATTTAGTGCCAAACATCTTCTCATAGTCTGGGGGTAGGGGAAGGGGGCGGGAAAGAGACTGCCGGTCATCAGCTAGCCCCAGGCCATGAGAGATGCCCTCCCCTCCCTGCCTGCCCCAGACCCAAACGCATAAATCTCCCACAGGACATCCTTCTTCCTCCATCCCTGCCCCTACAGGGAAATGGGAGCCACTGCATGGGCAGGACACTTTTGTGACTATGGAGGTGAGATAGGGCAGGGTCCTCCAGATGTTCCCCAAAGTGGGGATGGGGGAACGATTGCAGCAAACAGGCAAAGCCAAGGAGGTCTGGGGAAGGAGACAGAGGGGAGTTCCACGGGTCTTCTAATGCTCTGTCCCCAGATTCTACCCCACACCCCAACAGCCCCACCTTTACCTCGCTCACAGTAGGGTGCTCCCTCTTCCATGTAAAAAGCCCGGTTTCGAATAGGCGTCTTACAAGCAGCACAAGTGAAACACTGCACGTGCCAGGTCATCTTCAGGGCATGCATGATCTCCTGGGGGTGGGCAGGAAGGGTCACACACAGGACTCTTGACTTTGCCCCTACCCCTCCTCACCCCCACCCCACTGGCATTCCCTGCCACCCTGGATCCCCCCCCCTGCCCCTGAGCTCACTCCAGCGATCTTCTTCTTGCACTTGGCACAACTGGGCGCGTAGCGCACGTCGTAGCACCTGGGGCAGAAGATGGAGCCCTTCTCCTCAAAGAAGCCGCCCTCCTCCAGCACCTTCCCACACTGGCTACACACAAACTCCTCTGGGTGGTAGGAATGACCCAGCGCCACCAGGTAGCGTCCCCTGCAAGGGTGGGGGAAGGAAGGAAGAGCTACAGAGGCAGAAATAGAAGCAGCTGAGTGTGTTTGGCACAAAGAGGCACTTAAGGAGGCTTGTTGAAAGAATGGCTCCTGGAGTTAACCTGGAAAGAGCCCCACACTGGGAAGACAGGAGCCTTAGGCTCCAGGCCTGGCTCCTCACACTCCCTATCTGCTGGGCAATGTCTTCCCTTCTCTAGGCTTCCATCTTCCCTTTTGTCCAGTGAAGCAGTTGGGGCACGTGATGCCCAAGGTCCCTTCCAGTTCTAATTTTATGAACCGATGAAATGGGTTACTCTGAGGCAAGAGGGAATTCCTGAAGATTCCTAAGCAGCAGCAGGTCTCCCAACCAAATCCTTATAGAATGCATGGGGCAGGGAGAGACTTCAAAAAAAGAAGGGAGAGAGAACAAAGAGAGAGAAGAGAGAGGAGGGAGAGTACAGAAGGGGAAGTAGGGAGGAATTCAAAGGAAAAAGAAAGAGAAGAGAATGAAGGGAGGAAGAAGAAAGGAGGGCAGATCTCAAAGGAAGAAGTGATAGAGGGCAGAGAGAAAAGAGAAGAGAGTGGAAAAGAGAAGAGCAAGAGAAAGCACTTCCATCTTGTTTCTTCATTAAGACCCAGTCTAGGGGGCAGCTAGGCCTAGAGACAGGAAGTCCTAGGTTCAAATCTGACCTCAGACACTCTAGCTTTGTGACCCTGGGCAAGTCACTTAACCCCCCATTACCCAGCCCTTACCACTCTTCTGCTTTGGAACCAATACTGAGATTGTAAGACAAAAGTAAAGGTTTAAATAAATAAATAAATGAATCGATACTAAGTACCTGATTTGATCCAGGACCTCCCATCTACAGGTCAAGCTCTCTAACTACCAAACTACCTAGCTGCTCCCTGCGTCCTTTTGAGGTCCCAATTAAGTGGCCCTGGAGTAGTTCTCTATTCTCACCCTTCTCTCATCTACCTCGGGGTATCCACTGAAGCCAACCCTGCAAGCCTGGAGAAGCTGGTTTTTTCCTTCAAAACCCAGCTCACATGCAGCCTCTTCCAGAAGACCCTCCCTGATTTCCCTACTCAGTTAAGAGATTTCACTCCCAAATTATATTTATTTTGAGTGCCACTTGCAGCTCTGCTAATAAGGAAGAATGCTCCATTAGATCAGAGACCACCATCTATATCTTTTTTTTTTAACCCTCACCTTCCATCTTAGAATCAGTACTATGTATTGATTTCAAGGCAGAAGAGGGTAAGGGCTAGGCAATGAGGGTTAAATGACTAGCCCAGGGTCACCCCAGCTAGGAAGTATCTGAGGGTAGCTTTGTACCCAGGACCTGTATCTCCATCCACCAAGCCACCCAGCTACCACTCTTTTTTTTTTTTAAACCCTTACCTTCTGTCTTAGTATCAGTTCTAAAACAGAAGAGTGGCAAGAGCTATACAACCAGGGTTAAGTGACTCTTTCCCAAGGTCACATAGCTAGAAAGTGTCTGAATCCACATTTGCACCCAGGACCTCCCATCTCTAAGCTTGGTTCTCTATCCATTATACCACCTGATCCACCCCTCTGACTTTTTTTTTTTAAACCCTCACCTTCCATCTTAGAATCAGTAATGTGTTTTGGTTCCAAGTCAGAAGAGCGGTAAAAGCTAGGTTTGGGGGTTGTGACTTGCCCAGGGTCACACAGCAAAGAAGTATCTAAGATCAGATTTGAATCCAGGACCTCCTGACACCGGGCCTGGCACTCTATACTCCCACCTTTTAGAAGGAGCCTTTCCTAATCCCCCTTCATTTCAGTGCCTTCCCTCTGAAGGCACTTCCCTTATCTCCAATTTATCCTGCTTAGATCTTGTCTGGGCATAATTACATGCTGTTTCTCCCATCAGACTGTGAACTCCTTAAAGGGCTGGGGCTGGTTTTTGCCTTTCTTTGTGGCTTCAGCACTTAGCGGGGTGCTGGACCCGCCATAGACCCTTAATAAAGGCTTGGTGATTAGACTTGTTTTCAGGGCTCCTTAATAAAGATTTGGTCAACGGAATTTGCAAATGGGTAAGTACTACGGAAAGACAACATGGAATGGTGGTTCAAGGGCTGGCTTTAGAGTCAGGAAGGCTTGGGTTCCAATCCAGTCTTGGATCCATGCTGGCTCTTGGACCACTGGTCCCTTAGGCTCTTAGTGTCCCTGCTGTCCCTAAGCCTGTAAGTTGCCCAGGAGGTGTCATTCTACCCAAGAGACTCTAAACCAGTGGAATCACAGGTCCACACACACAAAAAGGGGGAAAGCTACAGATATGTGAGCTCTGATTGAGGCTGGAAAGGGTTGGATAGAGCATTTCACCCAACTGCCTCCTTTTAAAGAGGAGGAACAAGAATTTGTCCGAGATTGCTCAGCAAAGCCATTGATTCCCTATGCAGTGCGCCTTCTATTCCAGGGGTACTGGGGGAAGGGATGAGAAGATGGAATCCCAGGGTGCAGGAAGGACAACGTACCGGATGACCTTGTGGCATTGGTGGCACACGGGGGTCTTGCTGCTGTCGGGGCCCAGCTGGGCAGCCTGCACAATGGAGTTCCGGTTCTGCACAGGGGTGGGGGTGGCCGGCTGGCTGTGCCGAGTCAGCACAGTGCTGGTCTTGTCCGGGGCGTAGCGCTCTGCGAATGCTGGGTCCACTGCCCAGGGTGGACGACTTGTGGGGCCTGAGTTCCAGGGGCTGGTGGGGCCTATGAGGGCCGAGGGTCAGCTCTTGAGGTGGTTTGGGGGCGCTTACCTCAGTTTCCCACCCAGCTTGGCTCTACCCTAAATCCCAGTGGTCAGAGAGACAGACACGAGGCTGCCCCTAATTCCCCAGGCCCAGGCCAAAGTCTATAAGAAGGCCGACACCCTCAGGAGTCACCTCTAGATGTCCTCCTGCCCCAACCTTCTTCCCACCCTCCTGAACCCCAGCAGCCACAGGAAGAGACACTTGGGCAAACCCCAACCCTGCCCTGTCATACCAAGCCAAGTCCGGGCAGACAAGAGGCACCTTCTGGGCAGAACATGCCAGGAGAGATCAGTTCCAGTGTGCATCCCCCCAACCCCCCACCACTCTCCCGCTCACCAGGTCTGGGCTCTGGGGTCAGCGCAGCTGAGGCCGGGGAATCTGTCCTTGGTACCTGGCTACAAAAATCCCCAGTTGATCTCCACATGGGGCTCAGGCCCAGGGAGCACCACCCTCCCCGTACTTGTGTACCCTGAGACTGGCTGGGCAGCAAGATAATCCCCAAAGGGCTGGCCACCCAGATGGTAGAACGTGAGGCTTCCTGGTTGGGCAGGGGGGCCTTAGGTGGGCAGGGAGTGAGCTAAGGTCCTCTTGAGTGGCCCCAGCTTTCACCCAGGGCCCAAACTCAGATTCACAGCCCCACCAGGGCGAATTGTCCAGACCAGGGCTCTTGGTGGAGAGTCATTGATGGGTACATGCTCCATCTCTGCAAGGGCCAGGGAGGAGCAACTACCTCCACCTCCACCTGAGCCTCTGAGGCACTCCCAACAGACCCAACAGATTGTGTGTGGAAGGACCAGTGGGTGCTCCCAGTTCTAATCCAGGAGGAAACTTAGGGGGTCTATGCATGCTTGTGGGAGTGCTAACACCAAGACTACAGTAGGTCCCTACTCAGGACAGCTCAGACTGAGAGAGGTAAGCTAGTGGTATTTCTTCCCAAGACCATTTGTCAGAAAGGATCCAGGCTACTTGCAGAAAGTGCTGGGGAGGTTTAGGAGGCATATAGTGGATTTAAAAAAGCACTGGTCTATGAGTCAGGGCCCCCCTGAGTCCTAGCTGTATCCCCGAGTCAGTCATTTAACACCCCTGGGTCTCAGGTTCCCCATCTGTAAAATGGGGGCATTGATCTAAATGATATTTAAAGTCCCTTCAAGGACTTCCTTCTCCAAGAGGGTTGGGAGAAGGCCAGGAAGGTGATTAAGTTTTGGCCACCCAGTAGTAAAGATAGCTGCTAGCTCTCAGCATCCATAAACATGGTAGCCCAGCCCACACCCTCCCCTTACCTCCCGTGCCTCAGGGAGGTATTAGACATCCAGAGGAAGAAGAGAAAGTCAGAAGCAGAGACAAAGAAAGAAGACCATTTATTTCCACAGCTCACTCCCAAATGTCGCCATCACATCTGGTGCAGCTGGGCAGAAGCCCCTGTCACAGAATGACCGTACAAGAGCCCATGGAAACAGGGGAGTGGGACACATCACACCAACCATGGGCCCTGGATCCTGCCCTCCTCAAAGGAAGGCTTAGCCCAGAGGCCTGGCATCTGGGAAATACAGGCACAGTCAAAGCCAAGGGAGAAGAAAGGAAAGGGTTGCCATAAAGCTCCTTTGGTCTAAGCCTAGGAGAGGGAAGCTGGGCCTGGGGGGAGATGGAAGAAAGGAGAAGTGAGGTATTCAGAGCTGTGGGCAAGCAGCTGAGATAGAGCTGCCTCCGGGTACAAGAGAGGGAGCAGCAAAGGTTCGCAGGAGGGCTGGGAAACAGAAATGCAGGCAGCAGATTGGGGGCCAGCCAAGGCCTGTACTAGGGAGCTGCAGGGAGGGCCTGGGCTAGAACACGTTGAGCATGTGGGCAGAACGCTGATGGTGCCAGTCCCGTAGGCGAGTGTAACGGGGGCTCTGCAGCTCCAGGACATACTTTTCCCTGGGGGACAGAGAAGAGGAGGAAAAAGGAAGGACAAAGAGGAGGAAGGAGGAAGAGGAAGGCTTTAGGTACCCCAAGGCAAGGGAGCCCACCTTAGGCCCAGACACCTGCTGCTCTGTGATTCACCTATGTCCACAATGCTCCTGGAAAAAAGCCTCCATCAGTGGGACCCTCTAGAAGCTAGCATGGAGCAGCAGGGCTGGACTATGGCAATGACAATGGAGCAGGGGCTCCAAGTTAACCACCACCACTGGGACTTACCTGGATTTCTTCAACTGTTCCTCATCAGGGTCTTGCACTAAGACAGGAAAGAGAGAGAGGGGAAGATTAGAGCCCAGAAAGATACCATAAGCCCTCCCACCCTCACCCCTAATCTTCCCCAGAAGCACTGCATGGAAGAACAAGAGCCTGGGCCCCATAAAGAGAGCTGGTCACAGTGGATTGAGAGTCAGGCCTAGAGATGGGAGGTCTTGGGTTCAAATCTGGCCTCAGACACGTCCTAGCTGTGTGACCCTGGGCAAGTCACTTGACCCCCATTGCCTAGACCTTACCACTCTTCTGCCTTGGAGCCAATACATAGTATTGATTCCAAGATGGAAGGTGAGGGTTTAAAAAAAAAAGAGAGAGAGAGCTGGTGTCCAGGAGGGAAGTTGAGGCTGGATGTAGCAAGTATCTCACTAAGAAGAGCCCAGAATGGTCTGCTCCTTGGGAGAAGACCTCAGAGGGGAGCTGAGAAACAGCCCAGGTGGGAAGGGATAGCAAAGAGACCTAGAATTTCAAAGATGGAAGAAGGACACCTCAGAGCACAGCTGGTCCAGGCCCTACCAAAGCAGGAAACCCTTCTCTACCATATCCAACAGCTGCTTAGGCACTTTGGCCCACTGAGTTTTTGGACAGCTCTGAAAGTTTCTTTATACGCAGAACAAAAATCTGCCTTCTCTGCAGTTTCTACTCACTGTGGCTAGTTCTGCCCTCAGGTCAGTCAGAAAAACTGTGACCCTTCTTCCCAATAAGAGCCTGTTAAGTGACCAAATACACATTGAGTAGTGGAACAGGGCTTATTGGAGCAGGAAAAATCACTAGACCAGGAGCCAAGGGCACAACATAGGAGTTTAATAAGTACTTGATGATCAGCCAATTTAAATGAAACTCCCTGTGCCTCAGTTTACTAATCTATAAAACGGGAATAATATGTACAGTCCTCATTTCCCAGAGCTGTTGGGAGGGACAAATGAGATACTGTCTTCAGAACATACTTTGTAAATCTTTACGTGCTAGATAAATTTCAGCTATGATTTTTGTGCCCCCTCACTCTTCTACAGGCTACAGAAATAGCCGGGTAGAATACATAAATAGTTCCTTCTATCACCCTCTCCTATGACATGGTCTCCAGTTTCCTCCTGATCTGGGTCACCCTTCTCTGGACAGGCTTCAGTTTGTTAACATCCTTCCTTAAAGAAAGTGCCTAGAACTGGATACCACTATGGGAGCTGCCCATAGCAGAGGATGGAAAAACTGTCGCCTTCCTCATTCTGGACACCAGGCCTCCGTGTGATTCTGTGGGCCTGGGTTCCCACCACTGAAACGGGATGGAGTTTAACCAGATGACCTGGAGGATTCCTTTGGACTTGAAAATCCAATCTCCCTTTTTAATATAGCTGATTCATACGAAGCTTGCAGTCCACCAAGATTCCCAGGTCTTTTTCACACAAATGCTGCCTAAGCACACCTTTCCCATCTCATACCTTCATACCTGATATACAGTCTGTCTTTCCTGAGTTGCTTCCTCACAGGTGATTCCCACCCCAGAGCCGGGGACAACAGCCCCCACTGAGTCCTTCCTACACAAGGCCTGTCCCTTCCCAGGGTACTTACTGAACTCTGTGCCCGTGAGGTGGGCTAGGATCCGGAAGGATCGGGACTGACCAGTTCCAGGGCGAGGCTGCCAATCCTCTGTGTTCTCCATCAGACGCTTTTTGCTGGCATCAGGGAGTGGCCGAAGGGGCTGTCTGTGGGGAGGGTGGGGTCTGGCTCAGGCCCCCAGATTCTAGGAAGCCTCATCCCGCCCTGGTTGTGGCCCCACTAAGTTCCCTTCATATCCCTGCCTAGAGATGATGGAAATTGGCCTCCTGCACGGGGCCAGACGTGGACAACCCCAGGGACTGGGGACAGAGTAGGGGAGGAGGCCCCCAAACAGTGAAGAAGGTAGAATTGCCTCCAGGGGCTCCAGTGAAAGGGTATACATAGGGGGGAGGTGAGCAGTGGAAGGGGAGAAGGTTATACATCCCCCACCGGACCCGGGAAGAAGAGAGGGACAGGCAGAGGGGAGCTCACTGACTTGTTAGGGGTCTCCACCTGCAAAGAAGACAGACAGACAGGGGAAAAGATGGAGAAAAGAGGGATACATACAGAGGGAAATGGGAAGAGACACAAAGGAAAGAGGTCAGATTAGCCACAAGAAGTGGGCTCAGCCCACCGAGGGAGCAGGGGGACGCGTGTTCATGGCATGATGTCTGGGAAGACGTATGTGTCGTGCTGGCTAGGGGTGAAGGTGTTCCATGGCAGCATACATGTAAATGCATGTAGGCATAATGGCTGGGGGTGCGGGTGTGTATGTAACAGCTGGAGGCCTATACATAATGGGTATGAGGGCATGTGGCATGACCGATGGCTAGAGGAGATGGTCTCAGCATAACGGCACACGTATATGTGATGGGTAAGAGCTTGTATAGTGTGCGTGGCTCTGTATATAATGGGGGACCCCTAGCTCCTGGGGCCCTATCCTCCTGACCCCTTTGGGGTTCCTACAGTCAAGTGCCAGGCCTGGGGAGAAGGGCCCCACCAGCTCTTAGCTCTAGCTTTCCACTAGCCAGCCTGGCAGCAAGAGAGAGGTTCCGTCCCAACCCTACCCCAGGCGGCCATCTGGCACGACTCTTCCCACGCCAGAATCAGGTACCCAGTGGTTCAGGGCTCAGCTACTCCCAAAGTCGAGGTGATCTCGTGGCACCTCTCCAGCCCTTCCCACACTGTGGCCCTACTGGGGGTTCAGGAGCTGAGCTCAGCAATCTATTATTCCTCCAAAGAGGAGCCTGCCACTTCAGCCTTGACCACCAGGAGTCACTGCCACACTGACCCAGGCTAAAGGACTCTGGGAAGAGCTCAGGAAAGAAGGGGCAGGGCACACAGGCACAGAGCACAGGCACCAGAGAGAGCCAAGAGCACAGGGATCACCGTGCCCATCCGAGACCTGGCAACCTACCCATTCTGCTGGGGGGTGAAGGGGGCTGGGGGGACCGAGCAGGTCCCCGGCTTCACCCCTGTGCTCTCAGCCGGCGAGGCAGCCCCAAACGGGCGGGCGGTCTTGTTGAGGGCAGCACTGGGCGTGAAAGTATAGCGTGGGGGTTCGGCAGAGGGGGGTGGGTCCTGGGCAGAGACAAAGCAGAGCACAGCATGAGCAGGTGGGCTTGAGAGGTAGGGCATGCAGGGGGCAGGAAGTGCTCCAGGCACACACCAGGCACAGGCCCTGCCCAACCCAACCCCAGCACACCCACCTTCCCACCAGGGTTTGAGATCTGAAGGCCTACAAAATCCCTGTCTCCACCCCACCCCCCTTCCCTGGGCTCAGGAAAATCAGTTCCATTCCTAGCCTGGGGAGTTCCAGAGCTCAGAGGCACCAGGCTTGTCCTGGGCTTAGAGGGTCCTTATCTCTCTGCTTTTCCCCCCACAAGGCCAGTGGGCAGGATGCCCAGAATATGGAGGCCACCCCCCTCCCCACAATAAATCAGCCTCCACAGACAAGGGCCCCAGGAGGAAGAGCTGGGCTGGTCACGTGCCCCACTCCCCCACATCTGGCCAGAGGCAGGGGGCAGGCCAGAAGCTCAGGTTTCAAGCTGTAGTTAATGAGGGGCTCATTGCACCAAGGGATGAGCTCATCCCCTCCACCCCATGCAGGCGGGGCCAGGAAGTGGTGGGAGCCGCCCCCTGGGGCACCAAGGCTTGGCCTTCCGGGGAAGGGGTCCAGCTCCTCCTCCAACAGAAGAGAGAAGTGGAAAAGGAGGCCATTCTTGGAGTCCTTGGAGGTCCATCTCAGCCCACTCAGGCCCTTTCAGGGCCTCTGTCCCCCTACCCCGACCCCATCCCTGGCATTCAAAACCCCACCTGCCCCTGACACACCCCTGTGCCACTACTCCCCAACAGTCACAGTCTCCACACCCCAATTCCAAGGCAGAGTCCCAAACCCAGTACAGAGGCACAGGTACAGAAACAAATTCAGACACTCAGCCCCAGCCTAGCTGCAAGACAGACAAGAGCTGGCCCAGATCATGGCCCAGGATAGGGTCAGTGGGGCAGGGCCAAGGCCCAGCCTGGGTTCCTCCTGGGACATTGCTCCCCTAGGCTCAACTGGGAAGGCAGAAGCTGCCACTATCCTATGGTCTGTCCTCTGGAGGAGTGGGTGTTCTCTATTCCCCCCCTTCTACCTAGAGCCCTATTTCCCCCACAAGAGACTGAGCCTTAGTCAGCTCCCCACCAACAAAAGTTACCTACCTTCTGGGGTTTGCTCACAAGGGGCTGGGCCCTGAAAGACACACACAAGCACAGAGTTCAGTCAGGACAGAAAATGTCACCCCCACCTCAAACTGCAACAACCTCCCCGCCCCAGTCTCTTCCAAAGATCCTGCTAGGCACTGTGGCCACTTCCTCCCCACAGTGAGCCACCCTGGACCCCTCATCCAGGGACAGATAAGAACAGCTGACATTTCAAGAATTGTTGGCATCCATGATCACCCCTGAACTCCTATAAGATAGGAAGTACAAGTACTGTCCTCAATTTAAAGAAAGGGAAATGGAGGCACAGAAAGATTAAAAGGATTTGCCCAAGGGATTTATCCCACAGAAATCCAGGAGAGAACAGAGGCCAGAACAGAACCCAGGCCCTGCTGCCTCCAAGGCTGGCATTCTTTCTAGGTAGCTATTCTAGTAACAAGCTCAAGATGCCTCACTTCCCTCAAACTCAGAACAATCTGGGGAGCCCAGTGGCCTAAATCTGGTGAAGCAGTGACTGCACCTCCAGAGACCACCCCCAGACCTGGCTGCCCACAGCTAAAGGGTGTGTGTGTGGAGGCCCTAGACACAGACATCCCCCCCAGAACCAACTCACCCCATTCTTGGACTCCTCAGTATCCTAGCTCTGAAACGGGAGCCTTGAGACCAGGCAGAGAATAGGGGACAGGAAAGAGGCATCTCAGGGAAATGTTTTAGGGACGACGGTAGTAAAGTGTGATTTCTGGGCCCAGCAAGTTTCTAATCAATACCAAGGTCTGGAACAGGCAGAAGGACCAGACATCTAAGAGACCAACTTGCACAGGAGAAAAGGCACCAGACGAGGAGCCAGGAGACTCAGGTTCTAGTTTTGCTCTTAACTAGCTTCGTGACCATGAGCAAACCCCGCCTCTCCCTAGGCTTATTTCTCCTCTGTAAAATGAGGAGGGATGGAGGACATCTAAGGCCCCTGGCAGTATCATCTATCATCTGTCCATGTTCCTCAAATATGAAACATTTCACTAGAGGCAGAAGGGTAGCCCCAAGCCTGGAAGTCAAAGGCAGGAGAATGAAGGGATCTGGGGTACCAGCAAAGTTTCCCCCAAGGTTTTTTTTTGAAGGGTGGAGAGACCTGGGTGTCCAAGCTGGGACTACCCACCTGCTGAGGCTGAGGCTGAGCTGCTCCCCACAGGCCCGGATCTTGTTCTGAGCTTCAATGTGGGTCAGGGTGCTGGTGTTCTCCCCATCGATGCTCAGGACCCAGTCGCCCACACCCACTCCAGCCTGAGCAGCCTTGCCCCCTGGGGTCAGCTGCAGAAATAAAAGCCACAGAAAGAATTTAAGATACAGCATGGCATAATGGCTGAAAAACCCGAGTTCAAATCCTATCCCTGACACCTGTGGGACCTTGGGCAAGTCATTTAGCCTCTATCTATCTGCTTCTGTTTATTTCTCTATAAAACAAGGGATAATAAAATAACACTTGCTTCACAGGGTTTTTGTGAGGACCAAAAGATAATGGATAACTATTTCTGCAAACCAGAAAGGACTAGGTAAGTGCTATTATTAATATTTGAACTAGAAAACCTCAGAAATAGAGTCCAATTCCCTCGTTTTATTTTTAAAAACTGTTACTCCAAGGCGGAAGAGCAATAGGGGCTAGGCAATGATGGTTCTGTGACTTGCTCTGGGAAGTATTTGAGGCCAGATCTGAACTCAGGACCTCATGTCTCTAGGTCTGGCTCTCCATCCACTGAGTCACTTAGTTCCCACCCCTCCCCCTTTTAAACCTTTATCCTGTCTTAGAATTGATACTAGGCAGAAGAGTGGTACAGGCTAGCTAGGCAATTGAGTTAAGTGATCTGCTAGGGGTCACCCAGCTAGTCTCTTGTTTTGTAATAGTGGAAAGTAAGGCCCAGAGGAGGAAAGGAATCTGCCCAAGGTCATACAGCTAGAAAATGTAGGAATGCTAATCAAAATCCTTTTGACTCCAAATTCAGAATTCTGTCCAAATACCAAATCTCACCCCAGGACCCAGCTGTGCCATTTGCCTCTGGAGTCAACTGCCAGTGGGTGGTCTCTCCCACGCCCCCTCCTACCCCCATCATCAGGCTCAGGCCAAGTCCTGTGGAGGAGACATACGCTCCCAGTCAGGCTTGGGCCATAAACCACAATGAATTCCAAACTCTCAGAGAACAACCAAGTCTCCAGCCTGGTTCCTCATTAAAGAAACTTCAAGGAAAGAGAAAGCATGTCAACAAGAATGTTTGGGAAAAGGAAGCTTCTTGGAGGATGCAAAACTTGAGAGAGGTCTTGAAGGATGGGTGAGATTCTGAAAGAAAGTGTGGTAGGGAGGTCGTTCAAGGCCAGGGAACAGCACGGGCACCCAAACCAAGCCATCGGGAACTCGAGGCAGTATAGGAGATAAGGCTGCATGGAGGCAGCTCTCCACCAGATTGTGGAATACCTCAAAATCCAGGTTGGGAGAAGGGGAAGCTAGGTGGCACAGTAGAGGAAGCACAAGGCCTGGAGTTGGGACGATCTAGGTTCAAATCTGGCTTGAGATATGCCTTAGCTGTATGACCCTAGGCAAGTCACTTAACCTCATTTGCCCAGCCCTTACCCTTCTGTCTTAAAGTTGTTACTAAGACAGAAAGTTTAAAAAAAATCCAGGTGGGGAATTTAGACTTTTTCTCATAGGCAAAAAAGAGCCATTGACATGTACCAGAGAAGGGTGTATAACTGAGTCAGACTGGTCCATGAAGTCAACAGTTTGGGAAACCTATGCAAAATGAACCGGAGAGGGAGAAACTGGAGGGAAGAGGACCCATTAGGGATGTGTTTTGGTTATTTAGTCATTTTTAGTCATATGTCTGACTCTTCATGATCCCATTTGGGGTTTTCATGGCAAATATCAATTAGGATACCATCCTATTAATCCTTCCAAAAAAAGGAGGAGGAAGGAGGAGAGCCTGAGTAGAAAAAGGATATCTAAGTGGAATGGTCAGAGCAGTGGAAGGAGAAGAGGAGACAATCAATGAATAAGAGTCAGTATTGATCCTAAAGAGGACACAGTCACAGAGACAGGCTGGGTTTGGAGTCAGAATGCCTCTGCTTGAATGTTAGCTCTCCTACTTTGCTTCTTGTGTAACCCTGGGCCTTAACTGTCTCAGCTGTACAACAAGGCAGTTCAGTGTTGAATTAAAAGGTCTCTAGGGCCCTTATTAGCTCTGGCATTCTTTGGTTTTAGTTGAGTGGTGAGGGTGAAAGCCAGATTACAGGAGGTTAAGGAGAGGGCACTAGGGATAAGTAGAAGTATTAAGTGGAAGTTTGCCATGGCCCCGAGCCAGCAGCAAGGTCTGGCTACCCTACTGGGGGTCCTTCAAGGTACACAGGTGACCCCTCCAGGTTTTCTGCTGGAGATGTGTCTAGACAAGAATAGTTAGGTAGATTCAGAACTAAAGGAATGGCTGGACTCCTAAAGAGTAGTTATTAGTTCAATGTCAACTTAGAAAGTCTCCAATGGAGTGCCCCAGGGAACCTATTTAACAAGAGATCACAGATAATACAAAGCTAGGTAGATGCATAACACGGATGATGGAGTCAGGATCCAAAATGAGAGAAAATGACTTAAGCCTGCCATAATAATCCTTTTTTGAAAAACCCTTACTTTCTGCCTCAGGAACAGCTTTAAGACAGAAGGGCAAGAACTAAGCAAACAGGGTTAAATGACTTGCCTAGGGTCATACAGTTAGGAAATGTCTGAGGCCATATTTTAACTGAGGTTCTCCCCTCCTCCAGGCCTGGCACACTATCCACTGAGCCACTTAGCTGGCCCCCACTCCTCATCTAATAATTCTTCAAAGTAAATCTGCAATTTCATCTGTGGAGCTACCAGTATGGAAACCCTCTTCCCCTCCATCAAAGCAGATCACTAACAAATTTTGAACTTGTTGACTGAGACACTGAAAGAGTAAATGGTTTGCTTATCATCACACAAGAAGGGCCAGCATTGGACCTGGAGCCAGGAAGACTCATCTTCTTGAGTTCAAATCTGGACTCAGACATTTATTAGTTCTGTGATTCCTGGCAAGTTACTTCATCCTGCTTCACTTTCCTCATCTATCAAATGAACTGGAGAAGGAAATGACAAACCACTCCAGTACCTCTCCTAAGAAAACCCCAAAAGAGCCAGACATAACTAAAAACAACTGAACAACTAATAGTCACACAATGTCAGAGGCTGGGCTTGACCTCAGATCTTCTTGACTCCAAGGCCAACTCCCTCTATCCACTAGTTATCTCTCAAGATTAGATTTAATAAGGATAAATGTATTGGCTTCTGCTTGGGTTCAAAAAGGTCAGTTCCATAAGTAGAAGATGGGAGGAGGCAGAGAGACCAGTTTACTAGGGAAAAGATCTGGACAGGTTTTAGTGGACTGAAAGTTCAGAGGCCAAAGCGTGAGAAGACACCAAAGCTCATTTGATCTTCATGAGAGGAGAGGCAGGGTCTAAGGGCAAGGAGGCGCTAGCGCTGTTCTATTCTGCTCTGGTCACACTGCATCATCTAGGCACCACCTTTTAGGAGAGGATAAGCTAGAGAAGGCACAAGGTGGGCAAACAAGATGGGAAAGGCCCTAAAGATCATTTCATGTTAGGACTAAGAAGAAATAGAGCATGTTTCACCTAGAGAAGACTTTGGGAGTCATAACTGCTACTTTTGCAGGCTGGGTGGTAGAGTAGATAGAAAGCTAAACTTGGAATCAGAAGGACGTAAGTTCAAATCCTGCCTCAAATAGTATCATACAATCCTGATCAAATGACTACATGTGTCTCAGCCTCAGTTTCCTCATCTGTAAAAGGAGAATATAAATGGTAACTACCTCGCTGGATTATTGTGGGGAAGGAGCTTTGAAAGTTTTAAAGTCTTATTCAAATGTTAGTTATTATTATTATGGACAGGAATTGGGACTGGACCTGTGATTCCATTGATAAAAGGGAACTCCCAGATGAGGAAATGCTCTCTGCCAAGGCAGGTGACTGTCACCTTCTCAGCACCATAAGTCTTAGAATTTGCCTAGAGAGCCAAGAGGTTGAATGCTTGAGTAGGGTCACACAGCCAGCATGGGTCAGAATTGGGGCATGTCCTGGGATGATAATTTTTATTATTGTGTGAAGGGCTATTACGTAGAAGAAGGGATATAAGAGTCATTGTGTTTGACCCCAGAGGTCAGAATGTTTGGGAGGAAATGGTTGGAAGGGAAAGAGAGGCCAATGGAGGCTTGACATAAGGAAAACCTTCCTAATTCTTAGCACTCAAGCAGAAGGGGTCTGGGCTGCTTCAGGGGGCAAAGGGCTTTACTCCTGGAGGCCCCCATGTTAAGGATTATATAGAGGAGATTCTTGTTCTGGTAGGGACTAGACCAGCCACCTTAGAGAATCCTTCAGGCTCCATGATTCTGCTCCCCAGGCAGTCACAGCCTCCCCCATAGATGTTAAAACTAGAGGTTTGGGCCTTCTCCCAATGCCTAGGTTCACAGCAGCTGCAGGGCCAAAGAAAGCAACTTCAACCACCGCCTGCCTCTCTGGCCCTGAGACCTAAGGGTAAAGCAGTGATTTCAGTGGGTGGCAGGCACTGAGTGAGGCCTCTCAGGCCCACAGCCTCCGGCCCCCAACCACAGGCATCTCCCAGCCCAGTGCATCTTACCCCCTCCCCCCACCACCCCAGACATTACCTCATCAGCTAGGCCTGAGCCCAAAAGTAGCTCCGCCTCAAATCCCAGGGTCAGGGAAGGGGGGAGAGGGGGAGGGTCACAGCTCTAAGAACTCAGGGAGGGGACCACCCACACCCTGGCCCCTCCCCTAGATGCTAGGGCTTGGGCCAGCTGCCCCATGGGGGAGCGGGGGACAGGACACCCTCAGGTCACACTGGGCAGGCTTCCACAGCACTGTCCCCACCCAGACCATGGGTCCTCCTGCCATTTCTTGCCCAGGAGAAGGAGGTTCAAGACCTCCCCTCTCACAGAGGGTAGGGAAGATCCTGTACCAGGGAATCACTGCCTTCAGGCTCCCCCAAACTCAGTTCTGACTGACAGGGTCTGCCTAGGTCTGTGCTCACAGGACAATGCCTGGCTGAAACTCAAGACAGGAAAGTGTGGGGCCAGCGGTGGTTGCATTCCTGGGCAAAGCATGGTCACTCTGGGGCCCCTGACCTCAAGCATCCTCTTTACACAGAAAGCTTAGCCTGCAATAGTCACAGAATTATAGCCATCGAGACTAAACCCCTCATTTCACAGGGGAGGAAACTGAGATTTAGGTAGGGGAAGTGATTTGTCCAGAGTAAAAAATGTAATAAATACCTAAGGTGGTATTTGAACGTAGAACTTCCTTATTCCGACTGCAGTGATCTGCCCCTCACTCAGTGGAGAGGAACTAGACTCAAGAAATATGTGGGGATCAAAGAGAGGAGGAATGCCATCTACTCAGTTAGGATACACAGCCCCTCCACAGGAAGGAACAGAAAAACCAGAAGGTTCCAGGCTCTGAATTTCAAAGGGGAGAGAGAGAATGACCCTTAATACCTTGTGAAGGGGATTCTGGAGCTACTGGGCATCCATAGCTCCAGAATTAGTCTGGTCAAAAACCAGGAATAGGGCTCTGGCATCTTCCCAGCTGGGGGAAAAGGAGGGTCCTGCTCCCATGATAACCTTTTTCTGATCCCAACAATCTTTTGCCCATTACAAGCCCTGATCAAAGTCATCAGAAGGCACTCTGAGCCAGGCCAACAGGAAGTGGGCAGGTGGATAGCAGAGAAGGTAGAAATGGGAGAAGGGAGTAGTCCCTTCACAGCCCCTGACGGGAGGAAGCAGAGAGTCCAGATTGAGGAGATGATTATCCTACCCAACTGCACTGATTACAGCACAGCCAGAATCCTACATTGAGCTCTCTGGGCACCACATTTTTGGATGGAAATTTGTAAACTGGAGAACATCCAAGAAAGGAACTTGAGCTCAATTCATAGAGTCAAAAAGATGGAGAAGGAAAGGTTTATGGACTATATTCTCAAGTATGTGAAGAACTGAGAGAAGTTGGTCGATCACCTACTGGGTCCCAGAACCAGGAGCTCTGGGAAGATGTGCAAAGGACCAATTAGGCTTGATTTAAGGAGCAACTTCCAAAAATGGTCCTTCAGTAGGTTCACAGGATGATTCCCCTTCTTCACACAAAGTTGGATAACTGTTGGTTATGTTTACAGAGTATACTGGTATACAGCTGGACTGGGGGCGGGGAGGGCTGAATGTCCCTTGGGCTCTGATATGCCGTGACTGAGAGGTAGGGGTAGCTAGTGGCAAGAGAGGTAGCTCCTTGGAAACCACCACCCCAAAACCTCGTTCTCAGCTCAAATCCAGCGAGTAACAGCCTGAGAGCTTTCATTTCTGGGCTGAGGAGGGCCAGCTTCCCATGTGTTCCCTTCAGGCCCCTCCTTTCTTCTTTCTCCCCACCTCCTAAAATCATAGGCCACATACTCAAGTGCCTCAGCCTTCAACATGGGCATAGTCCTAAAAGTGCCCCTTTGGTACCTCGACTCACCCAAAAGAAAAAGAATTACAGGTCTTTTACCAGTCCCCCCTTAAGAGATAGAAGGGCTCCAAGCTGTGGGCAAAGCAGAGCTATCCTTAGCCTCCCAATAGTAGCAAATCAGACTTAGTTTTCTCTTAAATGCAGAAGAAAACAATGAGCACTTTGGGTAAATCCTTTTATTCTTTGACTCATATCCTCAACTAAAAAGTAAGGTTAGACTAAATGATCAAAGGAGTGCTCCAGGTGTGATATTCTACATTCAAAGCTCTAAAGCCCCCCTCCCCCCAGATGTGGCATTCTATTCTTTATTCCACATTTTAAGCTCCCTTCCAGTTCTAAATCTGATGGGCTTAAAGGGTCATTTGGAGCTGAGGCAAGAGCAGGATGCAGTGGAGGCTGCCCCCCTCCCCAATCCCCACTGCTAGGGTGAGGCAGGGTTCACTACAGGCCTCAGCATCCGTAAACAGGTACCATCTGGTCACTAGGAGGGTGTGGTGGGTGGGGGCTTAATACACAGGCTCACAGGTTCCCATGGAATAACTTGTCTCTCCTAACAGTGAGTTTCACTCTTCTATCCATCAGAGTGGAATGAGGGAGGGAGTGTTCATGTGTTAGTTACAAGAGGAGGTCCCAACCTTCCCATCCCCAGCTTCTCCCCACCCATGTACCTCTTCCTTACCTCTCTGCCCCTCATGCTGGCCTTGGCCAGCCAGCTCCTTATCCTCCTGACTCTAGGTTGCCAATCAACCTTGGGAGCTGCCTTGGCTTCCTCTACCTCCTTCTCTGGGCTCCAAGCTGTGCTCAGCTCTGCAGCATTCCAAGGCTTATAAGGCAATGAATGCCCAGCACCCACAGTAAGAGCAGGAGAAGGGATGAGGAAGGAAAGGCTAGGAACAGTCAGGCAGCTGAGAAGTCTGGAGACCAAGTTCTGACATCGACCACTGGCACAGAAAGCCATAGACTTGGCAGCCCAGAGCCAAAAAGGATCCAGCCAACAGCCTGGGAGAAAAGGGGGTTCCTGGGAACCTCACTAGGCAGACAGCAACAGGCCCAACTCAGTCAAGGCCCAGGAGCAGTATGAGTAAGTAGTAAGAAGGAATCCATTTGGGGACTGAAGTTATGTCCCAAGAGAGGGTGAGAAGCCAGTATCATAAGGAGCCAAAGAATGTCAGGGCTGGAGGGAGCCTCAGAGGTCATCATCCAGCTCCATTCCTTTGTCTCACAGTTGGAGGAACCAAAGCCTGGAGAGGAAGTGCCCAGAATCACACAAGAGGCCAGTGGCAGGGCTAGGGATCTCAGGCATCCTAGCACCTAATCCAAAGGCTCTTTTCTCTCCATGCCTCCTTCTGAGGCCACAATTCCCTCACAATCTCTAGGGAGCCCATCCGTCTCCCCTCTGACTCCACAACTACTTGCCACGGGTGTTTCTGAATTCTCTTCCTCTCTCCTCACCAATCCCACTCCTTGAATTTTCTTCTTCTCCACATTCTTCTTCCTCCTTCAAGCCCCACCTGCTCCATAAAAGTATTCCTGTCATCTCACAGGATAAGAAATCAGAGAGCTGGACAGGACCTTAAGAGACCTACTGATCCAGTGCTGTCCATTTCAGAAATAATGAAATGGAAGTCCAGGAAATTAAGAATCTGTCTATTGTCAAACAGGTAATAAAATCAGAAGTGGGAAATGAATATATATCCACTGACTCCACAGTTAATAATTCTTTTCCCACTGTAACACAATGCCTCAGGCCACACTGATCTGTCCTAAACTACACTTGCCCAAGGCCCTGGGGAGAGATTCATGGAAGTGAAGAGAGCTCAGTAGAAAGAATGCTAGGCTGGGCGTGGGGAGATCTGAGATAGAAGCCCAATGATGTCACTGACAAATGTGTGACTCTGGTTGAGTCACTTCCCTTGAATGGGGCCTCCTTTTTTTCATGGGTAAAATGAGGGTGTTAGATTAGACAATCTCTATGGTTTCCTTTTAGCTTTAATAATATAGGGATCTACAAAAGTGCCCAGGAGTCTCTCTCTACCAGAGTGCAAGCTTTTGAGGGGCACAAAGGAGGGAAAGGGAGAAGGGAATAAGCATTTAAATATAGCACCTACTAAGTGCTAGCAACTGCTTTTAAATGCTTTATAAATATTATCTTATTTGATTTCCATAACAACCTGGTGGTGGTGGTGGTAGTGTTCAGTCATGTCTAATTCTTTATAACCCATTTGGGATTTTCTTGGCAAAGACATTGGAGTAATTTGCTATTTCCTCCTCCAGATCACCTGACAGATGAGGAAACTGAGGCTTGCCGAGGGTCACACAGCTAAAAAGTGTCTGAGGCCAGACACTTAAGTTGGCTTGGCTCCAGGCCAGGAGCTCTATCCACTGAGCCACCTAGCTGCCCCTACCAGCTTTGTGTTAGGTGCTGTTATTATCCCAACTTTGCAGTTAGAGAAATTAAGGCAAAACAGACATTGAGTGATACCACAGCTACTAACTGCTTGAAGCCAAATTTGAACTCTTCCTGACTTTAGGTCAGAGCTCTCTATCCATTATGCCCCTACCATACTTTATCCATTTTGATCTCACCCTTAGTACTCAGCACAGCCCTTTTCCCTGAGAAAAATTCAAAAAATGATACTTTCTATTTCTAAAGGGTTACAAAAATGCCACATTTTTAAAACTTCATGTGCCCTAGGTCACACAAAGAATAAGTAACAAAGTTGAATGCAAACTAGGGTTTTCTGACTCACCCAACCAATATGCTAAGAAAATTACTTCTTCACAATACACTTTAAAAATAGGTAGTGTGAACATTCTTATCCCCCACCTGATAGAAGAAGAAACAGAAGGGGCAGCTAGGTGGCTCAGTGGAATGAGAGCCAGGCCTATAGATAGGAGATCCTGGGTTCAAATCTGAAATCAGACACTATCAAGCTGTGTGACCCTGCACTATTCACTTAACCCCCACAGCATAGCTCTTTATTGCTCTTCTGCCTTGGAACCAATACCCAGTATTGATTCTGAGATGGAAGGTCAGAGTTAAAAAAAAAAGATGAAGAAGGAACAGAGTGCTCAAGATCTCAGGCAGTGGTAGAGACTCAAAATTCAAACCCAGGTCCCCCCAAGTGCAAAGCCCCAAAATATTTGGTCTGCACTGTTTGTAGACCTGGAGCAGTTGCCCTCTTGCCCACCCACGAATTACAGAGGCCGGAATGACCATTGATGGCCTCATTCCCTCTGCTCCCTAGAGCCAACTCCAGAATGAGACATGTTAGCACCTACTGCCCCCACCCTCATTCGATAGAAGAGTAGAAGGAACAGTTCTTGTCTCACCCGAGAGATGGAGAGGGGCACATTAAAGTCCTTGCCTCCTTGTAACCGGAAGCCCCAAGGAGCTGGCCCGTCCAGTGTCACCTTGTACAGATTCATGGTGCCAGCTGACTTGTTCCTGGAGGGAAAATATAAAGGGTTTGGCTGAGGTGGGCAGGCCAACTAGTTTCCAATACTGGATGTACAGATGCCAGATGGACAGATGCTGAGCTGAAGTCTTCAGCCTGCCTAGGGGAAAGGGTGGGAACTAACTGCTCAGGCTCTGGGAAAGTTGTTATCAAACCTGGACTTGTTTTCTCCCCTGACAGCATTGCCTGCTGAAGGGGAAGGGGGGGGCCTACCAAGGTAAGGGGTTCTGACCCAGTGAGAAGCCATCTCCCATTGCCAGGGGTGGGGAGCCCAAAGAACCCAGTCTACGCCCACCCAGCCCCACCCCTGAGCCTCTGGGTGAGAGCTGGGTCAGAGTGGGGGCAGGCCAGAGTGAAACATCGAGGCCTCACTCAGGCTATATAAGGCATGAAAGCCGACACTGCATGTTGGGGGCTCAGGGACTAGGGAGGGGGAGAAGGGAAGGGAGATGTGGGGGAGGGGAGGGGACTGGAGCCCATCCCAGCCTTGGCTGTTCCCCCAGCCAAGACAGGAAGAGAAGCAGGGAACCCTCTGAAGCTGACAGCTGATCACAGAGGAGAGAAGCCCAGACCTGGGAGATGTGCTGCTTGGCTCTATGAGGAAGGAGAGTGCCTGCTCCTTTTTCTGAAGAGCCCCTAGGGAACATGGGGAAGGGTGTCCTAGAACAGCAGGCTAGGACAAACAAGTGCCCTTCCATCACACTACTTAACACCCTTCTAGGCTACAGCTAAAGCCAATCAAGAGGAAGTCCTTTAGGTACAGTAGGGGGATATCCTCAGACATAACTTTCATTCACAAGGACCTATTTCTCAAGATAGGAAAGGACTGATACTTGGATATATCTGATTAGACACATGCAGGGCCAGGAAAGCTGCTGCAATATAAGGCAAGAAGCCGGGGTGAGTATATATACCTGCCCAGAAGTTCTCTTAGCCCTCCTGCCTCGGTTTACCCAGAAAGCTACTAATAACTATTGTCAGGCCCTCCAGTGGATACCATACCCTACTTAGAGCTTTGGAGACATTCACCCTCCCAGAGAAGAGATAGGACCCAGAGACTGTGTTACCTTGGGCAAGTCATTTAACTGCCCTAAGGCTCAGTTTTCTCATCTGTAATATAAATTGGACCATATGGCCCTTGAGGTCCCTTTCAATTCTAGACCTATGATTCCTTGAAGAAAAAGGGCAGAAGCCCATGACCAGAGGTCAGCATCTTTAATAAACTAAGTATAGAGAGACTTCCAGATACTCTGGGTGAGAGAGAAGACGAGCAAGGAAGGTTGGCTGGTAGTAGAGGAAAAGAAATGACAGATAAAAGTATTCTAGTACCTCCTCCCCCACCCAGAGGATGTGAGAAAGACTAAGTCAGCAGTCCCAACCTTCCAAGAAAGTAAAGAAGAGGGGCTCGGGTCAGTGTCTCCAATGTCCCGGAGGGATGGAGATGGGGAGCTGTCAGCCCCCTCCCAGAAAAAACGACCCGGACTCAGTCCACCCATCCCCCCACCGAGGGAAAGGAGACAGGGGCTGTCAATCAGCCCCAACCACAACAGGGGAAGGAAAGGAAAAAGAGCGAAAGTGCGTCGAATAGCAGCCCCCTCCCGCTCCCGTCAGGAGAAGACTTAATCGCTCCTCCATCACCCCCAGGATGTGGGGGTGCCCCGTTGCGGGCGGGGTCCTTAGACTAAGGACCGGCCCAGACCCACCGACAGAGGGTGAGTAAGCAAGGGATGTGGGGGGGCGCCAGGACGGAGGGGGTGCCTCCCTCCCTCCCTCCCTCCCCATTCCTGGGGCGGGGCCGCCGGCCAGGCCCTTACATGGAGCTGCTCTCGCCCCAGCCCGGGCTCAGGCCCAGAGCCCCAGGCCGGCCAGGGCGGGGCGCTCCGAGCCGCGACTGGAGGGGGCCCCGGCTCTGCTGAGCCCCGCGGAGGCCCCAGGGCAGAAGCGGGGGCGGCAGCAGCAGCCGTGGCAAAGCTCGGGACACGGCGGCCGCGTGGCACCGCGCTCGAGGCACAACTGGCCCGGGAAAGCCCGCGCCCGCTCCCCACCTCGGGTTACCTGGCGGCGCTCGGGGCGCCGGGGGCGCTGCGGGGAACGCGAGCTGCGCGTACTCGGGCCGCTTCGAGCCGGCCCCTGCGCGCTCTGGCTCCGCCCGGGCCGCCGCCAATGTCTTTGAGCTCCCTGGGCGGGGCTTGAAGATGCCCCTCCCCTCCCCGGCTCCGCCTCCGATCGGGCCCCACCCCCGAGGCCGCTTTGTCTCCTAGAGTCGAGGGGGGACCCGAGGAGTCCTAGAGCGACCACGCCCTTCCCACCTTCCCCTTTCCTACTGCGGAGTCTAGGAGGATGCGGGAGAGTGAAGTCCCATTTCGTGGTCATCCCGTTCCATGGTCCCAGTCCTGGCTCGTCTGTAATGAGAGTTGGAAGGGACTTCAGAGACCATCTCGGGCAACCCTCGCTTTTTG
This sequence comes from Monodelphis domestica, assembly GCF_027887165.1. Lineage (NCBI taxonomy): Eukaryota > Metazoa > Chordata > Mammalia > Didelphimorphia > Didelphidae > Monodelphis > Monodelphis domestica. The sequence goes on along the minus strand of NC_077227.1, from coordinate 390,052,376 downwards.
CCGAGAGGTAAACTGAGGCTCAGAGAGGAGAAGAGACTTCCCCTAGATCACACAAGAAGTTCATAGGATCAGAGATTTAAAGCTGCAAGGGACCCTAGAAATCCTCGAGCACAAATCCCTTATTTTTCAAGGAACATGAGACACAGAGAGGTTAGGTGTCTTGTCCAGAATCCCACAGCTTAGATCTTCCTTATTCCAATTCTAGTGCTTTATCTGTGACACCATGTCACCATGATGTTGGGCAGAATTACTAGCGGCAGAAATGAGATTAGAATCAAGGTTTCCTGCTTTACTGAATAGAGTTTTCTTTTAAAAAGAGGGTAAGGGGGGCAGCTGGGTAGCTGGGTAACAGGGTAGCTCAGTGGATTGAGAGCCAGGCCTAGAGAGGGGAGGTCCTAGGTTCAAATCTGGCCTCAGCCACTTCCTAGCTGTGTGACCCTGGGCAAGTCACTTAACCCCCATTGCCTAGCCCTCACCACTCTCCTGCCTTAGAACCAATACACAATATTGATTCCAAGATGAAAGATAAGGGTTTAAAAAAATAAAAATAAATAAAATAAAAAGAGGGTAAGGGTGAAAGCTTAAGAGTTATTTCCCCCACCTCTCTTGAGAGAAAGGCAATGGACTCAGAGCATATTCATTTTGGATTTTTGACAAGGTCAAAGAGGGAGTTTGTTTTTCTCTACATGTTTGCAACTCACAATTTCAGGGTTTCATTGTTCTTGCTTTCCCAAGGGAAGCAAAAGGCAGATCTGAAATGTTGTACATCAAGATAAACTTAGAAACTTGCTTAGTAGCTATTTACATTTAAATTAATTCAATTGGTGGGGGGCTGTGGGTGCAGAACATTGCATACACTGTTACACTTGATTGATGAACCTGTTAGTTTTACTTTACTGATTTTTTTCCCCTTAATTATTCTTTCTTACAAGGGATGGCTTCTAGGCATAAGGAGGGGGAATATGTCTGGAGAGGAAAGTGGTGTAAAAACAAAAGATAAATAAAATATTTTAATCAATTTCAAAATGAAGAATCTCAAGAATTTTTCAGTCACTCCCTCAGAGTTCACCTCAGGGTCCTTCTTTGTCTATTCATTCTCATTCTCTTTTTGTCTTATATGGTCATAGTGGGAAGTAATCTATTCTGCTTTCTCCACTGCATGTTTTTCTTACAGGTCTTTCCAGAGATTTCTTTGTATTCTTCCAACTTCGGTCTTATGACATTATAGTATCCCATTAGAAATGCCCGGTGATGACTTGTTGAACTATTCTATTGTTGCACATTTAGGTTGTTTCCAGATTTTTTTGCAATTACATAACATTTAGAACCCTTTCCACTGCATTGCATTGTTCCCTGGTACCAATCTCTAGGCCCCTGGCTCTGAAAGATGACTTGGCTACCAAAGGCCCCACCCTTCCTCCCTCCTCCACCCCTCTCCATTCTACCAAACACTCTTCTCCAGAGAATTCATCTGCACTGGGCCCCCCAAAATCACCTTTTGCACATATCTTTGAAAATGCTGCTCAAAGCTGACTCTGAGAATTGTGTCCTAGCTGGCTGCATTTCTGGACCTAGCTCCGTTTGATTCAACCCATTTCATTAAACACCTGTTACACACTGAGGATGTAGCTAGGGCAGTCCCACTTGCAAGGTGACTACAATCGAATGAAGACACCAGAATCACTGCAATCTCCTGAAGCCTCTACCAGAACACCTTTGCCCAGTGTCCCATCAATTGTAATATCCGATGGAGATGGGTGCAAAGAAAAGATCCAGGCCAATTGCTAGTAGAAATGGGGGGGGGGTGGCACGTGTGGGCAACTAGTGGTTTAGTGGGTTGAGAGTCAGGCCCAGAGACAGGAGATCCTGGGTTCAAATCTGGTATCAGACACTTCCTAGCTGTGTGACCCTGGGCAAGTCACTTAACCCTCATTCCCTAGTCCTTACCACTCTTCTGCCTTAGAACTAATACACAATTTTGATTCTAAGGTAGGAGGTTAGGGTTGAAGAAAAGAGAAGAGAGAGGAGAGAAGAGGAGAGGAGAGCAGAGGAGAGGAGAGGAGAGGAGAGGAAAGCAGAGCAGAGCAGAGGAGAGGAGAGGAGAGGAGAGGAGAGGAGAGGAGAGGAGAGGAGAGGAGAGGAGAGGAGAGGAAAGGAGAAAGAAATGTGAGAAGGGAGAGATCAGTTTCACTTAAAGAGATAAAGTGTTGCAGAAGGAAATTTTCATGGAAAAGGTGACAGGATCTGGACCTTGAAAGAAGTGGAATATTTCACTGGGATTTTGTTCAGTCATGTCCTCCCTTTCATGACAGGTGGATGTGGGAGTGTGGCCAGTTTTGAGTAAAGGCGTGGAGAGGGGAAGAAGGAATGAAGAATACTTTCAAAGTATCAAAATGGCAAAGGCCTTTCTCTATACCTTACAAGTAACAGTCCCATCTCCCATCTCCATGCCTTTGTACAGGGTTATTTCCCCACCTAGAATGCATTTGTGTATCAATTCCATCAGGACCCAGTTTTAGGTCTGTCTCTTCCCTAAAACATTTTCTGATCTTCCCAACAGCGATATCTGACATTTTCTAGAGCATTTTGACCTTTTTCTTTGCCCTTCATATTCTACCTTGAATTATACTTCTCTGTGTACACCTGCACCTTACTCCTCAGTAGACTACAAATTACCTAAAGGCAGGAATTATGAGGCAGTATTTTGTAATCAAAGGCATGCTAGATCTTGAGTCAGAAACCCGAGTTCAAATTCTGCCTCTGGCTACCACTTGATAGCTTTCAGATCTTGGGCAAAATCACTTAACCAATCTCAACCTCCCATTCCTCATCTGCAAAGTCTGGCTGGTTATTGGACAAGGTGACCCTAAATGTTTGTTGTCCAATCATGTCCAACTCTTTGCAACCCCGTGGACCATAGGAACCTGGACCTTCTATCCTCCACTAGCTCTCACAATCTGACCAAGTTCATACATTATCTATCCATCTCATCCTTTGCCATCCCCTTCTTTTATCTTCAATCTTTTTAAAGTCCATACCAGCTCTAAATTTACAATCCCATGAATTTTCATCTTTATATCCCCCTGCCTAGCAGAGAGCCCCACATTTTGTATGCACTCTATAAATAAATGTCACAGGTACTAAATAAATCCCTGTAGAATTCAATTCTTCTATAATCTGACAAGAGATGCACAGTTTTTGAGCTTAACACAGAAAGGGGCTATCTCAGATGCCTCTAGGCTCAGATATCACCTGGTAACAATGGATAGAAGCTCTAAGATCCCCTGTGCCCCAACCAGAATTTCACCCCTCCTCCCTACTTCTCATTTATTCATTTAACAAACTACTCAGCATATAAGGTCATTGGGGATACACAAAGAAAGAAAAACTGCTCATTGTCATCCAGGGATTTTTGTTTTATTGGGAATATACAAGATATACACAGGTAAGCATATACAAAGTTACTTGATGAGAGAGGGAGCATTAGTGTGTGGGGTAGGGGGTTAAAAGGGGCTACCTGATACACAGTAACTGTAACATTGTAGTACAATTAAATGTAATAGACTTTGCTACTCATGGCAATGCAACAATCCAGGGATTTAGGACAAAGAATGCTATCCACATGGAGAGAAAGAACTGTGGGAGTAGAAATCCAGAAGAAAACGTATGATTTACCACATCTCTTTAGGTATAGGATTTGAAGTTTTGATTTGGTTTGATTTTAAAAGATTATTACAGAATTAAATGTATGTATGTATTAAATGTATGTATGTATGTATGTAAAAAATGAATAATATGGAAATAGGTATCTAGGGATAACACATGTATAATCCAGGGGAATTGCTTATCAACGCCAGGAACCAGGAGGGAAGAGGTGAGGGAGACGGGAATCATGTAACCTTGGAAAAAAATTAAAAAATAAAAAGGGGTGGGGCTACCTGTTGGAAGAAGCACTAGAACAGAGCTGAACCCAGGGGAGCCTTGAAGGAAGTGGAGATAAGAAAGGCGTGTGCTCCAGATACAGATAGGAGATGGAGAACTGAGTCCAGCAAGGTAGTTGGTTGGTTTGAGTACAACTTGGAGAACTGCAAAATGGTGTCATAAGTCAAGATAGGGAGGGAGGGATTTTGGTTTTATCCCTGAGGCAATCAGGTTTCCAGCAGGGGGTTGGAATAGTTCAAACACATACCTTGAGAAGGGTATTTTAACAGTGGGGAGAATAGAGGAAAAAGAGGAGAAACTAGGAGACAGACTAATTAAAGTGTCTGTTGTGATAGTCCAGGCAAGAATGATGAAGCAAGACCTGAACAAAGATCAGGGATGTAAAAAGAAAAGGACAGATTTGGGGTACATTATAGAGGAAGAATCATTAAGATTTGGCAACTAGTATGACTCAGTGGATAGAGCACCTGGCCCAGAATAGGGAGGCCATAGGTTTGGATACTGCCTCTAACACTTCCTAGCTGTGTGACTCTGGGCAGGTCACAACCCCAGATTGCCTAGCCCTTGCCACTCTTCTGTCTTAAAATTATTACTAAGACAGAAAATGAAGGTAAAAAAAAAAGATTTGGCAACCAGTGAGAGAAGTAAGAAGAGTTTAGGACAACTCTGGTGGTAGCCTGGACAAAACAGGGAAGCCTGAGGACAGGGCCATTTAGGGGGAAAGGTAGTAAGTTCAATCTTGGACATGTTGAGTTTGTGATGTCCAGTAAGCATCTGGCAGTGGGTGACTGAAACTCAAGAGTAATCTTAGAACTGAGAAGAAAGCCTGGGACTTGGGACCCCACAAAGAACTTTTTAAAATATAAATAGCCCTTTCCCAGTCTCAACTATAAGAACTCAGTCATTGCAAGGGTCCTTAGACCATTTAATCCAATTAAGTTTCATGAGGAAACTGAAGCCCAGAGAAGGAGATTATTATATCCAAGAACACACAGCAATTTAGAAGCAAAAGCTGGGGTTCTTGGACTCCACAGTGACTCCTATTGGCTACTTCCCATCTCATTCATTCACATGCATCCTTCATAAGGTAAAAATGAGTCTTATCTCTGTTATTTTACTTTCTCTCCTCTTGAAAACAGATTTTCTAAGAACTTTGAAAGACTTTTGAAAATCAACCACACAATTCTGGAGGCCTCAATATGCTAGAGAGATTTGGGACTCCCAGTACAGGAAATAGAGAGATAGATGTAGATTTGTTTAGTTTTATCCAACTCTTCCTGACCTGATTTGGGTTATTTTTTTTAATTTATATATTTAATTAACTTAGAATATTTTTCCATGGTTCCATGATTTCTGTTCTTTCCCTCCTTTCCTCCCACCCCATTCCTGTAGCCAACAAGCAATTCCACTGGGTTTTTTATGTGTCATTGATCAAGAACTATTTCGATATTATTGATATTTGCACTAGGCTGATCATTTAGAGTCTACATCTCTAGTCATATCCCCATCGATCCATGTGATCAAGCAGTTGTTTCTACTCCCACAGTTCTTTCTCTGGATGTGGATAGTGTTCTTTCTCTTAAGTCCCTCAGAATTGTCCTGGGTCATGGCATTGCTGCTAGTAGAGAAGTCCATTACATTCGATTGTGCCACAGTATCAGTCTCTGTGTACAATGTTCTCCTGGTTCTGCTCCTCTCACTCTGCATCAATTCCTGGAGGTTATTCCAGTCTCCATGGAATTCCTCCAGTTTATTATTCCTTTGAGCACAATAGTATTCCATCACCAACAGATACCACAATTTGTTCAGCCATTCCCCATTTGGGGTTTTCTTGACAGAGATCCTGGAACTGTTTGCCATTTCCTTTTCCAGCTCATTTGACAGATGAGGAAATTGAGGCAAACAGGATTGTGACTTGCCCAGGGGTCACACAGCTAGTATCTGAGACTTGATTTGAACTTGGGTCTTCCTGACTCCAAGCCCACACTCTTCACCACCTAGCTGCCTATATTTACATATATGTGTATATATGTGTTCATATCCATGCATGTGTGTATGTCTATATGTATATTTTGCACATATATAGTAGATATGGTTAGTAGGAGAAATTGTTTGGCTCGGCTTGCAAGTCTGTCACAAGGATTTTGTTTTTCTTTTATTTTCAGTGGGGGAGGTAGGAGGAGAGAGAAAACATATTTTCATTCATTGAAAAAAGAACAAAAAAACCCAAAGCTTGTTGTGAGTTTAGTGAAGCAGTTTTCATCCTGTCCCTGTAATGGAAGAAGGGGGCCAAATCCGAGTCCCACCCAGTGCCTTCTTTCCTTTCTTCAAATGGAGCCCAAATGCCATGGGCTGACAAAAGTGACTCCTCTGTCTCCAGGAAACTGATGGGAAGGAGTGGGAATCTGTACAGAGACCAGGGGGATGAGGATGGGTGTAAAGAGGATCTAGAACCAGTCTCTTAAATCTGCAGGCTGGCTGGGACAGCTGGGGAAAAGGTCAGGGAGGACAGGTGCAGGGGGTCACTGGATTGAAGGAAGGTGGTGCCAGGTAATTCACTTCAATTCAACCAACTGTAAAGACTCTAGGCAGCCTGCCCACCTGTTCCCTGCCAGGCTCATGCCCAGGCTGTTGCCTGTCAGCCTCTTTCTAGGTAGCTGATTCAGGCTGGTGCTAGGACTTGGGCATCTTTGAGGCCCAACTGACATCTAGTAGTGCCCTCTGCTGGCCCCACAACAGTTTTCAGGGGATGGTCAGGGGTGACTTCAATCTGTCAGTTAGTCAATAAACAAGTGAGATATTCCTGCCTGGATATCCAGCCTGTCCTCTTTTAAGAAGCAACTTCCCCTCCTGTCTGGAGTCAGAAAAGTCTGGGTGCTCATCCTTGTCTTATGAGAACATTTTATTTCTCACTCTCCCTCACAGGCCATGCGATGCCACACTCAAAGTTGGGTGGGTAAGGAACTGAAGGGTACAGTTTACCCACACTACAGAGAGACCCACAAGAGGGTAATAGGTCTTGGTCCCAAATTAGATGGCAGAGCAGTGAATGAAATCTAGGTCTCCTGACTGCACTCATCCCACTCCCTGTCAGTCCAGGCCCTTCCCACCCATCTCTCCAACATGGGCCCTTGTATAACTTCTGCTCTTTGCACTAAAACCGCCTAGGACCGTTTGGAAACCCCAAAGCAGAAAGTACTGTAAAAGATCAGTTTGGATGATATCTCAAGTGCCTTCTCCCTCTGAAGATATATCTGACCTCAAGATATGGTATCTTTAAAGCTGCCTGCTCCTAGGCAACACTGACAAACAAGACTATCGCCTGTCTTCAGAACTCTGAGGCCCTTTAGGTGGGATGCCCAGAACAGAGACCAAGGAGTAGAATGGAGAGGGCCCTCTGGGGCAACACAGGGGCAGCAGCCTGAGGTAGGGGCTAAAGGTCTTTATTAAGAAGCTTCTATACACTGTCCATGATCTGAGGAGTGAAGGGATGCTGCACAGAGCTGGGAGGCTAGGGCCCAGTCTAGGCATGGGGTATCCTCTCAGGCCTGTCCCTCTGCTGGCCCCAGTCCCTGGTTCCTTTGGACTGGGCCCTTCTTCCGCTCCCGGCTCAGCAGGGTCACGAGCTTGGCCTTGAAACCGGAGTGACCCAAGAGGCGCCCTGGCCCATTGTCCTCCGCCTCCTCTGCTCCTTCTTCGTTCAGATCCAACTCAAGTAACCTTCGGTACTGAGCCTCCAGGCTACTCTCTGTAGTGGTGTGGGGCCCGGGCCAGCTCACACTGTTGTCATAGATGTGGGAGTCCAAGTGGCCCCCATGGGACGCCTGAAGTAGGCTCTCCCCCCTCGGCTCAATGCCATCCTCAGAGGTGCAGAGGTTTTCATACAGGTGCTCGGCCACAGGTTTGGGTGCAGGGGCTGAAGTCAGAGCTGAGGCTGGATCGGGAGCAGTGCGGGGAAGACCGCTGGACCACTTAGAGATGGAGGCATAGAGCACAGAGCCTGAAGGGCCAGACAAGGAGGGCCCATCTGGCACTGAAGTCCCCAGGCAAGGGGGTAGGCTTTGGGGACCTGCCTCCAGTACCAGCCGAGTCTTTCCATTTGATGGTTGGCCTCCCCAGGCCTCTAACCCAAGAGGTGCCTCTCGCAACTCTCCCATGGGCTCCAAGGAGGGCAGAGAGGAGGCCCGGGACAAGGGGCAGGGCCGGGAGGCAGCAGGCCCAGGCAGCTCTGCACGATGCTCTCTCTGATGGGCGATAATAGCTGCCCCCACTGCACTACAGATCTCCGAGGCCCGGGGGCAGCTGAAGGCAAAGAGGCCCTCCCCAGAGTCACAACGCCGGCCAGCCTCGAAAGAGAACACACCCTGTGGGGAGGGAGGCTGGTCAAGGGAAGGCAGGAAACCCACAGCAATGAAGCCCAGTGGGGAGGGGCAGGAGGGGGGAGGCAGAGCACTTGGATTACAGTCAAATCTGATGTGACTAGCTCTCCATGGGACTTCTGCCTCAGTTCTTCCATTCAGATGATAAAGTTGGACTAAAATGTCCCTAAAGTGCTTTCCAGCTTTAAATCCATAGTGGTGGGAGTACTCTACATTTGGAACCAGAGGTTTTGGAACGATAAGGGACCTTGGGAATTAGTCCCATCCCTTCATTTTCCAGATGAAAAAATGGAGGCCAAGGAAAGATTGATGACTTGCCCCAAGCCATAGAGCAGTCTGGGGTAGAAGCTGGATCTCCATGTACTTCCTCTGGCTCCAACTCCAAGTGGTTCACTAATCACCCACTAGGCCTTATAGCTCAGGCTAGACTAGACCAGTGATTAGTGGATAGAGAGCTGGGGGAAGGGAGAGGGCAGGTTATGAATCCATACGTGTGTTAAATGGTGGCAATGTGTATTTTCCCAAATAAAGGATTCTAACAGTACAACTGCTATTCCCTGGAACAGCAAATTCAGCCAAAATTTTAGAGGTTAAAAAGGGATCCTCATCCCACAGACTAAATGATCTTGTAATCCAGCAATAAATGCTGTGCTAACATAGGGCTGGGGGCTGGCAATCATGCCCACTCCAGCTCTAGAGCTCACAGGGGTTCCGGATTACTAGGAGGGGAGCAAAAAGGGAGTAGAGGCACCTTGTCAGAGCCAAACTTGCGCAGGAAGTGATAGGGCCAGACAAAGAGGGGCTGCGGGGCGGTGGGCTCACTCAGGTAGATGCCATCCTGACCAGTCACCAGGAGATAAGGTCCTTTCAGTTGACAGCGAGTGGCCGCCTCTGTCTTCTGGACCACCACTGAGAACTCACCCACTGCAGAAGGGAGGGAATCAGTGAGAAAGCCTCCCAGGCCCACCCCTGAGCCCCTCCCACCCAGTGGTCAGGTGTCACCAGTGGGGTGGGGGGTAGAGAGAGCCCAGGCTCAGGATGCTTACTTTCCTGCCATGATGAATAGATGGAATTTTCCTCCATGGGGACCAGGCCAGGCAGGGCAGGTCCAAACTCTCCAGACCCGGAGGAGATGCCATTCATACTCTGGGGAAGGCAAGGGCAAGACAAAAAGCAGTCAGGGGCAACTTCTAGAGATTAGCTTTTGCTGGCAACCCCCACTCACCCTGCCACACACACACACACTCTCTCTCCCTCAGCTCAGTCTCACCGGAAATGCCAGGTGACAGATATGAGCCATCCATGTGTGCCGGTCCTGGGCGGCAAGCACGTGGCTGCGTTCGGTGGTCATGAGTAGGAAGGCGGTGGTGTCCCGAGGGCAGCTCTCCCCTTCAGCTGGCAGCACAGACACACAGTCGGCCAGCCGGATCACTCGCCGCTCACCCCGACGTCCAGTGGGTTTGTCCCCTGCTGGCCCGCCCCCACCGTCTCTTACGTCCCAGCTTTCCAGTCGGGCTACTCCTGATGGGCCATCAGCATAAAGGAAGGCCCACACCTTCCGCCAGGATTTCTGGAGGAGGTAGGCACAGAGGGAAATCTTGGAGCTGCTGCCTTGTGGTCCTTCCAGACTACTGAGAGGTATCTGGGCTCCCAGGGGCCATATCACTAGCACTCCTAAGCACAAAGTAGCAGCTCTGGACCTTTTTAATGCTAAAGACCCTGAGTCTAGGAATGTCAGTTAACAAAGAAAGCCTGGGGTTCACAGTGACAGGAGGCTGGGTGCACAGCTTTTAGCACCTAGCCCAGGCCTTCCTATCCAGCCTGTGTCTATGGTCACTTAAGAGGTGAGGACACTCCTCCTGGCTAGACCAGACCAGCGGTCAGTGGATATAGAGCCAGGGGAAGGGAAGGGCAGGCTATGCATCCATACACACATTAAATAGTGGCAATGTATATTTTCTCAAATAATGGGCTCTAACAGTACAATGGCTATTCCCCGGGTCAGCAAGTTTTGTCACATTTTTAGATGTTATAAATAATCTTATAATCCCACAATAAACTCCATGCTAACATAGGGTTCTTCCTCTTCCTCCTCCCATTCCCAAGCTCAGCTCTGAGCTTTCTAGGTTGGTTATCCCCAAGACTGCCCTGTTAGGACCACTGTGCCCCAATCTATTTCACCTCCCTACCCCTTGCCTTGGTTATACAACCCTTTTCCCTTTCGAGCCTGAGAGATCTAACCCAAACTCTAGGACCCCCATCCCATCACACAGACACACACTGCCAGGACTGTACCCTATTCTACCTAACAGGGCTAGGGGGTGGAGCTCCATGTTCTCATCATCCGTGGGGGGAGGGAAATCCTAGGCTGTGTCACCAGCAGGACAGGGGAAGGAAACATGCAAATAGTCACAGGGAAGGAAGTGGCCTGGGTATCTCTCAGCAGCCAATGTTGATGGAACTTCTGGCACTAGTCAGCCTAACCTTGAAATGTGGTGTCTGTTGAGGGATGGGGGAGGGGGTGATGGCATGAGGGACAGGAGAAAAGAGAGATTGGAGGATCAAAGATCATTAAACCAAATCCCCCAACTTGGAGGTGAGGAAACTAAGGCCCAAAGACTTCCATGAAATTACCCAAGGACACACAGGTAGTAAAAGGTTGGTGGAAGGACAGGAGAGGAGCAGAGGCAGAGGGAGAAAGCCATTTACACAAGTACTAGGAAAACCACTGGTCTGAGAGTCAAGAGATCAGGGTTCTAGTGTGACTTTGGGCAGCTACCACCTCTATGGGGCTTCAGTTTTCGCCTCTGTAAAATGAGGGACACTAATCCCTACCCAGCCTGCCTCACAATGCTGCTGTGAGACCCAAAGGAAATAATGGTTGGATGGGCAAGCATTTTATAAACTATAAGAAAATAAGTGCAAAGACCATTCCACCATAAATTATAAATGCAAAATGAACTCAGAAATCGTTTTTACCTTTGCCCTGGCTTAAAGACCAGGTCCAGAAAGGCCTAGAATCCCTGATAGAGGTTCTCCAGTGCTCAGGTTCTCCAAACTGAAGGCCTACCTCTAGCCATAGAAGTAGCTCCCACCTATTCCACCCTAGACATACACCTGGGTAATAAGGTAGGTAGGAGGTGAAGGTTGAAAAGGAGCCAGAGAACAAGAGAGCTGGCCCTTGCTGTATGGGGGAGGCTATGTCCCTAGCCAAAAGTGAGCGGGACTATGCTCTGCCTTCCCCCCTTTCTTGGCTGGTACCCATCGGTTCCACCCTCCCCGATACAGCCCAGATGCCCAGGACCCCCAAGAGCAGGCTTTTGGTCCCACTGGGGGAGGGGGAGGGAATGCTCTCTAATCTCAGTCAGTCCCCACCTTGCCAAATTTCGCATGTTGCTGGTAGAGAAGCCCGTCCTTCAGAGCCGTTTCTTGGGTGTCCATGGCTGTGAGGCTAGAGCCCAATGCTCAGACAGCAGCCTTGCAGCAAATGGGGACGGGCAACTTCCCCTTCTTGTTACTTCCCTTCCCCCTTAGCTGAGGGGAGGGAGGGGAGGATAGGGTAGCCTGGGGGAGGGGTCAGGGCCTACCCCTACTCCCCAGCAGCTCTGGGAGAATCTGGGGTGGTTTAGGTCAGAAGGCCAAGGAGGTTGTTCTTTGTCCCTGCCCCTAATATTTCTTCTGCCCTACAGGGAGGGATTGGGAGGAGGGCAAAGGCCCTACCCTGCCTTTCCAGCTACAGGTCACAGGCTGGACCCATATCAGCTGTCTTTGAGACATGGGTTCTGCTGAGTCACAGGCTTCATCCTTGTCCCTTCCTGCTTCCCCTCATCCTCCATCCCCCAAGAGTCAGAAATGAAGAAGGGGCTGAAGCAACTGTTCTACCTTCCCTGAGATCACAGAGCTAATGACTGTCTAGAAATAACCTCCACTTCTATAATGCTTCAAAGTTTACAGATCACTTGATATATATCATTCCATTTGAGCCTCATGATAATCATGGATTGGCATGACCATTTTACAAATGAGGAAACTGAGGCAAAGAACAGTTAATTGACTTGTCCCAGGTCACACTAGTAGAGTTAGGATTTGAATCCAGGTATTCAATGACTCTTGAATGTCAACATTATCTCTGCATCACCCTCTCCTCTGCCCACAATTTTAATTTTTTTCCATTTCTGTTTTAAAGCTATTTTAAAAGTAAATCCCATTTTTTTCTATTAGTCATTTTTACATATATCTGAATTTATATACTCTCTCTGGCCAACTCTTTCATATAAACAAACACACACAAAAGCTAAACAAAACTAGAATTGGTTCTGAACCTAGCATCCCTGGCCTCACCACCAAAAAGGAGGGAGATATTGCCTCAATCCTTCAGCAAATTCTCCATTTTATTTTATTTTTCAATATTACCTTACCTTCCATTTTATAATCAATACTATGCATTGGTTCTAAGGCAGAAGAGATGAAAGGGCTGGGCAATGGGGGTTAATCAATTTGCCCAGGGTCACACCTAGTCTCCAGACCTGGCTCTCGATCCACTGAGCCACAGTCACCCCCCAAATCCTTCATTTTAGAGAGGAAGATGATCAGATATGGAGAAAAGGGACTTGTCTTTGGACTCCAAATGCAAGTCTCTTTCTACTATACCCCAGTGTTTGCTTGAGTTTTTGGTCACACTGTCCTGCCCATGCCCTCCATACTTATGTCTTAACCATACTTTCTTGTCCAAGTCAATTCCCAAGAAGCCTTTCTTGAGTATTCCAGCTGAGTCAGCTCCCTCTTTTTCTGAATACCTATAACCCATCAAAGACCACTGGGGAGTTACTTGTTCTGTGACTTCATGTACCTCATTTTTTTTTTCACTGTAAAACAAGAATAACTACACTACCTGTTTCTGGGGGATAATATTGAAGGGGAAATTTGTGAGCTGTAAAGGCATTATAGGGATGGGAAATAGCATTGAAATGAGATGCTGAGCTCTACAAGGGGTTGTCTCTGTCTGGTATACCTCTTCTCTTGGCCTGGCATATGGGTTTGAGATTCAAAGAATGACCATCTGTGTCTGTTCCTGCATCCAATCGAAAGGAAGGCAGTCTAGTTCAAGGGAAAGAACATTGGATTAAGACCTTGGTTCGACTCCTGTCTCTTCTTTACAAGCTTTGTTTCTTTGGATAAGTCATTTCCAATCTCTATGTCCCAGTCTTTCTCATCTGAGAGGGGTGAATGAGATGGTTTTTGGGGTCCCTCTCAGCTCCAAATTCCCAAGCTTCCTATGGAACATCTGGTCTAGCAGCTTAATTGGTGCTTAGTAAAGATTTTAGACACAAGAACTATTTCCCCTTCATTCCTGCCTTAAAAAAATTTTTTTTTGCCTTGATATTCCAGATACTTTATTCCTCCAGATAAATTTTTTAACTTATCTAGCAAAAACACCAATGTGTAAAACAAACCCACGTAAACCACTGGGTTTCTGTATGTTACCAACAAAACCTAGCAGGAAGCGATAGAAAGAGAAATTCCATTAAAAATAATTATAGAATGTATAAAACACTTGGGAACTTACCTACTGTGATATACACAGGAACTACATGAATACAACTACAAAATGCTTTTCAAGGAAGAAAAGACATACCTATATTAGAAAAATATTAATTGCTCAGAGGAGGGCTGAGCCAATTTTAAAAAACCAAGACTACCTAATTTACTTCTTCAGTTTCATACCAATTATACCACTAAATAATTACTTTATACAGCTAGGAAAAAAAATAACAAAATTCACGTGGAGAAACAAAAAATCAAGAATCTGTATAAATGGAGATTTTGAACCTTTGGATTTTATCTTCCCGAAGTCCCTTAGTATTTCCCAAAATTCCCTTTAATCCCTCCTGTGCCTCCACATGTGTGATCACATTATTGTTATATAAGTGGCTGTAACTCCTCCCTCTTCCTCTCTTTAACCTGTGACTGGGCTAAGTTCAAGTAGCTTTTTAATTTTAGTTATTATTAATACAACTTTTAAAATATAATACTTAAGTTATCGATTATTAATTTTAAAACCTACATTTATGGCAACCATGAAGAGACTTCTGGGGAATGAAATCCAAAGGTTCAAAATCTCCATTTATAAAAATCTCAAGGGAAACAATGAAAAAAAAGTGAGAAGGAAGGAGGCCTAATAGTACCAGATCCCAGACTAGAGTATTATCATCAAAATGATTTGGTATCAGCTTAAAAATAGAGGTTGATCAGTCAAATAGTTTAGGTGTACCATATAAAAGAAGCAAACAAATACAACATTCAATAAAATCAAAGACCCCAGCCTCTATTTTAAGGACAACTGCTGGCAAAACTGAAAAGGAGCTGGGCAGAAATTAGGGTTGGACCAAGACCTCACTCTCCATACCAATATCAGCTCTAAGTGGCTACATATACAGAAAAGGTCACATTAGAGGAATTAGAAAAGCAAGGAAGAATCACATTTTTGGAAAGGAGAATACATGACCAAATAAGGGAGAAAAAAATCACAGTAGATAAGCCGATTTTGATTATAACAAATTTCAAAGGTTGTGCATAATCAAAATCAGGGCAGCTAAGATTAGAAGAGAATAGTTAATGGGAAAAAAATATCTTGCAGTAAGTTTTTCTGATACAGGTCTCATTCCTAAGATATATAAGGAACTGATTCAAATTTATGATAATAAGAGCTATTATACCTCAATTGATAAATGGATCAAAGACATTCATGGGCAGTTCTGAAAGAAAGAAATCCAAGTTAACAATTGTGCAAATGGAAAATTTGCAACACTTGAGCTACATTCCCAGCATCCTTTTAAGTTACGCCCTTATTTCACATAAGGATGCTTAGGAAATAAATTTGGCTGAGACCCATGCTGCAGGGCTCTTTTTTCTGAGCTTGTGTTTTTGGTAAAATGCTATAGGTGTGAGACTCTGTCTCTCTGCTCTGCTCACTTGACTGAAAGAACTTTTTTTTTCCTTTCCCCACTTTTTTGATTATTATTAAAAATCCTACACAATGTAGGAAAAAAGTTCCAAATTAAAAAATGTAAATGAAAACAACTTTTGAGGCTGCATTTTCTAACCATCAAAGTGAGTTGACAAAAAAGAAAAATGACAATTTCTTGGGAAGAAATGGGAGGACAGCATAGGGCCAGGCAAAAATAGGTGCTTAGTAAATGTCTATTGATTGGCTTCTGTTCGTGGAGCTGAGAATTAGCATAGACATTCTAGAAAGTAATTTGGAGTTCAGCCTCAAGTCACTAAATTGTACCTCTGACCCAGCAATAACTCATAACAAGAAAAACAATGGGCCTATATCCCCAAAGAGATGAAAGAAAAGGGAGAAATGATTCATATATGCAAGAATATTTATAGTAGCTTTTTCTGTAGCATTTAAGACCAGGAAATAAAAGGGAAAGCCCATCAACTGGGGAATGAAGCAATTATGGTTTGTGAATATAGTGGAACACTATCATGCTGTAAGAAATTTTAAAAATAAATTTCAGGGAAACCTGGGAAGACTTGTATGAACTGATCCAGAATGAAGTGAGTAAAACCAGAACTGTTACACTACAACCTCATGAGTGTCAAAAAATAAGCAATTCTTAAAAAGGTAAGAACTCTGATCAACATGATTGACCATGCCTTCTGAGGCCCCATGTTGAAGGATGCTCACCATACCCCCTGACTGAGAGGTGATAGATTTGAGATGCAGGACAAGATATACATTTTTAGACGTGGCTAATAGGGATGGTGTTGCTTAATTATGCATATTTATTAGAAGAGTTTAATCTTTCTTTTGTTCCAGTGAAGGAAAGGTAGGGGGGGGAAATGCTTCTTAATTTAAAAAATAGTATTTATTTTTTAAAGTATTAGCTAACTTCATAAAATATTTTAATGGAAATTTTATTGATATGGCTTAAAATTATAAATCCACCTTGTTCATATTTTTATTATATTGACACAGACCAACCATGAGCATTGAATATTCCTTGTGGCTATTTAAGTTCTTAAATTCTTTAAAGAGCATTTTGTAATTGAATTTATATATGTATTAAGTCTACTATGGTTGACTGACCCCAAAATATTTTATGCATTATGTAGTTAGTTGAGATGGAATTTCCTTTTCTATTATTAACTTTTGAAGTTAGTTGTTGTTATATAGAAATATTGCTGATTTTGTGGATACATTTTGTAACCTGTAACTTTGATGGAAGTTATCATCTCAATTAATTTCTTTGCTGATCCCCCTAGAATTTTCTAAGTAAATGATCATTGCATCAGCTAATATGTATAGTTTTACCTCTTAGGAAAAAAAAAACCTTTTTGTTTTATCAAATTTCCATCAATAAGCGTTTAGTATTCAAGATATACAGGAGGCAGTTAGATGGCTCAGTGGATTGAGATCCTGGCCTGGAGATAGGAGGGCCTGAGTTCAAATTTGGCCTCAAACACTTTCTAGCTATGTGACCCTGGGCAAATCACTTAATTAAATTAAATTAAATCACAAATCATTCCCTAGCCCTTACCATTCTTCTGCCTTGGAACCAATACATAGTATTGAGTCTAAGTTGGAAGATAAGGGTTTTAAAAATATATATATAAAGACAAATAACAGAAACATTTAAGACCCCAAAGCTATTCCCCAAAGTGGTTGTTGTTTAGTAGTGTCTTGTTCTTTGTGACCCCATTTGAAGTTTTCTTGGCAAAGATACTGAAGTGGTTTGCCAGTGGTTTCCAGCTCACTGACAGATAAGAAAACTGAGGCAAACAGGGTTAAATGATTTGTCCAGGGGTCATACAGCTAGTAAGTATCTGAGGCCAGATTTGACCTTAGGTCCTCTGACTCTAGGCCCAGCTTGGCACTCTACCCACTGTACCACCTAGCTATCCTGATAGATAGTTAAAGGATATGAGGAAACAGTTCTCAGAAGAAAAAAATGCAAACTACTAACCACCATATGAAAAAAGGCTACAAATCACCAAAAAGACAAATGCAAACCCAAACCCCCAGGTCTTACTTCATAACCAGAAAATTGGCAAAGATAATGAAAGATAGGAATAGTCCATGTTGAAGGGTTTGTGTGAAGATAGGCACACTGGTGCATTGTTGGTGGAATGGTGAATTAGTACCACCATTCTGAAAAGCAACTAGGAATCATGCAAATAAAAAAGCTAAAATGTCCATAAACTTTGTTTTAGAGACTGAACTGCTAAGCACATACTAAAAGGAAGTGTCACTGACAAAAAGGCTTCAGAGATACCAAAATATTCATAATGTTATTTTTTTTGTGGTAGCAAAGAATTGGAAACAAAGTAGCTGTTCACTGATTAGGAAATGACCAAACAAACTGTGGTAGATGTGAATGCAATGGAGTATGACTGTACTTTGAGAAGACAAATAATATACAAATGAATACAGAGAAGTGTAGAGACTTTGCAAGAGCCAGGAAAACAATATTCACAAATATTTTATCAATATAAATAAGTAGAAAGAGTAACAATCTGAAACCAGGCAAAAATGAATAATTTCAATATTACAAAGAAAAAAGATGAGGAAATGCTTCCCTACCACTCCTTAGGAGGTGGAAGGCATGACTGTGGGCAGTATATATCATGCCAGATTTTTCTGTTGCAATAATCAATTTTGGTTTCTTCTTTTCTTTCCCTTTTTTCTTTTTTTAATTCTTTGTTTTAAGGGATGACTTTGGGAGAGGGGAAATGAGTACAGAGGAAAATTTAAGTGATATAAAAACAGCTATTTTTAAAAATGCAAACTACTACAATTATTTAAAAAACCCCTTCCTTTCTGTCTTAGAGACAACTCTAGGAAATTGTGGTTAAGTGACTTGCCCAGGATCACCCAGTTAGGAAGTGTCTAATTTGAACCCAGGTCCTCCCAACCCTAGATCTGGCTCTCTATTCACCATGCCACCTAGTTGCCCCAAGAACTATAAAGAGGCCAGGAGAATATAAGAAAGAGGGTAGTCAAGCAAGACCCAGCCCTCCTCTTCTAAGACTCATGGACCTTTTCATCTTCATCCCTATATCCAATTTATAGAAGGATTTAGGAGACACTAAGTATGAGGGAACAGGCTATAGGTTATAAAAGAATGGACAGGAAGCATCATTTAATAGCAGAAATCAACCTGCTTCCTCTTACCCCACAACTTTCTGGGCTTCTACTAGATATGGTTCTGGGGAGAACACAGACTCTAGGAAAGAGAAACAGGAGGCTAGGAGATAGTGAAACAGGAGCCCAGGAAGAGAAAGACTCACATTGAGGGTCAGGCTACAACTTGGGAAATATACATATATTCCCTTTTGTTTTAGTGGCCAGAGAAAGTCTATGGGGGGAAAGGAAAGGGCAAGGTTGCCCAACAACCCTGGCTAAGTGTTGAAACTGGTACTTGCTTCAGGCTGTTTTTCCGGGGCATAAAGGTGAGGTGGGGGGAGGAGGGGGCAGAGGCAACAGAGGAGAGGGGGGGGCTTTTGGGCATGGCCAATGACAGAGGCAGAACACGCAAAATCGTTTCCAAGGTGAGATGCAGTATGGAACTAGGAGACCTGGGTTCAAATCCCAGCTGATATTTCCAGCTGTGTGGATTGTATGTAGCCTCAGAGTTTCCTCCTTAGTAAAATGATGCTAACATTCCCTCCTTAAGCCTTTTCATGGGGTTATTTTGAGAAAGGTATTTTGCAGCCCTTAAAACATTATAGACATGTGAGCGCAGTACTTCTAATTTAATAAGAGGAACCCCTAGATGAGGGAAAAATGAAAAGGTAGAAAACAGCAATCCTATGGGGGCAGCACAGGGCCAGCCTAGGCAGAGAATCCAAGTGGCCTCTCCTAGAAGGGTGGCGGCACCTGAACTTCCAGCTCCAGTCCACCTCAGGGGTTCAGAAGTCCATGGAGCTGTGTGCCAGGTAGTCCTTTCGACCAATGTTGCTGACTTGCTTGGTCTGCATGGCCTCCAGTTTGGGACAGTCAGTGATTCGGTGGCCCAGACCCCCACAGAAGGTGCAGCCTCTCTCTCCTAGAAAAAGATCAACATGTTTAGGGCTAGAAGAGGCCTCAGAGGTCACCAAATCCTAAGATCACTCTCCCCTCCTCACAAAGGTGAGGAATAGGTCCAAGACTCCCCACATGTCTGCATAGTAGCCATGCTGCCAGCAGTCATAATGACCATGAATCCCCTGGACACCAGCCCAGCACCAATCCAGCATTACCTCCAATGTCCAGCATGGACTCATCCCCACAGTGCAGGACCTGCAGCACGGGAGGCACCTTCTGTTTGGCTTCAAGCAGAAGGGCTTTGAGATCCATAAGCACTGATTCATCTGAGGTCAAAAATGGGGAAAGAAGAATCAAGCAGAGGTCAGCCAGAGACAGACTCCAGGACAATCCCCAATCTGGAATCTGCCTGACATAGAGACCAAGTGAAATAAGGGAAGGGCCCTGGACTGAAAATTCTAGGGGTCCTGGGCTCTGGTCCTAGCTCTGCCACCAACTTACGAGGGGACCCCAGGCCACTTGCTTCATCTCTGGGACACTCAACTTCTTCCTCTTAAGTGAGTAGCCTGGATTAGGCACTAAAAATGTTTTTTGGACCCTATCCCCATCCCAGTGTTTCCCTCACAATACTTTGATGTAGGTAGTGATGTATCTCTTATCTAATGCTTTACAAGATGACCTCAAACTTGGCCACTATTAAACAGCTAGTGAAGAACAAGGATGGCAAGGGGGGAAAGGGGAGTGTCTCCAATAGGCCCCACCATGCCACCTGAGAGGCCCCAAGTACTTGCCAAGGACTTTCTCCCTCAGGCTCCACCTCACCCTGACCCAAGAGGTTTCCTTGAGTCCCATTCCTCTGCTCATGAGCCAGAGACTCACCACAGGCCTTGTTGATAAAGGTGGTGGCAATGCCTGTATTCCCTGAACGCCCTGTCCGGCCAATCCGATGCACTGGGAGAAAACAGGGTCCAGAAGGGGTATCGTTCAGAGATGGAAGACCAAGAGAATCTTCATTAAAGTCCCTTCCCCCGAGGGTGGAAACAAGGACCCCAGCCCCAAGTCCCATCCCCACCTCTTTCCCATGCCCTGCTTCACCATAATTCTCGATCTCCTCAGGCATATCATAGTTGATGACGTGCTGAATGGCTGGAAAGTCCAAACCCTTGGAGGCCACATCAGTGGCCACTAAGACATCTTTCTTGCCATCCCGGAATGCCTCGATGGCTTTGGTTCGTTCTTCCTGATCTATAAGGAACAAAGATGATGATGGGGATATCAAGGCCTACAGGAAACAGGGAGGTGGATGGATGGTGCTGAGGCCAAATCAGAGAACCAAAGGTTAGCTATAGCTAAGCAAGAATGGGGATTGGGACAAGGACTAAAGTATAGTACGAGAGGAGAGGGTAAAGGGAAAGAACTCTCCACAGGATTAAGGGGGTAAATGCAACCCTGGGCCCTGAATTTTTTCAGTTACCTCTGCCTTCAGAAGGGCTTAGCACTTTCCAGCCTGGTTTTGATTCTAAGATCACATCCCCATCACATACTTCCATTCCCTTCCTGCTTCCTTTTGTGCAATGCTTCCCCCATTAGATTATAAGCTCCTTGAAGGCAGCAACTGTCTTTCTTTTTCTCACATGTATTCCCAGCACTTACTATTGTCTGGCATAGAGTAGGTATTTATTATATGTTTACTATTGACTAACCCAATCTGAGCAGCTCCACCTGGCTTGTTTGAACCCCCTTGTCTGAATCAGCCTTTACAATGGAAGTTTGTTATCCTGGCTCCCTGTCTACTCACCTTTGCCCCCATGGATGGCTACAGCCTCCACACCCTTGAGAAGCAAATATTCATGGATGGCATCCACATCTGCCTTCTTCTCTGCAAAGATCAGCACCTGCCCCAATGGGCATCACATCACACCTAGACCTAACTAGCATTCTGAATCCTGTCCCCAGAATCCAGAACCACCCTCTTGCTAGGCCTGGCTTTGGGGCCCCAAAATGTCTCCTTCCCAACATGTTCTACCTCTTCCCACAGGGATGACCCCTCTCCCAGGCTGATAGGGTCCATCCTCCCCATTTTGCCCCTCTGGAGGTTAGGAAGGGGCAGCAAGTAGACTCACAGGTGGAGGAGTCTTTTGTAGACACTCCAGCAGGTACACCATCTTGGCCTCCTCCTTCACATATTCCACCTCCTGTATAATCCCATCCCCCATGAAGACTATCAGAAGCCAGGCTCACCAAAACCCTTGTATGCCCCCCTCCCAGGACCCAGTCCTCTGCCAGTGGGCCTTGTCCTAGGAAAAACAATGCTATATGTATGCAACCTCCCAACCAGACTAAGTCTCAAGAGGGCAAAGGTCATATCCTAGCTAAGCTGTCTTGCTCCCAGCAGCAGACACTGACTAATTGGTCACATGTTGAACTGAGCCACCATCACCTTGGTGGCTCTCAGATTTCCCAAATTTCAGGAGACAAAAGAGCTCTCGCCACAGGGAGGGGGATTCAGGCCAGACCATGGGAAGTCTGTCCTGCTGAGAGCTAAGGCTGCCCAGCCCCAGGAAATCTTCTGGTAGGCAGGAAGCTGGCAATGCCAAGCACATTGTTCCACTCAATTTCCTGAGCTTGGCTGGAGCGATGTGGGAATAGGGTTGGAGGGCAGGAGGGGAATTACTACTCAAACCTCTTCACTGGGGCTGACTCCAGCTAAGAGAGAAGCTGATAAGAAAGCCTTGCCCCTCATACCTGGATGACATCCAAGCTGGCAGCCCCTGCCCGGCCCACATTAATAGTGACAGGCTTTACCAAGGCACTCTTGGCAAAATTTTGGATCTTTTTGGGCATGGTGGCACTGAAGAGCAGAGTCTGTCGCTGGCCCTGAAGGAGTGAAAGATAGGATTGAGCTGGTGATGGAGATAGAAAGATGAAGGAGAGAAAAAGCAAAGATGCCTCTGTAAGCCAAGATTCTTGGTGGAGGCCAAAGCTAGGGAGGAGGCTGGGATTGTGTAGAAAGGTCCCCAGGGACTTCTGGGGAAGGCACCTTGAAGTAGGAGAAGATGGTTCTTATGTCCCCTTCAAAGCCCATGTCAATCATTCGGTCAGCCTCATCCAGGGCCAGGTATCGGCAGATGTCCAGGCTCACCATCTTCTTCTGCAGCAGGTCCATGAGGCGCCCAGGGGTGGCCACCATCATGTGCACCCCACTAGAGAGGAAAAAGAATGCTTTGTCTTTGATTTTCCAGTGTCAAGTATAGTGCCCTATAATACAGTGGGAGCCTAATAAGTGCTTCCTTTTTTTTTAACCTTTATCATCTGTCTTACAATTGATACTAAGGATTGGTTCCATGGCAGAAAAATGGAAAGGGCTAGGCAATGGGGATTAAGTGACTTACCCAGGGTCAGTCACAGTCTGAGGCCAAATTTGAATACAGAACCTCCCATCTCCAGGCCTGGCTCTCTATCCACTGAGCCACCTAGTTTTCTCTCAATAAATGCTTCTTGAATTTAAGAGAAGCTAGAATCAAGGGTCAAAGGAATGAGGTAGGATCAGCCTTTCCTCTGGACCAAGGGTCCCCAAACCACTGCCCGTGAGGCACATGTGGCCCCCTGAGGCCATTTATCTGGCCCCCACCGCACTTCCGGAAGGGGCACCTCTTTCATTGGTGTTCAGTAAGAGGATGCATTTGCATCCTGTGCTCCTGGAGTACTGTATGTGGTGGCACTGCTCACGTACAGTACTTGACATAATCCTTTGCATGGCGCCTCATTCTAACGAGGAGCCACACAAAGGATTATGTGGCTGCACAATGAAAAATGTCAGCATGGTGAGCGGTGATCTGGGGGAGGGGATTCCACACTGTGTATACTGCTGTGTGGTATAGTGGTGGCAGTGATGGGTCTGTGCAAGGTGTGACAGGTCCATCACAGCCAGCGCTGCAGCCTCCGCTATCCTAGACAGCAGTATACAGATTGGTTCAAAGTTTTTTTTTTTTTTTATCATCCGACCCTCCAACAGTCTAAGGGACAGTGAACTGGTCCCCTGTGTAAAAAGTTTGGGGACCCCTCTTCTGGACTATGGAGGCCACAAGATGTTGCCTGGACAGTCAATGACCACCATTAATTGAGTTAGATTAGGTGCACAAGCCAGGCAAGCAAAAGAAGAGATGAGAGAGAGCCCAGTTCTAGCCCAGAAGGAGCCCAGGTGGAGAACAAAGAAGGTCAGGCGTTAGATGTAAAGGCTGATCCAGGGACCAGATGTGTAGAGGGGAGCAACCTTCCAACTGGTTTCCAGGGACATCACTCATTCCATAACTGCATCTTCTCCCACAGCTGGAAAAAGTCCAGTGTAACTGAGCACGTCCAAGTCCTAATATAACTCAGTGCAGATACTGGTAAAGGAAAAAGGGATCAATGGTCTTAAGATGATGGGGGTGGAGGGGCTAAGATTGCCCTAACAGAAAGAGAACATGGAAGGTAAAACTAGAGATGGGCAGAGAAGGGGGAAAGGGAAATCAGGGCAGAGGGCATTGTATGGGGCAGGATGGCTTGTACTTACTGTCGGATGGTTTCCATCTGCTCCTTGACTGACATGCCCCCAATGCAGAGGGCGCAGCGCAGAGGTGGGGAGCTGTCTTCCTGCAGCAGTCGACAATAATACTCCAAAATTCCATGGGTCTGTCGGGCCAATTCTCGCTATGAATGAAAGGAGATACACGAAGCCTCCTATGAGCCCTTGTGCCAGGCTGACCTCAAACCTTTTATGAATCGGCCTTGTTAGTGTTCCAGGACAGCCCACCTAGCAGGGCATTCTCTCTGGAGCACACACGCATGAATGTACACACATGCACGCACACATACACCCTTCACATTCTACCTACTTACTGAAGGACAGATAATGAGCCCATAAGGCCCCTCCCTCTTAGAAAATGGTAATCGTTTTTCCTGTTCCAGGCAAAACATAATGACAGGCAGAGTGAAGACTAATGTCTTGCCAGAGCCAGTGAAAGCAATGCCAATCATGTCACGGCCAGAAAGGCTAGAAGAGAAGAGAAGGGGAAATGAAAAGAAAGCAGTACTGAGTCAAACCCAACAAAGAAGGCCTCCCAGGGCACTGTTTCCTAAGTCTGGTAGGAGAGCAGTTCTCTCAAACTCCAGATATGGTGAGTCTCTAGCCTATATTTCTTAAAAGAGTTAGGCACACTTACATGGTAGGGATGCCTTGGATCTGAATGGGAGTAGGGTGGTGGATCCCCTTCTTCTTCAGGCCCCTCAGAATGGCTGTGGATAGAAAAGCCAAAGTCTAGATTGAGACCAGCTCCTTCTAGTCTGAAGTCCTTCCCCTGGGGAGGGAGCAAGCTACACACAGGCTACACATCAAGTCAATGTGATTATTGATTTTGAGGGAAGACCTACCCACACAGGGACATCACGGCACATCAGAATACATGGTGGGGGCCCTATCTAATGTTTCTATATATGGAGAAAGGGAGGATAAAGTACTCTACCTGCAGGGAACTTCATCTCCTTGAAGCTCTTGAGGGGGGGTGGAATTCCCTCTCCTTCCACCAAGATGTGGTACTTCTTGCGAACACGGTCATGCCGGGCTTCAGACATGCTCAGCACGTATCGCGGGGCCTTCCAACTATGTAAGATGGTACCAACGGAACTGAGTGATGCCCCTAGGTACCAGCTGGAGATTCTCCCTTCAGCTGAACTGAACCAGACCTTTCCCATCATATGGGTGGGATCCTTGAGGGCCGGAGTTATGGTTGGGTTCTCCTCTATCTCTCTTGGTGTTCTTTATTAACTACTATATGGACCCTGAGAGGCTGCCCAGACTTGGCACTAGTGCCAGCTGCTTAGAAAAGCTTTTCCTTAAACATCCTTCTCTCTCCCTTTAGCCTCCTCCATCCCCAGTCTTTCAGGTGACCCTCAACTATAAAAACATAACAATAATACTCATTTCCAGAGCACTTTCCAATCTGCAAAAGAGCTGTGCTCCCAACATTCTGGTAGGAATCGTATTATTATATCCCCATTTTACAGAGAAGGATATTGGAGTTCAAGAGAGGAAATGACTTGACCAACATCACAGAATTAAGTAGATGACTGAATCGCAGAGCTGTGAGGAACCTCAAGTCATCCAGCCCACTCCAATTACAACTCAACCCTAGCTCTTATGACCCATCTCCATTTCCCTAGAGTACACAGCCAGCCCAAGGCACAGCTTGCCATATAAAGGCATGGGTGTCATAACTCAGTATCTGCAGATGACACTAAGCTGGAGATATAGGAAAAACACTACATAACAAGTCAGGATCCAAAAGGGCCTTGACAGGATTGAATATTGGGCTAAAGCTAAGAAGATAAAATTCAATAAAGGTAAATGCCAAATCTTACATTTGGGTAAAAAAAAAGATCAACTTCATAAATACAAGATGGAGGAGGCATGGATAGAGAGAAATTTGTCTGAAAAATATGTGACAGTTTTAGTGGCCCACAAACTAAATATGAGTCAGCTACAAAAGCCAATGTATCCCTGGGCTGGAATGAAGGAAGGAGCACAGCTTCCAAGAATAGAAAGGCAGGGGTCTCACTGTGGAAGCTACAGGTTGAGGATAACCTTGTTTGTGCTGGAGAGTATATAGAGGAGGAAAACTAGAATGGTGAAGGGCTATCAGGACAATTGAAAAAACCAAGGAGGGGGAGCTAGGTGGTTCAGTGGATAGAGTACAGGAAGTCCTGGGTTTAAATCTGGCCTCAGACATTTCCTAGCTGTGTGACCCTAGAAAAATCACTTAAATCCAATTGCCTGGACCGTACCACTCTTCTGCCTTGGATTCAATACTCAGCATTGATTCTAAGACAGAAGGTAAAGGTTGAATGAAAGAAAGAACTGGAGATGCTCAAAGTAGAGAAGAGAAGACTCAGAAAAGTCATAACTTCAAGTATGTGAAGGATGATCATGTGAAAAAGGAATTAGTTATATCCATTTGGTCCCAGAGAGCAGAATCAGGAGTAATAATGATTAGAAATAGCAAAGGACCTGATTTAGAGCTGATTTTAGAAAACCTTTCCTAAGAATCAGACCTGACCCCAGGTGAAAGGGCTGCTCCTGGAGGTGGTGGCTTGGATGTCTTCAAGCAGAGGCTGGATGATTACTTATTAAGTCTGTCAAAGGTAGTCTCAGATACTTCCTAGCATGTCACCTAATCCTGATTACCTAGCCCTTAACCTATCTTCAAGTGATACTCTATATATTAACTTAAAGAGAGAAGGTAAGGGTTAAAAAAAAGTCATAGGAGGGACTCCTTCTAGGCTAGAAAAGACAGGACTGAGGTCCCTTTCAACCCTCAGTCTACCACTCTAGATTCTAGTACCTGGTTTTGATGGGATCATCATAGGTAATTCCTTTCGCCATTTCTTTCACCGACATGAGAGCTAAGAGCAAATAAAACAAAGTTACAGTAGACTTCCAGATCCCTGTTACCCTTCCAAAGGGCTGACCCCTTTCATCTCAGGCACCTGGGGAGCCCACAAGAGCTAGCTGTCCCAACCTAGTCAGCTTCCATTCCTAAAAAAATATGCCTTGGCCCAGATAAGTAGCATTGGTGTCCTGCTAGACTCACCTCGGCCCTCTGCCACACTCTCCAAGATCTTTTCTTCCTCTTTCAGTTGCTTCTCCTTTGCAGACTCTTTCCGGGCTGGGGAATAAGTCAGAGGGAATCTGTAAGCAAGGCTCTGAGCCTAAGGTGCTCTGAGGCCCCTCATTAAGCAATCTCAGGAGTTGGAAATGACCAGAGATCATCTGATCCAATTAATATCTAAGGAGGAATTCCTTCTCCAAGAAAAATATAACCAGTAACTACCCAGCCTTCACTTAAAGACCTAAAGGTCATCATAAGGCAGCCAAGAGACTACCCCCAGAGCAGGAGAATGAAGACTGAAGGACTCCTGCTATCCACACTAGGCCCAGCATTTTTTTTTCTTCTTTTCTTCCTTTTCCCCTTGTTCCTAAAAGCCAGGGGCAGCACCGCAAATATGCCCACACTCCCAACCCTGCTACCTTCTGCCTTCTCCTTCAAGTGCTGGTGCTGGTCCAGGAGGCTGACATTGGATTGGGGACCCAAGGGAATGTCATCTTCATCCCCTCGGGGCTCACTGCCGCTGTCTTTCTGCTCCTCTTCTGTTGCTCCCTTCCGCCGCATCTGCAGCAACTTCTGTAACTACAGAAGGGATCAAAGGTATGGAACCAGGGGCTATTGGCCTCACCAAGTGGGAAGGCTGAGCTCTCTCATTCCTTCCTCCTTTCATGGGTCTTGGGATCCTCCCCTTCCCACCTCCATCCCAAACCATTCCATCCAGGGCCACCCTTAGCCTCCTACCATTTGCTGTTTTCTCTGCTTGACTGGCACATAGGGAATGTAGTCCTCATCTTCTGACAGGCCCCCTGCTGGGTCATCATCTTCTTCTCGAGATCTCTGGGTAGAGTGACAGGTCATATAGATAATGCACAGGAGTGTGGGGTAGCAGAAAGAACACTGGATTTGGAATCAATTTAGTTCAACAAGCACTTATTAAGTGCAGGTTTCCTGTGCCATGTATTATGCTTAGTTCTAAGGAGCCAAAGATAAAAAAATGAAGATGGACCCTCTTGGCAAGGAGCTTCCAATCTAGTTCAGGAAAAACAATATGTACAGTAAGTAAATATAAAAAATGTTCAATGTAATGTGGGTGTTAATGGGTTAACAGAAGAGCTCTGGAAAGACACTAACCCCATGAAGGAAGTGATACTGGATTGAGCTGAGCCTTGAATGGAGTTAAGGATTCTAACAATTGGAGGGGAGATAGAAAGGCATTTCAGAAGTGGGCAAAGACTCAGAGTCAGATGGGAAGGGAAAAAGGGAATGGTAAAGAAAAAGCCAGTAGGCCATTTGGCTGGAATATAAGAATGGGGGAGGTAGTATTGAGAGGAGATAAGGAATATGAGGTTGGATTCAAATAGTGAGAGCCCTTAATGTCAAACAAAGCAATTTTTATTTTATCTTTGAGAGAATGATGAGCCACTGAAGCTTTCTAAACAAGGGAGTGTCCATGTTGACCTTTTAAGAAAATTGATACTACATATATCACAAAGCTATTCTCAGGAAAATAGTTTTTTTTTTTAAAGTACTAAAGAGATGTGAATTATTATTGGCAAGGGAAAGTTCACACCTATCATAAGTCAGGAAAGATAACTGAATCAGAAATTAAGGCCTATAAAGGTCCTGAGAGATCAACTTGTTCAGTTTTACAGTTGAGGAAACAGCCCAGGAAAGGGGAGTT
Organism: Monodelphis domestica; assembly: GCF_027887165.1. Classification (NCBI taxonomy): domain Eukaryota; kingdom Metazoa; phylum Chordata; class Mammalia; order Didelphimorphia; family Didelphidae; genus Monodelphis; species Monodelphis domestica. The sequence goes on along the minus strand of NC_077227.1, from coordinate 390,023,696 downwards.
AACTCCCAAGGTCATTGAGTTGAAGAGTTGGAGCACCAATCCAGAAACTCACTCATCCCAGGTCAACAGCACAGTCTTCATCTTTTCTGTTTCCTGGGCCCCATGGGCAAAAGTTTTTCCAAGTCTGGTAAAACTGATGGACCCCAAGAATGATGTTTTTAAATGCATAAAATAAAATATTACAAAGGAAACCAATTATCCTGAAAATTGTATATATAGATATAGATGGATATCTATATCCACACACACTTTTAAATGAGTAAGAAACCCCTGGTTTCTTTGCATTAGATGTTGTCTTGCCTCTTCTTTTTTAATTTTTAAATTTTATTTTCAGTTCCAAATTCTTTCCTTCCCTAAATAACCTCCTCTATTCATCAAGAAGGCAAGAAATTGGGAAGCTAGGTGGCTCAGTGGATTAAGAGCCAAGTCTGGAGATAGGAGGTCCTGTTTTCAAATCTGGCCTCAGACACTTCCTAGCTGTGTAACCCTGGGCAAGTCATTGAATGACAATCACCTAACCCTTACCTCTCTTTTGCTTTAGAACCAATAAGTAGTATTAATTCTAAGGTAGAAGGTAAAGGGTTTTTTTTTAAAAAAGGACAATGCATATTTGTTTAACTTCTTCAAAAAAATTACAAACCACACACACTCTTGTTGCATTTTCTTGTTTTAATTAGAACCTGGCTTCCAACAGTAATAGCCTCCTGAAACAGCTCTCTTCCAGGTTAATACTGACCTTCTTATCACCAAATACAATGGTGGGTTCCCCTCCCCAAGTTTTTCAAGTCCTTGACTTCTCTTTCATATATTATACTGATGGATCCCTCCTTCTAACCTTTCTTGGTACCCTCTATTGCCCCATGGCTTCCAAGTCACTGCTCTCTCCAGGTTTTCCTATCATCTTTCTGACCACCCCTTCAATCATCTTCCTTCCTAAACCTGCCCTTTACCCTGACTTCTGTTTCTGTGAGGGTACCACTATTTTTCTAATCACTCAAGTTCACAATTCTGGATCTTCTTTTTCCACATTTCCATCCCCCAAACCCCTCAATTAAATTAGGTGTCAAGTCTTGTCCATTCCAGCTATTCCCTTCCCTCTAATCATAGATACCTCATTGCCTGAACTATTACAGAGCCTGGTTTTATTTGGCCTTTTCTGCCTCCAGTCTTTCCCCTCAACAATACATCTTTCACATAGACACTAAGATAATAGACAACAAAGTAACAATGTTACTTCCCTGCTCAAAAGACTTAAGTGGTTCCTTATTATTTCTAGAACTCCAGGAGAACTCTTTTTAAAAAAATAATTTTTTGCATTCATTTTGTAAATTTTGGGGTTCCAAACTCTCTCTCCCTCCCTCTGTCCCCTCCCCCTACCAATTGAGAAGGCAAGCAATATATCTTGAAAGTACATTTATCAAAATATCATTATCAGCCATAATTATATTGTTTGTCTTCTCAATAGGTGCCATAGGAATGGGCTGGAAAGAATTTGGAACTCAAAACTTTTTATATGTAATTGGAAAATATTTAATGAAATAAATAAAAAGCATATTAAAAAAACTGTGAAATCATGCAGTGAACGAGAGCTCTGAACCTTTTTTATGCCAGTCCTCTTTGGCAGTGTCAACATGGAATCTAGAAACCCCAAACTTGGAGCCTAATTAGATCTGATGAACCCCAAGTTTTAGGACTAGATTGTAAATTGGAGACCCTAAAGTTTGTACTTGTTCCCTGTTCCTGTAAGAATCCACCCATTAGGGAATACCAAGCTAGCAGTTTCAGACTGAATAATGGACCCTAAGGTAAATGGCAATCCCAGTTTGGTGGGGCTAAGAATATGCTAAGTGCCTCTTTTTTGCCTTAGAAACTTCTTCCATAGTACCACATCCACTGTTCGAGGATCACTCAGTACCTTTATTTTATGAAACTGACTTGCTGCCAACTTTGCTAAGAAGGCCTTAGGGTCCATTTTTCAGTCTGAAACTGCTAGCTTGGTATTCCCTAATGGGTGGATTCTTACAGGAACAGGGAACAAGTACAAATTTTGGGATCTCCAACTTAAAATCTAGTCCTAAAATTTGGGGTTCATCAGATCTGTCAACATAGAATCTAGAAGCCCCCAAATTTGTAGCCTAGAAAGACTTAGTGATTCCCTAGTTTTATTTAGCTAGGAGGTGAAAGCCTCAGGTTTGAGCCTGTACCTGTGAGAATCCACAATTCACTTCAGATGGGGTCTAAGCCCAAGACAAAGCCGAATGACTTTTTGGCACAGTAAGCATTGAGTCAGTCCCACAAGCCGAAGGTCCCGAGTTCGATCCTCAGAAGGAGGGTGTGATATACAGGGAGAGGTTTCTAAAGAACTTTCTGCTCCATCTAAACTCTCTAGGAGAGAATAAAATGACGACACCCCCCATCCAACCCCCCTGGCCGGGTGTTGAACCTTTCAGAGTTGATCTCACCCTCCTCATTCCCCTTTGGAGATTCTGTGCTTCAACCCCAACCACCTTTGCTTAGGCTCTTCCCTGTCGCACGCCCCATTCTACCACAGGGCCGCTAAATAGGTGTTTCCTGATGGAGGACTGATGAGGAAGAATTCACTTTGCAAACTCATCTAGTGTTTTGGAAATTGGGGCTCTGGTCTCCTCGTTTCCCAGGCCTGCCTGTCCCTCGAGGGCTGCGCGGTTCTTTCCCCAGGCCCACGTAGGGGTCCGTGGGAAACTCTCCTGGGGTTTCTGAACGCGAATAAGAATACGGTTATTACTGTCTTTCGGTATAAACCGCATTCTTCGTAAACCTGAACATTTCCTTTTATGCATTTGTAAAAATGAATTTATGTATTTTAAAAGATTTGGAGGAGTCTTTGATGCAAAAACAAAGGTTAAGGAACCCAAGCTCAAAGGCTCCCATCGTAGGAGGCCGTGGGGAGAGACCCGGGGAAGGGAAAACCCTGGATTCAGCCCGACAAGGGGGTTCACTCCCGGAACTGCCCTGGGCCTTCTGTGTCATGCTGGTTGTCGATTACCCTCTCAGCGCCTCGGTTTCCTCATCCATATAAAGGGGGATAAAGAGTGAAAGTTGCGTACAGCCCAGGTTACCATAGGGGCCTCGGGGCTTTTTCTGGCTAACTGAGCTACGGATAATACCGAGAGGGTAAGGGAAATAAAGAAAAAGCCAAACAGAGACCCATCACTGGGATCCCGCGCGTACCTTCCTATCTGCTTCCGGCTCCTCCATGTTGCGTGGATCAGTCACGTGGCACACAAACCCCACCCCTATCTGAATTTACCCAATCCTGTCTCCCAGCAACCCTCCTGAGTGGTCCTGGACTCTTTTATAGGCCACGTCAAGGGACAAGCTTCCTTCCAACAGTGGCAGAAGTAGAATATGAGCACAGGATGGATAGCGGAAGTCCAAGCGCCTTAGGGCGGGGCTTAGCGCTTTCGTTGTTGTGGGCCTGTGGAAGATCAGAGACGCGCGCCCCCTGGAGAGACTTCCTTGAACTGATCGTCCCCGGCTGCTTCTGGGCCTAAAGGTAACTCATTCAAAACAGGGGTGACTGGTTAGGAGTGGGGTAGTCTTAGTATCATTCTTGAAAACCGTTGATTTTTTTAACACTCTCATTTTACCATCTGTGGAAATTGAGGCCCAAAGAAAAGAAAAAAAGGAAAAAAAATTGTTCCAAGGCACTACACTCCAAAAGTCAGTAGGTAGCAAAGCAAGGATTTGAGGCCAAGTCCTTTTCTAATCATCATAATTTTTGAATGAGTATTACATGATTATTATTAATCTTGTTCTCATCTGTTTTTATTAAATTCAGATCAAAACAGTCACTATCCTACTATTATTCTTTCATATGTAATGTTCTACTACTGCCCAGATGCATAAAATATTGGGACCTAAATAAAACCACCAAGATGTAGGGTAGGTCCTCTGTAAAAGCTCTATGGGTTCCAAATCTATGGGTTTCCAATTAAAATGAGATATGCATATAAAAACAACTGTAAGGTTTCAATCTTTGCCTATCAGATTGCCAAAAGATGATTATGGTAAAGGTTAGAGGGAATGTAGGACAGGCATGCTAAGGTACCAGTGGTAAAACTAAGAACAGTTCTGGAAAGCCATTTGGAATTACACATTATATTCCAAAAGTCCCCAAACTGTACAAATCTTTTTCCTACCAATACTACTAGGTATATAAAACAAAGAAGTGAATGGCAGAAAGGATCCATAATAGACTGTATGTATTCATATGTAATATGTACATATGCATAAATATGCACACATATACAAGCATTTTTTGGGAGAGCAAATAACTGGAAACACAGAGGGTGTCCATCAGTTGAGGAATGGCTAAACAAATGATAGTTGTATGTGAATGCAGTATAAGAAATAATAAAATGTGAAGAATTCAAAGAAACTTGGTAAGATTTTATAAATTGATACAGAGCAAAATAGGAAGAAACATGAGAACCATTTGCCTATTGAGTGAAATAATGAAAAGGAAAAAACCCTGAAAGTCTTTAGAACCTTGATCAATGAAATGATTATGACTTCAGAAAACCGATGATGCTGTATACTTACTTCCTGCTTCTTGGCAGAGTGATGATAAACTACAGGCATGGAATGAGACACTCATTTTTATATGTGGCTACTGTGTTGGTCCCACTGGGGAGATCTTTCATATATTTGTATGAGGTATGGATTAGTGAGAAGGAATGGACACAAAAGGAAAACATCAAAACAAAAAATATAGAAGAAAACGAAGTTCAGAAGGGGACACAGTAATATAGTTTCAACCATTTTAAATTTAATATATACTTAAAATTTGTGTAACAATTAATAGTTGATATACAATTTTTTGTTTGTTGTATAATGTAATGTTTGTTGATGATTGTTAAATTTGCAATAAAGAAAAAATTTTAAAGGATCTATTAGAGAATATGGACAAGGATTGGACAAGAAAATGTGGATCAATGTTTTACATTGATGGGAAGATCATAGACCCGTGGAAATATTGAAATATGAGTACTAATAGTAAACAAAAATAGCTCACATTCATAGAGCTCTTTATAGTTTACATTCTCTCATTCTGTCCCAATAGCCTTGTTAGGGACTTGAGGAAGTTTAGGGTCCATAAATACTTTCTTTAAAACAACCCTAGGTAATAGATAGTGCAAGTATGAATATTCATTTTTACAAGTTGAAGAAATGAACTTAGAAATAGGAAGTGACTTGCCTAAACTCACCAAAATAATAGGGTGAAGAGATAGGAACACAAATCTAGGTTTCTAGATCTCCAAATCTAGAACTATTTCTATTACACATTAAACTAGGAGAAAGAGGGGGGTAAAGGCAGAGAACTAATGAACAGCATTTATAATGCATCTACTGTGTATCGGGCCCTGTGCGAAATATTTTTCTTAAAGGTAGTCCTTGCCCTCAAGGAGTTTACATCCAAATAGGGAGAAAAAACACATAGAGAACAGTGAAGTAAGGAGTAAGGTAGAAAGGGGGTAAGGATATAACATAAGGGTCAGTAGCCACAACGAGATGGTGAAATGTGACATGCCCTCAGTAAATGGCTACATGGGACCTAAAGCTAAAATGTAGTCTAGTGTCCAAGATCAATCTTTAATTTATAGTGGGCTTAAGTGGGCAAACTTTCACAAACTCAAACACTAATCCGTTGGGTCAGAGGTCTGGAGAGCCAAAGATTAGCAGATTAATTTCTTCATGGAATGGAAGTATGGATTCTGGGAAGAACTTGGTGTGGAGATCTAGGTCTTAAGGCCATTGTGAAGAATGCTGGTTCAGGTGGAGAAGTGCAGGTCAGCAATGTCAGGCAGAGAGTAAGATGAGTGGATAGCTAAAGTAGGAACTCCAAAAATGAGTGGATTAACTTGGGGGGGGGGGGCTGGAAGACTTATATGAGAAAAGATTAGGATCAGAATTGTCTGATAAACAGCAAAAGTAAGAATGGGGAAAACAAGTTTACACAGAGCTTAGTATGAGAATTAACTAAGCAAAGGCATCCCAAGAACATTTGAGGATGAAGCTGAAAAGAAGATAGGCAAAAAATAAAAATTAAAAAAAAATGGAAAAGCAAGCTCTATAAAGATGTTTATGATAAACCCTCTGCCATAAGAAAGTGGAGTCACTACATTTAGAACCTATCTTTACAATTACAGATATGCGTTATGAAGTAGGAAAGACATTAAAGAAAATACAGATGGCAAAAGAAGGTGGACAAAACAAATAAACCAATATATATCTCCTTAATGAAGGTGATACAATTTGATGAAGGATCAATTTTCAACAGAGAATGGATCCCAAAGTCTCAGGAAAAGAATTTTGATATTATTATTATCCAAAATAATCAATCAAGAAACTGTTCATAACCATTAACACAAATGACTATTTTCCCATCTGTACAAAATGTTCACATGAATGCTCTACACCATTAATAGCACCGTTGTTGAAAGTTTGAGAAGGGAACAGGTAGTCTATTAAAATTATATTTTAGATGAATACTATTATGCTTTAAAAAATGAAGAGGATAGTTTCAGAAAAAACCTGGGACATCTTATATAAACTGATGCAAGGTGAAATGAGCAGAACTAGGAGAACAATATACACAGGAATAACAATATTGTAACAGTTATCAACTGTGAATAACTTAGCAACTTAACTTATCAATGCAATGATCCACAATAATTCCAAAATACTAATGACAAAAAAAATGCTATCCACTTCCTGAGAGAAAACTGATAGACTGTGAATGCATACTGAAGCATGTTTTTTTCTTTTTCTTTTTGCTTCTCTCTTTCCTTACAACATGATTAAAATAGAAATCATGTTTTGCATGACTTCAAATGTATAAGGGGTATTGTATTTTTTTCCTTCTCAATGTGATGTGGGGAGGGAGAGAACTTGGAAATAAAATAAAAATATAAAATATATTTAAATGATATTCTATAAGGATAAAGATAAAAATCAGTTTAAATAATACTTGGCAAGATATCCAACAAAGTAAAGTAATTCCAAGGGCATTTCAAGAATGTAAAGTGAAAAATACAAACTAGGGAAAAAAAGGGGATAAATTTTTTAAAAAGAAGAAAATGTCTTCTCCATCAAGGATAGTAGAACCACTACACTGAGATTTTAGCATAATAGTTCCAGATATGCTTATAAAGGAGATAAAAATGATAAGAAAGGGAACCAAGGCAGGAAAAACTAGCTGGATTGGACTAAGTATATATATAGCAATCTTTACTGGAGGAGACATATCTGTAAAGGTGTGATGATTGACATATAAGGGATATAAAGGAGGAGATATACCCAATGTGTGAAAAAAACAAACAAACCTAAGACCCTATTATTACTGGAAAAAAGATGACCTAAAGAACATGGGTAACTACCAACTTTTTCTCACATCTGTATAAAATCTAAATGAAAGTAAGCTAGCTATACATGAATCTGGGGCATCTTTAATGAATAACGAGTAGTAGACAAGCAGGCTTTTGATGGCAATATTTAACCCATATCTTTATTTCACAACTAACTAAAAGAGTAGAAAATATAAAATCCTATTGTGCTTACTGTTTATTATGGAAAAGCATTTGATTTAGTAGGACAAAATGCTGCTTTAAAGGCTCTGAAATTACTCCTATTTGTACATCAAGATTATTCATGTTTCTTTGGAAGGTATATCAAAAATTGCCCATTTTGATAATAATAAATATCAAGTAATGAATAAAATGGTATTTACCACTATGATCCAATGCTCCTTTGTGGATAACATCCTGCTGATTGTGTCAAGCTCCAAGATATGACAGAACTGCCTGGAACAGATCTGTAATCACCCAAAGACATGAATTTTCCATTCCTATTTGGGTCTTTCCAGACCAAGTTGATCAAGAGCGTTTACTAATTAGATTTATTTTTTTTAATCCTTACTTTTTGTTCTAGTAACAACTCTTAAGACAGAAGGGCTAAGGAAACAGAATTAAATTAACTGCCCAGAGTCACACAGCTCTAAGGCCACATTTGAACCCAGATTCTCTCAACTCTATCTACTGTGCCTCTTAGCTGCCCCTTATTGATTAGATTTTGACATGAATTTAGATGTGCAGAGACCCTAATAGATGAATGGACACCCTAAAACACTTGTTCACAATTTTATAGACTTGTGAGACACAGGACAGATGAACAATTTGAATCCAGAGTTGAAAAGTAGGCGGAGGATAGAGTGGATTGCATTCAGGAAATTACAAAAAACTCCTTTGCTGATCCCAAGTTTCCCCTGAAAGAAAAGGCCCATCTGAGTGCTACTTATGTCCTATTAGTGCTACTATATAGCAGTGGGAGACAGAACACAACTGTTTCTGAAGTTAGTGTCACACAAGGTGGTGAAAAGAAGGTGGTGGGTATTGTGACAAGGAAATCACTTTAAAAGACTGATATATATTAATTTAAGGTCACCAAGGAATTCAGCTATGTAATTCCTAAATGAAAACTCAAGTCAGCCGTCAACCTTTTATAGAGTTTAATTACAGACAGGAGGAAGAAAGGAATTAGAGAGAGAGAGAGAGAGGGAGAGAGAAAGGGGAGAGAAGGGAATAGGGCTTAAATACCCCTTCTGTTTAGGCTGGGCCAAAAGGCCCAAGCCCTTAGATAGCTGGGGCAAAGAAAAGAGATCAGTCCCTATTACTCACGTGACCAAAATGGAGAAACAGTCTCAGAGGCCCCCACCTTCAGGTTCCTTCAGAGCAAGCTTCTCAGAGCACCTCTCCAACCACTCAGAGCCAAAACTCTCCAACCACCCCCTCAGTCCTCAGACCCCTCTATCTTTAAGGAAACCATCCAAGTTGCCTCCCCTCAGTTCTCACATCTACCAATCACTGTCCATCATTTTCCCTGTGCCAATGGTGGCTCTAGCTTAACCCAGGACCACCCAGAGGTCTGTGGCTTTGCACATGTCTGTTGAAGGTCATATTCTCAAATAATTAAATTTTGATCTATGCTGCAGCCCTTCCTAAATCCTGTTAGGACTGAGTGGGGTGGAAATTGTATTTTCCAAGACCTGGTTCTGTCATTCCAAGTATCTCTATTGTATCAATTCTAAAATCAATCATGACTCAAAGAAATTCCTGTTCTGTGCTTAAGCATAGGTCAAAGCCCTTTCCATTGTTCAGCAAAAGGTTTCTGTCCTAAAGTAATCTTAAGAAGGGAGGAGAAGGAACCTCCTATGCCAATGGGGTTCACATTCCAATACACTATCAGTAAGAAATTTTCCAAGTATGAAATTTCCCAATGGTGAAATTTCCAACATTTATAAGTCTAAGAAATTTTAAGGTTTACAGTATCAACAAAATGCAGTTAGGAACAATTTTTGATGTTTGGACCATTATTAATTTTTTCCCTTCCTTTTCTTTCTTTTAAAGAAAATTCTTTGTTATAAGGAATGGTTTTGATGGGGGCAGTGGACACAGGAAATCTAGAGATCATCCAGTTCAATACTTTCATTTTATAGGAATGGAAACTGAGGTCCTGAGAAGGCTTTTGATCTGTTTTTATTATGTTCTCCCCTATCTATGACTTGGGCAAATTATTCTCCATACCTATAATGTAGTCTCTTACCACATCCTCCTATTGACACCATTCTTCAGGGAGGTCCTGCCCAGGTGCCACCTTTTCCACAGTGTATTCCCTAATCTTCTCCAAGTCAGCTACTGTCTATCCACCCCTGGATTGTGTGAGGTTCAAATTAGAGAGAGTGAAAAAAAAAAAAAACACTTACCATCTATCTTAAAATTGATACTAATTATCAGTTCCAAGGCATAAGACTGATGAGGATTAGGCAATTGAGGTTAAGTGACTAGTCCAAGCTTACACAGCTTGGAGGGTGTCTGGCGTCATATTTGAACCCAGGATCTCCTATCTCCAAGCCTCTTTCTCTATCCACTGAGCCACCTACTTGCCCCCAAAGATATATTTTATATTTTTTTGAATTCAACATTTAATAAATACTTTATACAAAGTATTGTGCTAGGTACTAGAGGAGACACAAAATGTAGACAAGGAAGAAAAACAGAAGATACAGTATCACATGCTAAATACTTTAGAGATATGAAAAACAATATGTCCTGTGACATCCCAGGGAGAGGTTAGCAAGGATTAGGAACCAATAACAAGGATTAGGGAAAGTTAGAGGAAGGAAATAACATTTGAGTTGAGCTTTTGCATGAGTAGAAATTCAACCAAAAAAGAAGGCTAAAGAGGACATTACAAACACAGTAAATAATATGGGAAAAGGCATATTGCCAAGGAGAACAGGGATAATCTTTTGCCTTTGTATCTCCAGTGTTAAGCACATAGTAGGCATTTAATACTTATTGACTGACTGACTATAGTACAGAATACAAACTCTATGACCTGTCATCTAAGATGCTCCTTGTCTAAGGCAATTTCACATGACTTATTGTCTATTATCCACTTCCTCATTCTATGTTATACAATTGATTTTTTTGAACTTGAGTTTAGAATTTACATTTATTCCTATTAAATTTAATCTCATTAGATTTGGCCCATTGTCATAGCCAATTGAGATCTTTTTAGAAATTGACTCTGCCATCAAATGTATTAGTTGTCCCTCTCAGTTTTTTGTCATCTCTAAAATATATAAAAATGTTTTCTGTGTCTTAATGCAGTTCATTGGTGAAGCTTTTAAATAGTCCATGGTCAAGAACAAATCTCTAGGGCAGCATTGGTGAAGTATTGGCACACATGCCAGCTAGGAATGGCAAACTACTCCATTTCTTTTCTTCCTAGCACCATAGGACATTTTTTTGCATGCCCTACCCCTCTGTCCAACCACCCAAAAGGGCCTCACTGTTCTCTCCAGTAATGCAGGGGGTTCACAGACAGCCTGAATATGCCCTCTGGGCACTCAGACTTGAAAACCTTCCCCAATGCTGCTCTAGGGTAAGCAGCTAGCAGCTAGAGAATATAGTTGATGAATACTCTTCAACTAGTTCTGAATTTACTTGCCCATCCTTTCAAATCTTGTGGCATTTTTCTTGTTCTTCATAGCCTTTCCATGATCACAATAATCACATCTTCCAATTCTTTCAGTAATGTGGATGTAGTGTGCCTGGGCCTCTTTGTGAGAATTTAACACTAATCCATACCCCTTTTTTTCTTTTCCTTTAATTTTTTTAAACCCTTACTTTCTATTTATTTAACTTTTTTACATATAAGTATATAAAATGACAAATTTCCACATGTTTTCCAAAGTCATATGATCCAAATTGTCTCCCTTCCTTCTTCATTCCCCACTCCTAAAGCTGGCAAGCAATTCAATCTGGGTTATATATGTATTATCATGCAAAAACTATTTCCATTTTATTCCTTTTTGTAAGTATATAAGTAATCTTATAAAATCAGAATCCTCCCCAAACCCAAATAAATAAATGAAAAATTGTATGTTTTCATCTGTATTCCTACTCCAACAATTCTTTCTTTGGAGGTGGGGAGCAAAAATTCTTGGTCATAAGTCCCTTGGAATTGTCTTGGATCATTGTATTGCTGATATTAGCTGAGTCTATAACATTTGATCATTCCACAATATAGCTGTTACTGTGTATAATGTTTTCCTGGTTCTGCTTATTTTACCCTGCATCAGTACATATAGGTCTTTTCAACTCTTTCTGAAATCATCTTGTTCATTATTCCTTACAGCACAATCATATTCCATCACCATCATATAGCACAATTTGTTTAACCATTCCCCAGTTGAGGGACATCCCCTTAGTTTCTAATTCTTTGCCACCACAAAAAGAGCAGCTATAAATATTTTTGTACAAGCAGGTCCTTTCCCTTTTTAAAAAAATCTCTTTGGGATACAGACCTAGTAGTGGTATTACTGAATCAAAAGTTTCACATAAGTTTTATAGCTTTTGGGGCATAATTCCAAATAACCCTTCACAATGGTTGGATCAGTTCACAACTCCATCAGCAATGCATTAGTGTCCCAATGTTGTCACATTCCCTCCAACATTATTTTTCTTTACTGTCATATTGACTAATCTAATAGATGTGAAATGGTACATCAGAGTTGTTTTAATTTGCATTTCTCTAATCAAGTGAGATTTAGAACATTTTTTTCTTCTGATTATTGATAGCTTTGATTTCTTCATCTGAAAACTATTCATATTGTTTGACCATTTATCAATTGGAGAATGACATATTCCTACAAATTTGATTCAGTTATTCGTATATTTAAGAAATGAGGCCTTTATCAGAGAAACTTATTATAAAAAAATTCCCCCCTCCCCATTTGTTATTTCCCTTCTAATTGTGGTTGCACAATTTTGTGTTTGTACAAAAACATTTTTATTTAATCTAATCAAAATTATTCATTTTCATCTTGTAATGTCCTCTATCTCTTGTTTGGTCATAAATTTTCCCTTTTCCATGGATCTACCAGGTAAACTATTCTTTGTTTCCCTAATTATATATATAATATGTTTTACATCTATATCATATACACATTTTGACCTTATCTTGGTATATAGGGTATGAGATACTGATCTAAACCTAATTTTTGCCATACTTTTTCCCAATTTTCCCAGCAGTTTTTGTCAAATAGTGAGTTCTTATGCCAAAAGCTGGGATCTTTGGTTTTATCAAACACTAAATTGCTGAGGTCATTTACCTCTAGTAAAGTACATTGATTCACCCTTCTATTTCTTAGCTAGTACTAGATTGTTTTGATGATCACTGCTTTATTAAAGAACAGTTTGAGATCTGGTACTGCTAGGTCACCATCCTTCACCTTTTTTTTTAACTAGTTCCCTTGATATTCTTGATTTTTTTGTTCTTCCAGATGAATTTTGCTATTATTTTTTCTAGTTCTATAAAAGTTTTTGGTGGTTTGGTATTGCACTGGATAAAGGTAGGATTGTCATTTTTAATATATTAGCTTGGCCTACCCATGAGCAATTAATGTTTTTCTAATTGTTTAGATCTCACTTTGTGTGAAAAGTGTTTTGTAAAAAGTTTTTAAAAAGTGTTTTATAATTGTATTCATATCATTCCTGCTTTTGTCTTGGCAAATAGATTCCCAAGTATTTTATATTGTCTAAAATGACTTTAAATGGAATTTCTCTTTTCTAACTCTTGCTGCTGGGCTTTGTTGGAAAGATATAGAAATGCTGATGATTTCTGTGGATGTTTTGTATGTAACAACTTTGTTAAAGTTATTATTTCAATCAGTTTTTTAGTTGATTTTCTAGGATTCTCTTAAGTATATCATCTGTCATCCTCAAAGAGTGATAGTTTAATTTCCTCATTGTCTACTTTAATTCCTTCAATTTCTTTTTCTTTTCTTATTGCTAAAGCTAGCATTTCTAGCACAATATTAAATTATAAGTGGTGATAATAGGCATCCTTGTTTCACTCCTGATCTTACTGGGAAGACTTCTGACTTCTCTCCATTACAGATGATACTTGCTGATGGTTTTAGATAGTATTTATTATTTCAAGGAAAGGCCCTTTTATTCCTATGGTTTCCAGTGTTTTTTTTTTAGTCAATTTAGAACATTATTCCTTGGTTACAAGAATTATATTCTTTCCCTCCCTCTCTTCCCACTACCCTTCCCGTAGCTGACACACAATTCCACTGGGTATTATGTATGTCCTTGATCAGAACCTATTTCCATGTTTTGATGTTTACACTAGGATGTTCATTTAGAGTCTATATTCTCAATCATATCCCCTCAACCCATGTAATCAAGCAGTTGTTTTTCTTTGGTGTTTCTACTCCCACAGTTTTTCCTCTGAATGTGGACAGTGTTCTTTCTCATAGATCCCTCTGGGTTGTTCAGGATCACTGCATTGCCACTAATGGAGAAGTCCATTGCATTCAGTTGTACCACAGTGTATTGGTCTCTGTGTACAATGTTCTCCTGGTTCTGCTCCTTTCACTCTGCATCAATTCCTGGAGGTCGTTCCAGTTCACATGGAATTCCTCCACTTCATTATTTCTTTGAGCACAATAGTATTCCATCACCAACATCTACCACAATTTGTTCAGCCATTCCCCAATTGAAGGGCATCTCTTCATTTTCCAATTTTTTTGCCACCACAAAGAGTGCAGCTATGAATATTCTTGTACATGTATTTTTCCTTATTAGGTTTCCCGTGTTTTTAATAGAAATGGGTGCTTTATTTTATTGAAGGCTTTTTTTTACTTTTTTGGCAACTACTGAGATAATCATGTGATTCCTGTTAGTTTGCTTATTGATATAGTCAGTTATGCTGATAGTTTTCCTAATATTAAACCAGCCTTGCCTTCCTGATATAAATCCCACCTGGTCATAGTGAATAATCCTTGTGATGTATTACTGTGGTCTCTTTGCTAGTATTTTATTTAAAATTTTTGCATCGATATTAAGGAAATTGGTCTATAATTTTCTTTCTCCCTTTTAGTTTTCCTGGTTTAGGTATCAACACCATATTTGTGTCATAAAAAGAATCTTTCTTTGCTCATTTTGCCAAATAGTTTGTATAGTACTGGGATTACTCATTCTTTAAATTAATTTAATAGAATTCACTTCTGAATCCATTTGGCCTGGCAGAGGAGGGGGTGGTTCTGAGGGAGTTCACTGATGGCTTGTTTAAATTCTTTTTCTGAGATTGGATTATTTAAGTATTCGATTTCCTTTGTTTTGTTCATGTAGGCGATTTATATTTTTGTAACTATTCATCCATTTTCCTGGGATTTATCAGATTTACTCTCATATAATTGGGCAAAACAGTTCCTAATGATTGCTTTTATTTCCTCTTCATTGGAGATGAAAACACCCTTTTTATTTTTGATACTGGTAATTTGATTCTCTTCTTTCCTTTTTTAAAATTAAGTTGACCAATGTTCTATTTTCTTTTCTTTTTTTTTAATACAACTAAATCCTAGTCTTATTTCTTTTTTTTTTTTTTAAATAACCCTTACCTTCCGTCTTGGAGTCAATACTGTGTATTGGCTCCAAGGCAGAAGAGTGGTAAGGGTAGGCAATGGGGGTCAAGTGACTTGCCCAGGGTCACACAGCTGGGAAGTGTCTGAGGCCAGATTTGAACCTAGGACCTCCCGTCTCTAGGGCTAGCTCTCAATTCACTGAGCTACCCAGCTGCCCCCCTAGTCTTATTTCTTAGTTCAGTAATTCTTTTATTTTCACTTTTATTAATTTTTCTTTGATTTTTAGAATTTCCAATTTAGTTTTTAGTTGGGGATTTTCAATTTGTTCTTTTTCTATTTTTTTTTTTTGCTTGCATGCCCAACTCATTGATCTACTTTTTCTCTATTTTATTGATATACACATTCAGGGATATAAATTTTCCTCAGGGTACTACTTTGCCTGTATCCCATAAATTTTGATATGATGGCTCCTCATTGTTATTCTCTTTAAGAAAATCATTGCTTGTTTCTATGATTTGTTCTTTGACTCACCCATTTTGAAGAAGATTTAGTTTCCAACTAATTTTTAATTTGCATTGATTATAATTTTATTGCATTATAACCTGGAAAAGTTGCATTTATTATTTCTGAAATTAGTTGTGAAGTTTTTATATCCTAGAATGTGGTCAGTTTTTGCATATGTAACATGTGCTGCTGATTCAATTTTCTCCAGGTATCTAACATTTCTAAAATTTCATTCATTTCCTTTACTTTTATTTATTTTTTTAGTTAAATTTACCTAATTGTAATAAAGGAAGGAAGGTTGACATCCCCCACTAGTATAATTTTACTATATATTTCCTGTTTAAGTTCCTTTAGTTTCTCCTTTTAAAATCTGGAGGCTATACCATTTGGTGCATATATGTTAAGTACTGATATTACTTCATTGTCTATACTTCTTTTTATGAAGATATAATTACTTTCCTTATTTCTTTTAATCAGATATATTTTTGCTTTAGCTTTGACTGAGATCATAATTGTTAGTTGAAGCCTATATTCTCCTTCATCCCCATACCTTTATTCTGTGTGTGTCTACTTGCCTCAAATGTTCTTGTAAACAACATATTGTAGGACTCTTTTTTTTTTTTTTTTAAATCCTTACCTTCCATCTTGGAGTCAATACTGTGTATTGGCTCCAAGACAGAAGAGTGATAAGGGCTAGGCAACGGGGGTTAAGTGACTTGCCCAGGGTCACACAGCTAGGAAGTGGCTGAGGCCAGATTTGAACCTAGGACCTCCCATTTCTAGGCCTGGCTCTCAATCTACTGAGCCATCCAGCTGCCCCCAGGATACTGGTTTTTAATCCACTCTGCTATCCATTGTTTTATGGGTGAATTCATTCCATTTAGACTCACAGTTGTGATTACCATCTGTGTGTTCCCTTCCATATTCTTTTTCCCTTTTAATCATGCTCTTTCTCTTTTCACTCTTCCTTCACACGTGATCACACCCTTCCCACCACCACACTTATTCCCCTTCTACTTCTCTATAGGATATGATTCTATATCCCTGTTGAGTCTAGATATTATTCCTCTGTGAACCAATTCCAGTGAGGGCAAGGTTTAAGTATTGCCTGTCACCACTCTCATCCTCCCCTCTACTGTAAGTTTTGCCCCTCCCCACACCTCTTTATATGATATAATTTACACCATTTTATCTCTAACTTCTCAGTACAAATCTTTTTTTCACCTCTTGATTTTTTTTGCATATCATCCTAAATAGTTTACTACACACCCTAATTACTATGCTAATAATAAAAATTTCAAGTCACAAATATCATCTTTCCTTGTAGGAACAATTTTACTTTATTTAGTCCCTTAATTTTCCCCCCTTTATTTCCCTTTTTATGCTTCTCTTGAATTTTGGACATCAAATGTTCTGTTTAAGTCTGGTCTTTTCTTCAGGAATATTTTTAAATCTTCTATTTTTATTAAAGGAACATACTTTCTCCTGAAAGAATATAGTCAGTGTTGATTGGTAGGTGATTCTTGGTTGTAAACCCAATTCTCTTACCTTCCAGAATATCATATTCCAAGCCTTCTGATCCTTCAGTGTAGAAGCTGTCAGATCTGTGTAATCCTGACTGGGACACCATAATATCTGAATTGTTTCTTTCTGACTGCTTGCAGTATTTTCTCTTTGAGCTGGGAGAACTTGAACTTGGCTACAGAATTCCTGGGAGGTGTCATTTGAAGATTTGTTGCAGGAGGTGATCTGTGGATTGTTTCCATTTCTATTTTACCCTCTTGTTAAAGACTATCATGATTTTCAAGTACTCCAATAATTCTTAGATTGTCTCTCTTGGATCTATTTTCCAGGTCAGTTGTTTTTTCAATGAGATATTTCATATTTTCTTTTTAAAAACTTTTGTTTTATTGTTTCTTGATGTTTCACAAAGTCATTAGCTTCTCTTTGCTCAATTCAAATTTCTAAAGACTGATTTTCTTCTATGACCTTTGGACCCTGCTTTTCCATTTGGTCCATTCTACTTTTCATGGAACCCTTTTCACTTATTTTTTTACCTCTTTTTCTCATAGGTCAATTCTGTTTTTTATAAAACTCTTTTCTTCATTGTATTTTTAAGCCTAATTTTCCAGTTGACCAATTTTACTTTTAAGCTATTATTTTCTTTTTGCATTACTTTCATTTCTTTTTCTTATTTTTCTTCCACATCTTATTTGGTTTTTGAATTCCTTTTTGAGTTCTAGCACCTGAGACCAATTCCCAGTTTTCTTTGAATTTTTGCTTGTGGTTGCTCGGATCTCACTATCCTCTATTGAATCTGTGCCTTGCTCTTTGTCACCAGAGAAATTTTCTATGGTGAGGTTTCTTTTGCTGTTTGTTCATTTCTCCAGCCTTTTGTTGTCTGTGGACTGAGAGTTCTGAAAACTGCTGATTCTTTCTTCTCGGCTGATGGCTTGCAGGACTCAGCACTGTGAGCTAGGGGTTTCATTGCATGCTTGAAATAGATAAATACTATGGACTTTGGAACCTTACTGTGGGCTAGTGTCAAGGCTTGGGACTTTTAAAGGGTAGTTGTGGGGAGCTCTGCTGTTAGGTTAGGCAGGGTCCTGAAGTTGACTTATGCCCAGGCCTGGAACATGATGCAGTAGGTGGGGAGTGGTCAGCCCACATTCCTTGATGGGCAGTTCTATTTCTGGTTCTCCCTTATCCCATGAAAATTGACTCTGCCTACCTTTCAAATAATTTACCACAATAGAGCCCCCACACTCTATCTTGTTGGTTTTGTGATTCCTGTCATTTTGAGGTTGGTTTGAGAGGATTCTCAGAGTGGTTTTAGCTTTTGCTGCTGCTAAGCCATCTTGGCTCCCCAAATGAAATATTTTAAAATTGATTTGCAATTCTTAAAATACTATAAGTGTAATTTTTTTAAAGTTAGAAGCAATCCCTCTTTTAATCTCTCAAAATACTTTAGCTTTTCTCATGTACTTAATTTTCAAACTTGTATTTTAACCCCATATTTCCCATTTAGGTCATGGTTCCCTGAGGATAGAGGCTGTCATTTTTTTTTTATCTCTAGACAGTCTGTGTATTAATAGCAAGCACCCAAATGCTTCTTGATCACTGGTTAATGAAACTGGAATGACAAGAGACATGCAAAATAGAACAGATTTGTTGGCATGTAATAGTCATTATATATTTACACATATAAATTTCATTTTACATATATAAATATATATTGTATATGCATGCCAGGAACCTGCTAGACCCTAGAAATACAAAGACAAAAGGAATTCATCTTCAAGGAGTTTATAGTTTAGCAGAGGCTGAGAACATGTATTATATGTATATACAAAAAAGCAAGACAATTTTGGAGGGAAGTAGGAGCTACAGGAATAAGAAAAAGCTTCATTTAAGTGAACATTTAGCTGAACCTTAAAGAAAACTGAAGATTCTAAGAGGTGGGAGGAGAGAGCACATTCTAATCATGGGGGACAGCCACTGCAAAAGCACAAATGAGGAGTCAGGAGGGTCATGTACAAGGAACAATAAGACCAATTTGACTGAACCATAGTGTGTTAGAAGGTGCTATGGCAAAAGGTCAGAAAAGTAGATTAGGATCAGGTTGTCTGGAACTTTCAAAGCCAAATAGAGAAGTTTATATTTGATCCTTGAGCTAATATAAAGTCACTAGGAAGAATGCTTAACCTGGGGTCCATGAACTTAATTTTAAAAATATTTTGTTAACTATTTCAATATGATTGATTTCATAACTGAATGTAGTCTATTTTATGCATTTGAAAACATTAATCTAAGAAAGGTTTTGTAGGCTTTACTTAATAGTGAAAGGGCAATCACATCCAAAGTGAAGAACCATTGCCCTAGTTGTTTATTGAATAGAAGTGACATGTTCAGACCTGCATTTATGTAAAATCACTTTGGTGGCTGGATGGAGGATGGAGGACAGAAACTTGAGGCAAGGAGATCAGTGAGGTGACTATTATAATAGTCTAGGAGAGGGAGCAGCTAAGTGACTCAGTAGATTGAGAGCCAGGCCCAGAGATGAAAGGTCCTGGGTTCAAATTTGACCTCAGATACTTCCTAGCTGTGTGACCCTAGGCAAGTCATTTAACCCCCATTGCATAGCCCTTACTGCTCTTCTGCCTTGGAACTGATACTTAATATTGATTCCAAGGAAGTTAGGTTTTAAAACAAACAACACCCCCCCCCCAATAGTCAAGTTGAGAGGTAATGAGGGCTTAAACTATGTAGATGGAGAGAAGGGGGATATAAATGCAATAGAAGTGAAAATAGAAACAAGATGTATCATCAGATTGGGTATATGGGATGAAGGTGCAGCATGAGGGAAATGACACTGAAATTATAAACCTGGGTAACTAAAAGGATAATGATTTCTTCAACAGAAATGGGAGATTTCATGTTTTGTATGATAATACATGTATGACCCATATCAAATTGCTTACCATCTCCAGGAAGGGAGATAATTTGGATCATATAACTTCAAAAAACTTATGTGGAAAAATTGTTATTATATGTAATTGGTAAAACAAAATCTTTATGGGAGAGAGAGGGAGAGAGAGAGAAAGAAGGAATCTCAGAAGATGAATGACATTGAAAGAAAGATGAGTTATGTGTTGAATGTGATGAGTTTTGGATACTTGTATGTCTGCCTATCTAGTTTGGTATGTACCAAAGCTATTATAGGACTAAAGCTCAAGAGAGATACTAGGGCAGGATGTAAAGCCCTGGGGCAGAGTGTGGAGTGGAAGAAGAGGGATCATTAACATAGAGATGGTAACTGAACCCATTAAGGCTGATGAGGTCAAGTAGGAGTATAAAGTAAGAAGAGGACCACCTTCTCTTTAAACCACATTAAAACTCTACCATGAGACAACTAGGTTGTCATGAGACAACTAGGCTCAGTGGACTGAAAGCCAGGACTAGAAAGAGGAAGTCCTGGGTTCAAATTTGACCTCTGACGATTCCTAGCTGTGTAGTTGAGCAAGTCACTTTTACCTTTGCCTAGCCCTTACCACTCTTCTGCCTTGGACTAACACAGTATTGATTCTAAGACTGGAGGCAAGGGTTAAAAAAAATTTTCTCTACCAAACCCAGAAGTGGTACTTAAGATGAAGTCTGGAAGACCAGCTACATTTGATCAAATAGATACAGAATAAATCAACATTGAAGGTGGGTACAATTTTAGAGGCATTCAAGGTTGGATTTTTCAAGATATCAAAATAAATTCTACATAGAAAGATATATATAGCTTTTTAAAAAATTATTTCTAATTTAACATGGTGATTCTAATACTACCCTACTTGTTTAATGCTTCTTAACTTCATTTTGCTCCCTTCTAATGGACCTAAAATAATCTATGGATGCTCATTTTTCTCCCTTTTTGGGGTATCATTAGCATCAGCAGCTAGGTGGTATATTGCATACAACATTGGGTCTGGAATCCGGAAGATCTGAGTTCAAATATGGCCACAGACACTATTTATGTGACCCTGGGCAAGTCATTTAACTCATATTATAATACTAGAGAAGGAAATGGCAAACTACTCCAGTATCTTTGCCAAGAAAACCCCATGGACAAAATCTAAGAGGTAACATAGAATAGGGCATATCTGAACAACAAATTACTAATCCTCACAACCACTTAAATCCATCCACTTGCCAAGTCCTCCCTTGTAACAAATAACTATACTAAATGCACACATTGGCAACATATGAATTCTTTGCCTGTCCATCACCTCTTCCCCAAGATGTGGAAAGCATAATTGGTTTCCTAGATTGATTATAATCATTCTACATCATAAGTTTTTCATTCCTTTTCTTTTACAATAATATAATCATTATGGTGCAAATTTCATTGCATTAATATACCATAATTTCTTCAGCTACTCTACAATAGCTGAGTATTTTTTGTCACAAAAAAAGGGCTGCTATATTTTTGTACATATTGGTTCTTTCCTTTTTCTTTGTCTCTTTGTGATGTCTAATACTGGTATCTCTAGGTCAAAAAATCTGTACAATTTAGGGAATTTACAGATGGCTGGGCCACTTTGCAGTTTCAACAGCACACTATGTGTCCTCCCACAGCACCTCCAACAACCATCATTTTCCCTTTTTGTGATCTTTGCCAATCTGCTGGGTGTTAAGCAGAACCACCACAGTTGATTTAATTTGATTTCTCTTATTATCACTGATTTGGGACAACTTTTCATACAAAAAGCTTAATTTCCCTCTTTTGAGAACTGCAGAATCATATCCTTTGACCATTTGTCCTCTGGACAATGTTCTTGTACTTGCATATTTGTATTATCTTGGATATCAGAACCTCATTAGCAAAGTTTTTTGCAAAGATTTTCCTGGGCTGTTTCCCTCCCATTTGAGTTGACTTTGTTTCAACTTTAAATGATAAAAATTGTCCTTTCCCTTGTTTGGTAAAGAACTCTTTCCCTATCCATAATTTTGAAAGCTGTTTCCACCCATGCTTTGGTTGATCTTTTATGTCAAGGTTACCTATCCATTTGGAGTTTATTGTAGGATGTGTTGTTGTCAAATGTTAGTTTATACCTACTTTCTGCCAACACTTTTTTATTTTCCAACCAATTTTTAGTGATTATTGAGTCATTACCCTAGAATTGATAGAGTCGTTGATTTCATTGGACACTGTTGTCATATTCAGTTACTTTTGGATCTTGTGTACCTGGTCTCTTCTGGAAATTCAAAAAGAAAATACTATAGATAGTGCTTCTTCCATATAAAGGTAACTAAGATTGGCAGCTACCAACCATATACTCATTTCCTCATCTCTATGCAAATTTTTATGAAAAGCCTATGCATCCTTTTAGAGTATTCTAGATTTAAAAAATGTAAATGGAACAATCAGACTTTCATAGAATTTCATATACCTTTATAGTCACACAAACTAAGAGGTGGGGGGGAAAATCAGACTTAAGGAAAAACAAACATTAAACTTGGGAAATAATGCAGTCTTAAGGTTCTCGTCAAAGTATATCCCAAAGAGCAGCTTGGTGATTCAGTAAATAGAGAGCCAGGCCTGAAGATGAGACGTCCTGGGTTTGAATCTGGCCTCACACTTCCTAGCTGCATGATCCTGGGCAAGTCCTTTAACCTCAATTGCCTAGCACTTACTCCTCTTCTACCTTAGAACTGATACCTGGCATCAATTCTAATAGAGAAGTTAAGGGTTAAAAAAAAAAAGTATATCCCATACATCTTAAAATTATTTAAAACTACATAGCTTGTTCAGTGACCCACTGAGTGTTAATATCAATTGAGGCAAAAAGCAGATATATGCTCACTTAAGCTATTTGACAACTTCATAAAGAAGGTTCTGCAGAATACAGAAAGAATTCTCTATTGATGGTGGACAAGGTTCTCTAAATGATTTTATTCACAAATATACTTATCATAGTCAGCCCCAGCAAAGGATCCTCAAAATCCAGAGAGAGGAAACTGGCTTAACTAGCTACACTAAAAAAAAAAAATTAACTTTAAAAAAAATGGCTGTTACCCAGAATGACATCCATCTGGACCTGTCTGTTGAGCTAATTTATGTGGTCAGTACTCCTTCCCTCCTCAAAACATCTTGTATGCAATTATCTAAATAAACATTGTATCCTCCTGGCAGAATTTACACTCCTTGGTGTGCAGGGACATTTTTTTTTAATGTGCATTTCACAGAGTAGATATTTTAAGAATAATTGTTGAATGAATGGAAGTAGATAAATGTTGAATTGGACCCAGAATTCAGGAGAGAAGGATAGATTTTGGTTAGGGAAATCATGTGTGTTTTTAATGTTTCTGAGCTGCTTCCCACCCCCACCCCCTACAGCCCAGCTTCTTAATAGCTCTCATCCCATGGTGATGCCATATGTCTTATATATCATGAGTTCAGCAATCCCTTTCATTTAGAGAATGCTAAGAGACAGTTGGAGTGTGGACACCAAGGGAGGTGATAAAGAAACAAAAGTAGCCAATGGAGATGAAGTTATGAACGTCCAGTGGTCCCCACCCTTACCCCTAGCACAGGGAGGATGGATGATGACTCCTGCTGCCCCCTCTGCCCCATGAAGGCCACTCAGGCCTGTGCCTGCAGAAAACCTTGGCCTGGTTTGACCTTAAGTAAGTTGAACAAATCACTGTGCACACTGCCTGTGTCCAAATGTCATTTAATCTTTCAGCATGAAAGATCTTCACAGTATCAAAAGTAAAGAATTAAAAAAAAAAAAACAAACCCAAACACAGAAAGAGGCGCTGGGCAGGCAATTCTACCAGCTCCTCTGCCCCACAGTGCCCTGGGGGGAGCAGCCCGTCCCAGTCCGGGCTTCAAGAGTGGAGGCTGGCTAGCACCAGAAATCAGCTTTTCGAAGATCCAGAGTTTGTTTCCATCACAGCTCAGTGTCAATCCAGGTTTTGGTTCATCCAGGGGTAGGGGTTCTTAGGTGGTCAAGTGGCAAGTGGCCAGGTATGAATGTCAGCCACCAGGAGGGCAGGAGGGGGGGAGGGGAAGTACTTTCTCTCCAGATATTCAGCCAATACCCAAGAGCTACGACCATCCTGGAGAATAGTTCAGTGTGGACCAGGCAGGGGCTGGGGAAAAAAGAGGGTGATAACACAACCAGCTTCTTTTCCTGTTCCATAGTTTAGGCTTTTAACATATCAGGAATGGTTCCAACCCCTTTACTACCTCAACCCCCACCCCCACCCCTGTGATCCCCATGGTAACAGGAGCAGGCCTGCTTGCCATTGCCACTCCTTAAGTTACAAAAGGAAATACAAAACATTTATCGGCATATCTGGATTGCCTTCAATCCCCATGCCCATTTCCCCAGTCACAGGAAGGAGAACACATGTCTGGGAAGAGAGGAACAGGACAGAGTACAGTGGGTACATTCAAAAGGTGTTCTAGGTCTCAAGGAAAGTGGAACCACTTCTTGGGACGAGCATAGAAGATCATTTTTGCCCCAGAGCTGGTCCTCCTTAGGGCAAGAGTTTGTGCTATGACACCTGCCATCACCTTGGCTCCCCCTGGCTGTTGCAGAACCAACACCTCATGTGGGATGCTGGGCTCCTATCTTCTCAGAGGGAAGAAGGGGCCTGTGAATTCTTCCTCTGAGGCAGCCAGCACCAGCAGGTAGATAGCCTCTGGCTATGGGTCTTCAAGGCCCTGAGATTTTTCTGTTCTCTACTGTGTCTCAGCTCTCTGTTACCTTGACCCCTGCTCCTCTTCCCAGCCCCAGACATTTCCAGACAAGTGTAAGCACTTGGTAGTAACAAACCTGGCTGCTCAGCTCTCCATACTTAAGCCAGAGGGGAAGGGGAAAGAGAAAAGAAAAGGGAAGGAGTGGAGACTCCCCTTGCCATCCAGTATTAGGCCACTCATCTCAACAAGGTAACCAACCAACTTGTCCCATAAAGGTTGGTTTGGGAATGTTGTCTCCACAGATCCAAGAGAAAAGGTTAGAGAAAGAGCACAGGGGAAAATAGGGCATATGGTAGCAGCTCCCATAAGCATATGAGTAGAGTTAGAAGGAAACCAGGAGAAAAGTCAAAGCAATAATTCTGAGCCTGTGGTCTTTCTGCTCCTCTCTGTTCCTTAATCCTGCCTACCTGATACCCTCCTGGAAGGGAACGTGAGGCAGAGGGGCCAGAAGGGAAGGAACAGTTTGTAAAAGTGGAGAATTTCATAAAGCACTGTGTCTCATCAGCAAGTACATGTCTCTTTTGAGGAAAGGCTCTCCCCATAGCTTCAGTGTATTTGTTCTGCCTGTGGAAACTAAATTCCCCATAACCTTCCACACCTTGAGTCAACTCAAGCACAAAGCAGGTAATCTTGATTGCCCAGAGGGATGCTTAGGAGGCTGTGGACAGTCTAGGTCCCCCAAATGGGAAAATGACCAAGGGAACAACAACCTTCTAAAATGATACCCAACATGCTTGCTGCATTCTGTAAAGGCTCCTCCCTCCACCGATGGTGAAGTTAGGAAATTCCAGGGTTCATCCCAGGGAGAGAATCTGGAACAAGGTTCAGGGGTTGGAGTTAGTTAGTGGACTGAAAACATACTACAAAGGGATTTTTTTAAAAAAAGGGGTATCTGGCAAGTCAATGTTCAGCTTTTAGGGAATCTCTCAAAGTTTATTCACTTCTGTGTTCAGGAAGTCAAGTCAGAGGCCCAAAGTAGCTGGCTTAGGTTGGGGTAGTGAAAAGGGAACTAGACCTGGGGTCTATAGTTGGAACCTGGGAGGTTCTAATCCTGGCTGTACCACTTACCAATTTTAACCTTGAGCAGCTACTGTAAAATACGTGAAGAGAACTGTAGGGGGTAGACTAGAAGATGACCTATAGAGGCCATTTCAGCTCTGGATCTTATGATTGTGTTCAAGGGATGGAAAGTGTTCTCTGCATTCAGAGGAAGGTGGGAGGTTCAGAGGGCACTCCTAAAGGGAAGGGGGAGAGAAGGGGAGGAGCAGTGAGGGAGATCCCTGGAACTACTTATCCCAGAATGAAAATGACTGCCTATAGCTAGTACTTGGGAGGGTTCCCAACCTCACTGGAGGAGAGAAGAGGAGGGCTTTTGTGGACAGGAGAGAGCAGGTTCCCTCTCCATTCCTGAGGACAGCATGCCAGAGCTGCTAGTCTTTCAGGGTCCTGGTCCAGCTCCCATTGCTGAATGCAGCTGTGCAGCCCTGACTCCCATTCCCCCTCCCCTCCACTCCCCACTGCAGAGGACACAACAAAGGTGGGAAGACAAGGCACATAGCAGGTTGGACCCTGTGCCACGTTTCACAAGAAGACCATTGTCCCAGGAGTTCCCCCTCAAGATATAGAATCCCAACCTTCTGACCTTTCCAGTCAGTTTCCCTAGGCCCTGAATGACACAGCTGCTACAGCCTTTAATGCAACAATCTGACCTCTCAGACAGACAGCTGAACATGGAGGCCAGAGAGCTGAAGGACATGCCTGGGAGGGAGATTCTCTCAGTCCACAACAATGTAGGATGGGTGTGGTGCTTCCAGAAGGCTGCCTATCTGGGGGCCAAGACAGTTTCTTCCTATAGCGGCTCCCCATTTCCAGACAGCTTTCAACCATCCTGTTGACATCTCCCTGTGCCCTACAAAACTCTCCTCACATCCCAAGAACCCACCTTTCTCTTTAATGCCCCTCTTCCTTGCTATAACAAAGAGTTTATACTCTAGTTCTGATTTACTACCTGGTTTTACCTTGGAGAAGTTCCTTCCCCAATCTTTGGCTATAAAATGAGGAGGGCTCAACTAGAGTCTAAGGTTCCTTCCTGCTCTAAATCTTATGTCTCTACCCCACCCAGACACTCCTTGGGCTTGGGGTGGAAGAGAGAAGCTGGCTCTGCTTAAGGTATCCTATTACTTTGCATCTGGTGTGCTCTGTTTATGGGAGAAAATCCAAGGAAGGCCCTTCCCCTGGAGTCCAAGCTGAATATGAAGTGAACACTAAACACCAAGGGGTTCCATACTCCCTACAAATTCTGTCAGCAGAAGAGAAGCAAGGGATCCAGATTCCAGAGGGGAGCTGGGCCTTCATTCTCTACCAGTTTGTGCTGGAAAAGGTCATATAGTGGGAGGGAGGTATGGGAAGACCAGTGACTAGTTTTCCCATGCATCTCCAGAACCCTTGGAAAAGGGAAACTGGAGCAAAGGAGAACAAAGTGACCAGGTAGGAGGGAAGGCATGGAAAAAACAATAAGAAACAACAAAAATTATATCCTTTTTTAAATAAAATAAAAAAATTAAAAAGTTTTTTTATTGGGTCCAGCATGGCCCTTCTACACACCCAGTGGGAGGGTCAATGTGAGTATGATACAGAGAAAGGACGTGACCAAGGTCCCCAACTCTTGGGTCTGTCAATATTCTCCCCCATCTTATCAAAAATGAGATATGAAAAAGACAAAAGGGACCTGGACCCACCAGAGTCTAAACTTTGGGGCCTTGGCAGCTGGGAGAGGGAAGACCTCAGACATCCCATTAAAGGAGTCCTTTAGAAGCCAAGACACCTTGGGCTAATAGAGCACAGGACATGATCTCCTTTCCTCCTAACTCCTTGCCCACCTGACCACTAAAGACAGATCCAGAGTAAGTGGGGCTCGGAGTCAAAAGAAGAAAGGAAGGGCAGGAAGAATACCTGTGCCTTCAGGTTCACAAAATGATGGGAAGGGTCCTGATGTGCAGAGGGGAAACAATGCCACAATGGGGAGTAGGAAAGGGAGAGGAGGCAGGAATGCTACACTGGATGCCAAACTTTCCAGTCCAAAAGTGTGCATATGAGGCTTCCCATAGTCAGGGCCATCCTGGAGAGAGGACACAGTGAGGCAGAATGTCAAGGGAAGAGGAGTGGGTAAACGGGGAGGAGAAGCCCTCCCTCTCCTCCCCCTGGCCCCATGTGGCACACCCAGAGGCATACAATGCCCTGCCCCCATCACACCTCACTGAGCTGCGCTGGAAGTGATTTTCTTGAGG
Source organism: Monodelphis domestica (assembly GCF_027887165.1). Lineage (NCBI taxonomy): Eukaryota > Metazoa > Chordata > Mammalia > Didelphimorphia > Didelphidae > Monodelphis > Monodelphis domestica. The sequence goes on along the minus strand of NC_077227.1, from coordinate 389,995,672 downwards.
GTGAAGTTGGTCCAGTTCACAGCCACTTTTTGACGCGTCTGCTTTGCAGAATCCAGGCAGAACCTGGTAGAAGAGACAAAATCAGACGATCCTTTATGTTCCTCCCATCATGCCATGCTATGGCTTCTCCACAACCATGATGAAAACCAAACTAATCAGATAATAGTTTAATATGCCTGTCACTCCACCCCAACCATCAGAACCACTTTCCCTGCATTTCTCTTGTAAGTTAGATAATGTGATGTACTGTAAAGAGTACCAAATATAGTGTCAGTTTTTGTTGTTCAGTCATTTCAGTCTCTTCCTGGTCCCATTTGGGGTTTTCTTGGCAAAGATACTGAAATGTTTTGCCATTTCCTTCTCTAGCTCATTTTACAGATGAGGAGACTGAGGCAAAGCTAAGTGACTTGCCCAGGGTCACATACATGGTAAGTGTCTTAGGCCATATTTGAACTCAGGAAGATGAATTTTCCTTATTTCAGGTCCATTGCATCACCTAGCTGCCATGGAGTCAGAAGACCTAGTATCAAATGCCTGGTCTATCACTCATTGCTGTGGACAATGTTGGGCTAGATGTTCTAAGGTGTATCCTAAATCCAAATCTTGAGCACTCATTCAGCTCTAGACACCAGAAAGGTGAGATCTAGGGGAAGTACAAGAGGTGGGACAGGAGATTTGAGGAAGGCTAGAAATAAACCCTCCAAATCTCAGATAAAACAGGGCTCCCTGATCTATTACAGAGTAGGCACAACCTAGTCCAGGGCCCACCAACCTAGCCAACATGTTCCTAGATATTGGACCAGATAAGAGTAAGACCCTAGTCAGTGAAAGCCACTTATGACTGGCATATATAATGTGACCACTCAGTGAGAAGCTATAAATATCTAAGGGTTTAAAGGGACAAACCAGGAAATTTATTAATGCTTGGATCCTGTTAGATACCCAATCCAATCCCACTATTTTCTCTGACATATACCCTGGTAACAAGCTTATTAAGCATTGGAACCAACTTAACTAATACTACATGACTACAGAGAAGAGGGTGGGGGCCAAAAAATGAAGGCTACTCAAGCCATTTTTATTTTAGCACAAGATGGGATAGGAGGTCTCTCCCTAAACTTTCATCTCGCTGTCATCCAATGGTGAACACATACAAACTGAACATATCTGCACAAACTACAAAGCAAAGGAAATGTTCTCATCAGATTTCTCTGTCAAGAAGTTCTAAATCTTAGTAGTGCCCTGGGGTCCAAAAAGCGAGAGGCAGCTGATTGATCAGAGTTTCTCAGAGGGACAAAGGTGTTGGGCATAAATTTTAAATGGAGAAAGCAGCAATAAACCCTCAGATCCAGGATATCCCCATGGACTTCATCCCCTTTTCCCACCTACCTCTTGAAGTATTCCACCTCCCGGTCCGTCTCATCCATCTCTACTCCGTCCACATCCTTGGGCAGGAACACATCATCTAGCAACACATACCCAAAGCCACTCAGCACCACCATCTAGTTCCCTGGTCCCAAAGTATAGCTCTCCCAGAAATAGCTATTTCTTCCAGCCTATGATTCCCCAACCACTCCCCAACAAGGACTTGTAATCTATCATCTCTGCCTCATGGACAAATACAAAGTCCAAGAGAGATGGTTTTCTTATGACAAACAGAACCAGTCCATGGTCAACAGGTAGCCTTCTAAGCATGAAGGGAAGGAGGGAGCATTGCTCAAGCAGGTGTTTAGCTTCATATTTTGACAAGTCCCCAAATTCATCCAAACTGAAATCGAAAGGCAGAACATACTTGTCCTAAAATGACACATGTTGAAAAAAATAAAGAACATCATCTGGCTCTTTTTTCACTCACCCAGAGAAGTGGTAGATTTCTCCATCTTGTTCCGGTTCTTCCTGTGCTTTCCCTTGGTCTGTGGTGAGGCTCCCAGCCCAGCTGGGCTCCCAAATGGCCCATACCCTGGGCTCGGTAGCTGCAAGGATTCCTGCTCCAGCCGGTCTGCCTTGGCCTCGTTCTTCCGGCTTCTCCACAAGCTTCCTTTTTCGGCCTTGGCACTCCAAGCCCAGTTCTGACCAGAGCGGCTCCCACGAGGCCCTTCTGGGGGATCTTGGCCCTTGGATGGTTGCCTGGCTCCTGAAGCCTGTCCCTTGGTGGGGGGACTGTCCAGTTTAGCCTGATGCCCAGGTGCTGTGCATATCTCATTTTTCTTGGCTTGACTGCTCTGCCTCTTATTCTTCTTCTGCCTGCCCCCTCCTCCAGGTGGGGGCTCAGGGAGCTCAGGTCCATTGATGGAGACTGCATCCTTCAAGTCTTGGCCCAGCCCTTCAGGGGCTGAGTCAGCAACTTTAGGGGACTGAACCCAGATCATCCGGGAGAGGTTGGGTACAGCACTAAGCCTTTTAAGTAGCCCATTCTCAGCGGCAGGGGGTGGAGGAAGAGAAATTCTCTCATCTTGGACTGGGTCCAGCTCACTGGGGGAGTGTAGTGTGTGGTTTTGGGAGGAACCCAAAGTCAAAGGTGAGAGATCTAGGCCAATTTCCTGCAGGTCAGATGAACCATTGAGGCGGGAAAGCAGGTCCCTCTGCTCCAGCATGGCTGCCTTTTTAGGAAAGTCATTCACATCCAGATTAAGGTCATAAACACTGAAGCTGGCTCGGATGGACTCCTTGATGGTATTCTTGATCTCCTGCAATCGACTGGTCAAGAAGCTGTTAACGCGCTCAAGTTCAAGCTGGGGCCACTCCAAGAGCTTCTCCCCTGTTGGTTCTGCACCCTGACCAGCCATGGAGCTGCGATCAGTACGCTTAGAGCCCTCAGCTTCTAGCTGAGCTTTCTCTTTCTCCTGCAAATACAAAAGCAGAATTAGCTGGGGAGCGTATTCTAGTAGCAATGACATGGAAATAGCATATTAAATGAGACAGCTAGGTAGCTCAGTAGATAGAGAGCCACCAGGCCTGAAGATGGAAGGTCTTAGGCTCAGATCTGTGTGACCCTGGGCAAGTCACTTAATCCCCAATGCTTAGTCCTCTTCTGCCTTGAAATTGATACTGTGTATTGGTTCTTAAGCAGAAGAGCAGTAAAGGCGAGGCAAAGGGGGTTAAATGACTTGCCCAGGGTCACCCAGCTGGTCTGAGTATCTGAGGCCAGATTTGAACCTAGGACCTCCAGGCTCTAGGCCTGACTCTCAATCCACTGAGCCACGGAGCTGTCCCCCTAAGGATTTTTTTAAAAAGCATATTAAATGTATTGCATGAAAGCACAGGTATAATCAATATTAGACTATGTACCATCTCAGGAAGGAGGGTGAAGAAAAGAATCTGAATTATATAGAGGGTCAGCTAGATGATTAACTGAATTGAGAGCTCTTTTGCCTTGGAACCAATTCTTAGTATTGATAAAAAAATAAAATAAAAAAAAGGTTAGATAACAATTGTCAAAAATTATTTCTACAAGTAAGAGGGAAAAAAAGTAAAAAAATATATATATATATAATGTTAGGCACCATACCAGTCACTGGGGATACAAAGACAAAATATTAGGACATTTTCCCTGCCCTCCAGAAGCTTAATGAAGGGATACAATGTGTACATTTGTACATTTAAAAATAAGACAAAAAAGTACACACAAACTAATTTCTAGGAGGGAGAGGGTGCTAGCAGGGACCAAGATAGGCTTGGCACTTGAACTGAGCATTGAAGGAAGCCAAGGATTCTAAGAGGCAGAAGTGAAGGAGAATGCCTGGATCCAGGCCTGTGCAGAGGCCTGGACATATGACACATAATGAGTTTGTAGTATCATGTGTATGGAGAGCAGCCAGTACTCTGGCTGGAATCTAGCACAGAGAGTAATACCCAATGAGCCAAGAAGGGCAGGTAGGAGCCAGGTAGGCGAGTTTAATTTTCTAACAGCTTACTAGGAGTTGATTCAATACTAACTTGTATCTTCTAACAATTTGAAGAATGATATGCAATACTATCTTTGAGAAAATAGAAATAAGAACACAGAACATAAGAATAATTTTTGAAAATAATGTAGATCCATGTATAATCTATATCAAATTGCTTGCCTTCTCAAGGAGTGGGAAAGAGCTGGAGAGTTTAGAATTCAAAATTTTAAAAATCCAAATGTTAAAAGTTGTTATTGTATGTCATTGGAAAAACTATAAAAATTTTCACATTGAAATAAGCAAAATGAGTGGATACAGCATGACACATCACTTACTATATTAAAAGTCATATTGGTTTGTTGTCTTTTTAATTTTTTTGAGGGAATTTGCTTTGCAAGACTTTGAACTACCAGCCTAACTAGCCAATATAGCCTGGCACACAGAGCTGTTAAATTATTTTTCATAGACCATCATCAATTAATGCTTTTTACCAGTCTGAATTCCCTTATACTCTTAGGAGACTTTGTAATAAAACTTCCCACTCCCATTAAAAAAAGAGAAAGAAAACAATGCATATCACAAGATCTGGAAATATATGGAATACAATCAAAATGTGAGAAAAGGTAGTTATATAGTGCTTAAAAGATGCTAGCGACACTGACATTTATGTATACATACATAAAACTGTGATATTGGATTGTCACTATGATTGTGACCTTAATAGGCAGCTGGCACTGCAGGATACTCCCTGTTCTCAAGCCCCTAGAATATAAGGAAGAACAAATAGTATTAAATGGAAGGAACTGAGACCCTGACAGATAAGAATAAGATGATGGGAGCATATCCACATTCTGATAACAACACAAAATGAGTTTTCTTTTCCAGATTGAGGGAAACTGTCAGGTGCAAAGATTTTACACTCTAGAACTCCATGTGCCATGGGAAGGGTTTCCATTGTCCAACAAAGGCTTGGCCCTATGGGCTGGGAAAAATTAGACAATCTGTAGCTATATGAACATTAGGTCTGCCAGAGAGCATTTAAATAAAAAAAAATATGACACATGAGACTATTTTGCATTATCAATGACTAACCATCTCCTTCTGAAACAACATTGGGAGACCATCTCAGGAAGAAGGAGTATAATGAACTTGGTACCAAATGTGGTGATTTTCCTGAGACTTAAGTTTTGCTCATGTTTTGTTTAAAATGGAGTAGACATAAACAAAGGTTTATGTGAAAAATATTGGGGATTTTAGTTGCCTGCAAGTTCAGTGAGTCAGCCGTAGGGGATGGAAGTCAAAACAACCAATGTAATCTGCATTGAGAGACACAGCATCTAGAAATAAGGAGGTGATTGGCCCTCTGCTAACTCTGTCCTGGTGGACATCAGGATTACTGCATTTCTAGTGCTATAGTTTAAAGAAGACATCACAAAGCTGGGGAACATCCAGAGGAAGGCAACAAGATTAGAAAAATCCATGTCACAACAAAAGGTTGAAGGAACTGGGGATATTTAAGCCTGTGGATTCAAGGAAAACATGACAACTAACTTCAAATATTTGAAGGAATCAGGTGGAAGAAAGTTTAGACTTGTTTTGTTTGGTTCCTAGGGTTAAAACAAGGAGCAATGGAGGATTAGTTAGGGCTTGAAAAACTTCCAAACAATTAGAGCTGTCCCAAAGTGGAATGAGCTGCCATGGGAAGTAGTAGCTTCCTTCTTATTAGATGTCTTCAAGCAGAAGCTGGATAACCACTTGTTAGGTAAGCTGTAATAGGGACTCTTCCTTGGGAATGAGTTGAACTAGAAGGCTCCAGAAATCCATTTCAACATTCTGGGAAATGTTTTCTGGAATAAATGATATTGAAAAGTAAAAGAGAAGCCCAGAGGACCTATGCACTCACAGAGTGAATGTGAAAGAAAAAGAGAGTGAACTAAGGGCCATGAAGATAGAGATGCAAATGAGATCCCTGAGACAAATGCACAGGAATTGGTCAGCTAGTCTCCAGATTAGTATATGCAACTCCTTTTTTGCATATGTTTTTATCTCCCCAATGGGAAGAAACAGGGCCATTCCAACTATTAGTCTGTTATATTTAAATTAATATCTTCAAGTTCTTATTTTTCATAAAGTTTATTAATAATCACTTGAAATAGAAAAGGTAGATAAGCATAGATTTAAAGTCTCTTCCTTGCTCTAAGTCTGACCATGTGTAGCTGATCCTGCAGGATCCTCCCATCAGACCCTCACCTGCCTGCCCAAGGAAGTAGTGAGTCTCAAAAGACCCCTCTGGGTTCCACCCACTCCCTTTTATTTACATTCATGGATGAATTGCTGGCATGTAAAAATGGGATCAGCAATCCAGGAAGGGGAGGGGATGAAATTCCCTCTACACAAGCCCTCTAATCATTTCAGCATCACCCCAACTAGGTGTAAACTTTACTAAAAAATTTTTCTAGGTGGTACAGTGGATACAGTGCTAGACCTGCAGTCAGGAAGATCTGAGTTCAAATCCGACCTTTGACACTAGATGTATGACCCCGGCAAGTCACTTAACCCTGTTTGCCTCCATTTCCTTATCTGTAAAATGAACTGGACAAAGAAATGGCAAACCACTCATCTGCCAAGAAAACCCCAAATGGTATCAGGAAGTCAGATATAAAACAGAAACTGATCATGGTTGAGATGAGAACCATGAAGGAGACCCTCCTGATACAAGAGGCAAAGAGGCCTGGTCTTGGATAGAATCCCAGCTCTTCCAGTTTCTAGCTGTATCTCCTTGGGCAAATTCATGTCCTTTCTCTCAGGCTATATTCTTATCTGTGAAAGGAGGAAAATCAAATCTGCACTATCTACTTCATAGATCTGAGGTGAGGAAATGGCTTATATTTTATTAGCCTAGGAGCTCCTTTAGAGCAGGAAATTTTTTTTGTTCAGGGGAGGTATGCCTTTCTTTGTATTCTTGGCCCTCAGAACAATAACTGGCATATAAGAGGAACTTAAATGTTCGTTTGTTTTTTTTTAAGCCCTTACCTTCCATCTTGGAATCAATATTGGTGCATATATATGTTAAGTACTGATATTACCTCATTGTCTATACTTACTTTTATCAAAATATAATTAATTACCTTCCTTATTTCTTTTAATCATATATGTTTTTGCTTTAGCTTTTTTTTTTTAAACCCTTACCTTCCATCTTGGAGTCAATACTGTGTATTGGCTCCAAAGCAGAAGAGCAGTAAGGGCTAGGCAATGGGAATTAAGTGACTTGCCCAGGGTCACACAGCTGGGAAGTGGCTGAGGCCAGATTTGAATCCAGGACCTCCCATCTCTAGGCCTGGCTCTCAATCCACTAAGCCACCCAGCTGCCCCTGACTTAAATGCTTATTGAATGATTTAACTGAATGAAAGAGATTCTTTGACTCTAAGCTACTGTGAAGATAAAATTATATAAAAGATGTAAAGCTGCTTTAGTTCCAGAAGTGCTTTCAAAGATAGGTATCCTTATTGTTATAATCCAATGCTACAGGGAGAAATATTGAGTAATATTTTATCTAATATTGCAGAGAGGAATATTAAGGAATCTTAGCTAAATAGGTCTTGGTTTCCAATTTCTAAAATGGAAATAATAATTGTCCTGCCAGCTTCATAGGGTTATAGTGAATTTTCAGACACTGTGGATATTAAAACAGAGGGTAGGTATTAAAAGTAGAGAGAATTTCTGCTATGAAGATGATGCTGGATTAGAGGTCATAGAATTGGAAGCCAGAAGGAGATCATACATTCCTATCCTCCAATTTTACATAAGTGAAAACTAAAGCTCACAAAGTTAAATGATTTCCTTAAGATGACATAAGTAGAAAGCAAAAGAATCAGGGCAACTAGGTGGCTTCATGGATTGAGAACCAGGCCTGGAGATGGGAGATCCTACATCAAATCTGGCCTCAGATACTACCTAGCTGTGTGACCTCGAGTCAATCACTTAACCCTGTTTGCCTAGCTCTTGCCCTTCTGTCTTAGAGTTGTCACTAAGTCAGAAAGTGAGGGTTAAAAAAAAAAAGAATTTTTAACATTTGGGATTCAAATCCAGGATCTCGGACCCAGCATAATAAGAGGAAAGAACAATGATTGGGGTCTGAGGACCTGGGTACAAATCCCAAATCTCTTCCACTTACTACTTATGTGACCTCAGAAAAGTCACAACTTTCTTAGGCCTCACTTCCCTCCTATGGAAACTAGTAGAGTAAGACTAAGTTTCCCATGAGGTCCCTTCCAGGTCTAGATCTCTTAACTCCCATGGTGCTCCTCCCTTTTACATTGAAGCTGGCCTTTTCCCAAAGACTCTATGTAGTTAGTCTGTGACTGAGGTAATAAGCATTGAACTGACTGTGACCCTGCCACACCTTCCAGAACAGTCAACTGCTCACTCCTAATGCTAAGACTTTAAGTGAATTCATTTATAGGAAAGCATTTTTAAAGCATACTAAATAAGTGCATAAGGGAATATTAAAATAAGACTTCTAAACTACTTTACAGACTTCTTAGGGCTAAAAGTTACATCACAATGAAGTTACTTATCCCTCCTATCATAGAAAGCAAAGACCACACCACTGTCTCTTCTCTCCATTATTATTTCATCAACAGCACCAAGATTAATAACTTTGCAAAGAAAACTAGCCTGGCATGATGAGGGAAATCTAAGTCAAGGTTATCCAAGATTTGTCAATGATCCAAAATCCTTGTGTGTGTATAATGCCCAAAATTAATCCAATCATGCTTTACATGTAGCTTCAATAACAATTACTAACTGATACTGGGGAATACTAGCATATGCCCCCTGGTGGCGGTCAGTTACACAATGGCAGTAGTTGACTGAGTCAGGTGTACAGAGTTTACTGTAACTACTGTAAAATACCATTTTTAATTTTAGTTATCAATTAATCTTCATTTTTATTAAATAAATAACTTTGTTAATTTTAACTTAATTAAAATAACATTTCAATGTTATTAGGGGTTTTTTTTCTCTGACTGTGATTTTACCTGGATAAGGGGCACCCTGTGAGGGCATTCCGCTACCAGGTGCATTAGTGTCTTTGCTGCAGCTCCTAGAGCTGCCTGGGGCACTGGGCAGTTAAATGGTTTTTCCCAGGTCACAAGCCAGGAGGTATCAGAGATGGGCCTCAAACTCAAGTCTATATGCTGAGGCCAGCTCTCTATCTACTATGCAAGACTGTCTTTAATTTTTGGCCCACCAATGCATGTGAATTAGGTAAAATCTCCAGTGGGCCATTTCTCAGCATAAGGGAGTTCACTTGCCCTTAGAACAGCACATAAAGGGGGTAGCTGGGGGTGGCTCAGTGGTTTGAGAGCCAGGCCTGAAAATGGGAGGTCCTGGTTCACATCTGGCCTCAGACACTTCCCAGCTGTGTGACCCTGGGCAAGTCATTTGGCCCCCATTGCCTAGCCCTTACCACTCTTCTGTCTTGGAACCAATACACAGTATTGATTCCAAGATGGAAGGTAAGGGTTTAAAAGAAAAACAAACCCAATACATCCAGCCTTCACAGCCACCTCTTAATCTAGCTACAGGGGCTTACAGTTTACAAATCCTTTTAGAATCCATTAACTCATTACAGCCCTGGGTGGTAAACAAGATAGAGAGGTAGGATCACAGACCTCAGACTATTAATAGTTTAATAATTAATCAAGGCTCAGTAAAACCATATCTAAAGCAAGCTGTCACTGGATACTTCCCTATGGAAATTTAACTCAAATGCCAGCTTCCTTCATGAACAAGACCCTGAGACCCCCAGCCTCAAGAGAATCCTCCCCACTTCTCCCCAGCCCCATAGCATTTTGCCCATGCCTCTCTAGGGTACTGTATCCTAGCAGGGCATTTAGGACCTACCACCTAAAAGAGTACAAGGCAAATACAAAATAAATGTTTGTTGAATGAACAAATGAATGGTGCTATTCTCTTCTGGGGAGCCAGTGTGGCAGAGTGGAAATCCTGGAAGTCAAGGGACTTCAGCTGAGACTCAAGTTACCGCTCAATCTCATTTTGTGACCTTGAACAAGTCAAAGTCTTCCAAGACCATGACTTCCTTGTCTGTAAAAGGAGGGGTTTGACTAGATAAGCTTCAAGGTTCCTTCCAGCTTGGAATCTATCCTCTCTAAAATGAGCAAACTAGACTAGATTATCTCTAAAGTTCCTTCCAGGCTCATGTTACAATCTAAAAATCTATGATTTAGGTTCTTTATGGATATTTGCTCTGGGGGATCAGAATGTGAAGGAAAACGCAAAGAAGCCAGATCTAAGACAAATTGGCACTGGGTATGTAGTGGAAACCTCAATTTTGAGAGATTATAAGAAAGGATAATCTCACAGAAGCCCTTCGTTACTCAGAGGGAGGACTGTGACTGCATTGTCCACTGGTTCCATCACATCTCACACAAATGAGATCCAATCTTCTCCACTCTTAAGTTTTTCTGTCCTATATCTCTCTCCTCCCTGGACAAACTTATTGAAAAAGCTATTTACATCCTAAATCTCTACTTCCTTACTCTCCTCAACTTTTTTTTTTTATTATTGTTAAAAACCCTTACCTTCTGTCTTAGAATCAATACTGGGTATTGATTCCAAGGCAAAAGAGTGGTAAGGGTTAGGCAATGGGGGTTAAGTGATTTGCCCAGGGTCACACAGCTAGGAAGGGTCTGCTCAAACTTTTTTAATGTAGCAGCCATCTTCATTTCTGTCATAATTGTTCCTTCTGAGATTACCACTGACTTTATAGTAACCCATTCTGATGGCCTTAGTTCAGCTCTCACCCTCCATCTTCTCTGAAGCTTCTGATGCTGTTTTTTTCCTATTACTTATACCACCATTTACTCTGTCACCCATGTTTATAACATGGAATTATCATTGATTCTTGCCCCCCCATCTCCAGTTACCAAGTCCTGCAGATTCTACTTTTATGATACTTCTAACATGTTTTCTTTTCTCTCTTCCTGCTGATCTCATTCAAGCTCTTAAAAACTATTTGCTTGATAATGAAATAGTTTTCTAACAGGTCTTCTCATCTCTTCTTTTACTCCTCCAACCCATCCTTCATGATATTATCTGAATAATCTTCCTTCTACATGAATTTAATTAATACATTTCTCTACTCAAAAATCTTCAGTCCTCACAGGGATCCTTTGATTACTATTCATTCCTTATGTTTTTCTGCCACTATGATTTCACTAAAGCTGTTCCCTCTGTCTGGAATATCTCTTCCCTTTTTTCCTGTTATTCATCCTTCAAAAATCAACTCAAATGTCACCTTCTTTAGAAATCCTCCCCTTATTCTAACCTTCAATTGGTACAGCATTCTGCTGCTCAGATTAGACAAAGCACCATATGCAACTTCCTAATGCAATGACAGTTGTCTCTACACCTGACATAGAACCCAATCATAAACTCCATAATGTAAATTTTAAAACTACTCCACCCTACCCAGGCCGTACTTTAGAAGATATGATTTCACTATTTCCTGATTAGTAACAATGGAGATACTTGGTTTAATAGAATCAAGTCTTGGGAACTATACATTTCTCTATCCTCCTTAGTTTAACAAGGTCAGGAATGCCTGCACCATACTCAAAGATTTAATTATCTGAGGAAATGGCCTTCGACATGTACAGAAAAAGCGACATGTGCAGAAAAAGCGGACAGAACCCTGGGCTGTCCTAAGTCAAGCTAAGCTATCATTGGTACAGATGAGATGCAGGAAAGTGATGTAAAACTGTCTATATAAGGCACGTCACTTGCTCTCTCTCTTTCCCTGGAGAGGCGACTCTGGCTTCCAACATCTTGGCATGGTGGCAGCTATTGTCTGGGTTTGTTGGTGAGTTTGCCCTTGAACTGATTCAGGTTCAGGCCTCTTGGCTGGGCCCTTTGGAGTTCAGATTGATTCTTTCCTCCTTAATCTTCAAAACCTTATCTTCCTAGAGCCTCTGGTCTTCCTCCTGGCACTAGCCAGGTGGGAGAAATCCTACACCCTTTTCCTTCTTTCTTTTCCACTATACAAATTAAATCACCATAAATTTCCAGCTGACTTGGTTATATTTCTTTCATATTTGGGATATCCATTACGACCAAATAATTAACATAGTTTAGGTCACAACACTAAATTATCCTTTACAATAAGGATAGGAACTGTCCTATGCTTTATCTAAATTTTGTATCTCTCTAGCACTGAGTATAATGCACACAACATTGTGCCTAATAAGAATTTAAGATGCATGAACCAGTCTGAACTAGACTAGGAGAAGCTCATATAAAGTTTCATGAAAAGTGACATTTTACATGAAGGAGAGGAGGAGCATGAGTTCCCAAATGACTCCAATGAGACATCACTATTTAGACTGACTGAAGAAGCAAATGCAGAAAAGAGCAAAGCCCATTCTTCCAGGGCACCTTGGAGAACCTGTGCTGAAATAGTAAGCTGCAACATTCCTAACTAGGTTCTTTCCAAGAAGAGATAAAATGCAATGCTATAAAAACGGAAAATTATGAGAAATATATATATATATACACACACACACACATAAAGCCACAAAATGTTGGATAGAAGGTGATAAAACGTTTTCAGCCTATCCAAGACCACCCACTAAGGTGTGGCAGGCTGGTATTCTCTATCAGTGAAGAATGTACAAGTCAGGTATCTTTGTATTGTTAAAATAAGACACTCATTGCAAGTTGGATCCCTAAAGCAGTGTTCCTCAAATATTCCCAGCTGGTGACCACCAATCCCACCCACTCCTGCCTCTTTCAACCCAAAGACATTTCATGTGAAGTTTTGACCTGGATTAAATTCTCATTATTTTGGCTACACTTATAAATTGTTCTTTTGGCAGGAATCAAATCTTCAGTGGAAAGTATACTTTAAAAGGGTATACAATACGTTAATAGCAATATTTAAAAAATGATACTTATATGTCTCGTTGGTCTCCCTGATTCAGGTCTCTTCCCAGGGCCTATCTGTCCTTCACAAAGTTCACTGTCCCTTATTCAATAAACACCAATGGTTCCTTCTTACTTCCAGGATCAAATAAAATCTTTTGCTTGGCATTCAATCAAAGCCTGTTCATAACCTAGTTCATTCCTACCTTTCCAGATTCCCTATACCTTACTTCTTGGTGCTATGCAACCTAGTGACACCAGCTTCTACTTGCTGTTCTCTCAGGATGCTCCATCTCCCAAGTGAACATTTAAAAAATTCTCTCACGTCATCATCTCCATTTCCTAGCCTCTCTAGCTTCCTTCAAGCATGTATGCATGTAGTTTGTACATAAATTTAAATGTTGTTTCTCCCATTATGACTATGAGCTCTCTGAAAACAGGGACTGTCTTTTTTGACCTTTGGATAAAGGGTCTTACTATTACCGACTGATTTAAGTTGAAATTCCTCTGCTCTTCAAGAGAAATTCAAGGCTCTCCACAACCACAACCAGGCACCATTCTATTATTCAGTCAACCTAGATTTCTTTCTGCACTACTTCTCTTCCCCCCTTGGCATGCATGCCCTGTGCTTCTCTGTCTACAATGGGTATTTTTGGCTAAGCTCCTATTTTTATTTTAAGAATCCATGCTTTTGTAGGCATAGATAGTCTCTCTATTAATGTATACACCAAATTCCATGTATGCCTTTGCAGACAGACTGTCTTCATGACTTACTGTGGATACAAGGGAAAAAAAAATCACCATCTCTGGCCCACCTCATGATGAGGAGCTTCTCCACACTTAGCCAGACTTGTCCTGAGACAGTAGACACACTCTATTTCCAGAATGGAGAAAGACACTCAATTACTTCTGTTTCTTCAGATAGAAAATAGGACCAGCCTGCTACTATAGTCCCCAATCTCTTAAAAGATATTGTCAAGCTCCAAATGTTCAAGGGCCTGCTTGCCCTAGCACAGCCTTCTAGATGTCACTTCTATCTAGGTTCACTTCCACACTAGGGTTAGGCATTGGAAGACTTTGATCAAAGGGTTAAAGTAATAATAAAAATGATTTTTTAAAAATGAAAGTAATATGAATTGTGTCCATTTACCCAAACTGTTTGCCATCTATGCCTAATTTTAATGCAGGATAATAAAAGTCATGCATATTATTAAATGTGTTAGTTTTTAATGTCAATGGTTAAGTCACCTGAATTGTGAGTCAACCCAAAGAGATCACCAGAGAGCTGCTTGGGAATCCTACCAATGAGCCCCCGCTCAAAGGCAACAGAAATAAAAACCTCTCCAACTAGATGAGCCCCTCTGTGCCACATAAGTGCAAGCTGCTAGAGAGGAAACAGGGAATACATCCTAGAAGCAGATATTAGTTATCCTCCTAAACCCTGAGAGAGCACACCTCAAGAAGAAATGATAATATTATTTTCCTCTCTTTTTGGGGGGGAGGGAGCTTCATGAAATACTCTAGTAATACACTAGGCTAGAGAAAAACAATCATTTCTGCTGCTCTAGAAACATATCCTAACTAATTCTGGAATTGTGACATTGAGACCATAATCATGAGTGGTAATGTAAGGTTAGGGACAAACTACTGAATACTATTAGGATCTTATAGCACTAATGTCCTTGGCTTCCCAGGCCAGGATTGGGGAGGAGACCAATGTGCTCTCCCTTCTTTTCTCTAGCATTTCCTCAGGATTGCCTTATACCCTAAAAGAAATGGCCCAATCTCCTTTCCTTGTATCCAAACCTCCTTCATCAACATCTTATTACTTCCCTTTCTTTTGGTCACACTTGCCCACAGACCTTTCCCCTGCTTCCTCATTCTTGTCCTACCACTATCAATCTCCAAGTCTTGCTCACAATATCACACACTACCATACTGTAATAAATTCCTTTCCAACCCAACACCAAGACACAACTCAGGTGCTATCTCATCCACAAGTTTACCATGATGATACCCCAACCCTAAACGCAGGGAAAAAGGATCTCTCTCTCCTCATGTTCATCCTAGAACTTTGTGGGAACTTCTCCTTTAGTCGTTATCCACTTCTCCTTTATATCACTATTAGTTGTGTAATTGAACTCCCTTTATTCCAAAGACTTAGCACCTTGAGAGAAGAGTCTCTATATATCTACCTTCCTGACTCTGATATTAATCACATGGCAGTGTACAAAGTGGTATTAATAAATGCTTTAAATTAAAAGTGAATTGAAATAAGTTGAAGCCACCCAGGCCAGGAAGCCATTTCAAGAGTCCACCCCAGGCTGAGGTAATCCATAAAAAGTGTTTGAAGGGATGGGAAGAATAGGGCAGGAGTATTTCTCAGAAGTGAGGGGGTAGGAGAAGCTAATCCTCAGACCCACCTTCTTTTTCAGTTTGTGACGGGCTCGCTTGGCTGCCTTGGCACTGTTGAGAGGTTTGGGTTCAGTACTGTTGATGTAGTCCAAAAGCTCATCCACATCTCGATGGTCCACAGCTGGTTCACCTGGGCCATTCCCTGCCAGGCCTATTTTCTGGGGCAGCTCTTCTTTCCTCTTTGTCAGTCGTGAGCGCAGCTTCTCTCGGATTTCAGCGTAGTTGCGACTTGTCGGGGCAGCGGGGGGCTGGAAGAGGGGCGTCCTGATGTTAGACTCCGAGCTTGGGAAGCCCACACCTTTCCAGCCCCCAATGCAGGCTGTGTAGTGAGACATAAGAACATTCTTCTTTCCAGCACTAGAAGCAAGGGCCAAGTGGCACTAATCCTGCCTTAACTCAGAGATGCAGCTTCTCCCCTCAGCCCTGGGCCAGACAATTCAGAGTCCTCTGGTAGTACATGATACTACAGGGTAGTGCAGCTCAGGTGAAGACAGTGTTAAAGAAAACTGATTGACTACCCAGGACCCAGCTAACTAAACTGCTCCCTTTCCCTGTCTCCTGTTATTTTCTGAGAATTCACTCACCGCATTGTGTCCAAAGAACTCGCAGTAGCAGCAATCACAGAACTTCCCATCTTTCTGATTAGTGGAGGATGAGGTGCAGGAGCTTCGTTCTGAGCTGCTGTCCTCATCCTCTCCCAGTCCCTCATCTGCTTCACAAGACTGTGGTGGGTGGCAGCCAGTACCATTTGTAAACTTGTGTCCCTTGCACCCAGGGTCTCTGCTGACAGAAGAAGGACAATTAGTGAGAATGTGTTAGCAGAAGCCATGGCAAGGGAGCCAGAAGTATTTTCCTGCCATATCCAAGGACAACACATTAGTTCATGTTTCACCATCTCACATCCCTGACATCCTAAGTTTGGTAGTCTATACTGCTTGTAGTTATCAAAATTCAAAAGAGTCCATCCCTCAGCCTGAGTGAGATGAAGCAGCTTCTCCAGATTTTCCTAGGCACTAGTGACACATTCAGGATGTCAGGACAGACAAAACTAACCAGAAAAGGCCATATAGGATTCAAACTTAGAAAGAGAGAAAAAAAAAGTTTATTGTGGCACTCATTTCTCAAGTAACATTAAATACTCATATGATAACAGCTATATTTATACCTAACACTGATACAGGGCTCACTCTGTGCTAAGCATTATGCTTTACAGCACTTCACAACTATTATCTCACACCAAGCCCAGGGCTAAGGGCTGAGGCTTATGCTGAAAATTGGGCCCCAATAAACAGGCATTTGTATATCAAAAGTGACCAACTTGAACTTTATTTAACCCATGCCACAAGAGAAGGATTAGGACACAACTAAAAGCTTTTAATTTGGGGGAAAGGATGGTACTGAGGATCTCAACTATATCTCAGAAATTTATATTGGTCACCTCTGATTTTCTAGTTCTTGGTTACTGCAGGGAATCCCACCCTTCATTTTCCTCCCAAACATCTTTTGAATTGTTTCCACTTTTCTTGACCTTCATAGTCCCATCTATTGCAAGTCCTTCAGTGCTTCTGCCCACTGACCTGTTAGTGCTGGGAAGCTGATGTGAGGCAGCTTGAGGGACCAGAGACCCAGTGCAGTGCCCGTTGCAGGGGTGATTGCACCCTGAGAGTGGAGGAGGCATCTTCAGAAGCGGCATGTTGGCAGAGGGTAGGTGAGGGCTCTTACATGGTGCTGGGCTGTGTGGGGCAGCAGTGGCAGCAGTAGGTGACTCAGAAGGTGTCTTGGGCACTGGAGCATGATTGTTAGGGACAGGTGTGGGGAAAGGTGCTGCCTGGGTTGTAGGGGTTAAGTGGACATGGGGTGGAGATCCAAAGGGTCCTGGGTGAGCAGGGATCAGTGATGCTGGTGGTGGGGGATGGCCAGTGGGACTGTTGGGGGGGGCGGTGAGGTCTGAGTGCCGGTGATGTTCAGAGGAGTGGAAGGCCTCACCTGCAGGCAGATAGGAGTGAAGAGGTATCAAGGCAAGTTGGGAGGAAAGGGGAAAACAGTCATCTCCAGAAAAGGGAGAGGGGAAAGGAATGCATAAATGATCATTTTCACTTTTGTAGGATCAAGTGTTTCCCTAGATAGGCACATAAGGCCAAGGTTATGAAAGGAGGCTAAGTCCTGAGTATAGCCAGAGCCCTTATACATTCTCCCAAACTTTGGAAGAAAAAAAGCCCAGGCTCTGGAGTTGGGCATGAGTCTTCGTAATGATTCTTTGCCCAAAAGCAATCCAAGTAGCCCTGTGATCAAAGTAGAAAGAACCTAGAATGCTCTGTTCAGACTGGTAGGTTCCAAAAATATCTTTGGTCAATTCCATTATGAAGGCTGCTGTGATATCTGAATATTCTATGAATTTCATTAAAAAATTTTTTAAAGTCCTAAATAGAAGAAACAACAGTCTATGATTTCTTAAAGTTCCCAAGGCTTCATCCAGGAATTCTCACTTGCAGGAGTTGGGAGTATCATCTTCTTGGGGTGATTAAGCTTCAGGACAGAAATTGTCTTAAGGAAGGGCAGAGAACTAGTCCATCCATAAGGTTTTACAAATCCTGGGATGTGTCTCTTTGAGCAGTAGACCAGAAAGGTTGTATTGCTACCAGTAGGTCAGAAATCAGATAAGAAATTCAGTGGGATCCTTCCAGCAAGAAGATGTTATGAGAGGGACTGACTTCCAAGCACTGTGGTCCTAAGACAATTCAACAAGCAAGAAGAATAACAAGGAAAGGTGATGGATGCCTTGCAATGAAACAAGATTGAGTAATGAGTTAACTACCAGCAATCTGGAGTGTGCCAGAATCTTGAAAAGATGGATGAATGCACCAGAGGAGCTCCTACCAGCCCAGGGGACCTCAGAGGTAGATACTACTACCACATCCCTTCCTGTTTGACTAGAAGGAGAGGAGTAAAGATATCATCTTCCCTCACATCAGGAACCAATAAAGCAACTGGGATTAGATTTGCCTAGGGCTTCAAGGGAAGCTAGTATGATCCAGAGTGGAGAAAAGAGGCTCCCATTCCATCATCTCCCAAATGGTAAGGCTTCAAAAAAAAAAAGAACCACAAACAAGGAAGAGGGAATGTAGTGAGGAACAAGCCTCAATTTCCAAGCCAAAAGTACCATGAGCCTAGAGGTAGTAGCAAGAGGAAGGAAACTAATATTCCTGCTTCCACCAGGGCAGTTATTGCTAGATATCCTAAGCCCCTGCTCCTCTGGTACATCCTGGCAGCAGGGACAGACTTAGTGGGGTGGGTCTCCTGCACATGATCTTGAACTGCTTGGACAGTGTTTTGCAGAATTCTGTGAGGTAGGCAGAGGGGAGCCTGGAATGACCCCACTGGAAACCAGCTGAGAGGAGAGCGCCTTACTGTAGGGATGGACGGTCTTCAGGCCAGGGGGCCCCCAAGATGGGAGACTGACTGAAGCAATCTGAACATGGGGGGAGATGCACATTTGTTACCTGAAATAAAGGCAGAGGGAAAGGAGGATTTCTCTGCAGTTTAAGGAGCTAACATAGGCTAGCTCTCTCAGGCTCAGAGAAGGCCATCCCTTGCTCCATGGGAGATAGGAAAAGCCCAGAATAATCAGTGGGCTTCTGCACAAAAATAAATATGAGCAAAATATAGCCTGGCTCCCAAGGATTCTCAATGCAACACTTTTGCTGAGGTCAACTTCTCAGTTCAGATCCAATGCATTCTTTTTCTAGGCCTCATGGTATTGTCTCAGAGCCCATTTTCCAATCCCCAAATCTCTTAATGAGACAGTCCCAAGACACCCATTTGATCTACTGATCTCCTTTGGAAGGGAAAAGAATGCTTCCATATCCATTTTACAGGTAGGGAAAATGAAGTAGAGGAAGGGATATCCTTTGTCTAGATCATCAAGGTGGTATATGACAATACTGGTGTTAGATTTCTAGGGATCTCACTCTTGGTTTCCTGGTAGACATATCTCCTGCACCAATCCCTTCTCCCATTAGGACATTACTTTTAATAATCCCATCATCCCATGTAATGTGCAGCTGTTAAAAGCCATGTTATACAAGGTATTTTTGTAGGTGAGTCCCCCTTTTGCTATAGCTAGCCAGGACCTAGAAGCTTCATGACTTGTCTAAAAAGTATTCCTTTGAGAGAGGCAAAGTTCTTGGCTGTCCAATTGGAGGGAGAGGGCTCTGGTGAGCTTGAGACTCACCAGGTGCAGCAGGAGGGTCCCCAATCGAGGGGCCCTGCATGGTACCGCCAGCCTGCTGGGAGTTCCAGAGGCCTGAGAGTTTGTGTGCAGACAGGAACGAGCTGGGATCCCAGTCCCCTGAGTTCCCATGGCATGAGGAGGAGGAGGACGATGATGACGAAGAAGAAGAAGAGGAAGAGGAGTGGGAGCCACCCCCACAAGACTGTGACTTGCAGGACGTGTGTGATAATGAGACCTGGAGGAAGGGGAAAAAAATGATCAACACAGAGCACCTTACTTCCTGAAACAGCTCCCTCTGCCTTCAGTCTCTCAGGAAAGGAGACTCTCCTGCAGGAACCCTCTTCCATGGCCCAAGCAACATCTACCATGATCCTGAGAAACAAAGAAAATCAACATCCCACTGCCCTGCAGAAATAAAGCTGGGCCTGAAAAGGTAGACAGAAAGCTGAGCAAGGAGTCAAAGGAGTGCCAGGAATCTTGGTGAAAAGGAAACAGAGATCACTTAGAGAACAGCCCACCCTCAGAAAGACAAGTGCCTGGGCTGTCCATAAGGACTGACAGGCAGATAAGGCACTCATTCTAAAATGAAACAAAGCCTGGTAATGGTAGAAAATTTGGAGAGAGGGAAGGGAGAGGTAAATCAAGTTTAAGTATCAGTAGGGCAGGAACCAGATCACCAGGCTTTACAACAAAGAGGTTGTCCCCAATGGAACAGGCTTGATTTTGTTTTATGGATTTTTATGGGGCTGGTCCTTTGAAACTTCTTGACATGATTAATTCCAGGCCTTCGTCCTTGGGCCTCCATAGGGACAGGTTGCATTTCATGATGCTTACAGAACTGAACAGAAAAAATAGGGAGGAAGCATGGTATAGTGGAAAGAGCATTGGACTTGCAAGTCAAAAGTCTCAGAAGACCTAGGTTTGAGTCCCAACTTTGCCATTTAATACAAGTGCCAGTAGACAAGTTGCTTCGCCTTTATATGACTCAGTATCCTCTGAAAAATGAGGAGATTGGTTTAGATGACCTGTAAGGTCCCTTCCAGCTCTAATATTCTATGAAGTAGTAGCTACTGGGCCAGGGTTGCTATCATCCAATCCATGAAGCTGTGCCCCTCAGGCTGCTCTCACAGACTGTCCCAAGGGAAGCACATGTGGGCCACCCAGTCCTTTCTCCTCTTTCCAAAAATCTGATTCCAGAGTTTTGCTGCCACCTCAAAACAGTGACTTCAGCCTCTAGGTGCATGGGTCAGTGGAGTCATCCAACAGAAGTCACCTGAGGGGATATATAAGGAGACACAAATCCCCTCAGAACAGAAACTATAGGATTTTTTTTTTCCTGAGGCATCTCCAACCTCTTTCTCCAAATGTCTGGTTTATGGGCACCTTCTCTGTAGCTGCAGGACACTGTGTACCTACCGCCAGGGGCTGTTCTTGAAGGGCCCTCCTTTCCTCTTCCTCCATGCTCTTTCTGCAGCTCTGGCAGATCCACAGAGGCATCTCTCCCAGCAGGTTCTGCACAAGCGTTGGCACAAAGTCAGGTGGGAGTCTCTCCCCAGAGGAGACCAGTCCATTGTGGGAGGGACCTCCCCAGTCCTTTCGTTCCCGATGACATAGCAAGCAGCAAGTCTGCACTGACTGGTTAGAAGTAGGGAGAACCTGCATGACAGACACAAACAGGGTTTCTAAGGGGATGATAAGTGTGTGGACAGAGAAGGAAGACATCTACATGGGACCAAGCAGTCATGGCAGGATTGCTGCGAAGTTGGGAAATTCCAGCATAAAGAGAAACGACCAGGTCTAACTAAAGTTCATTTTTTACCTAGCTGCCTATGCAGTCTATATAGTAATCAACATGTGATTTAAAAAAACAACAACAACAAAACAACAGTAGTAGAAAGTCAATTCAATTCTTTGGGGAGGGACCAATAAGACTCTACTTGGATCATCCTAGCATTAGATCTAGCCATATGGATCTAACCAAGGCAAACTGGGAAAGGGAGGAAAGGAGAATAAATGATGGAAACCCAGTACTTTGTCTATGAACCCAATCCAAGAGCACTGAGGGCCTCTTCCTAAAACTGTTTTGTTCCAGAGTCTAGATACCTATAAGGAATCCAATCACTGCAGTGGTAAAAGTATCAACTTCCCCAGAAGAAACCTAGTAAGGGAAATGCAATACTACCAACATAGCATCAACTTAAATTGGGCCCAGATACAATCTTTGCATCCAGTTATTTTTTGGTTTTGTTTTCATTTACAATGTAGAGTTATAATGGCATATGTACCCCACAATTTAATCCCTGGGTAGTTTATTAAGAGGGGAGAAGAAGACACCTATAAGTAGTTCCAAAAGTAAGACCAAGCATCTCAAGTTGTATGAGATACTCAGAAAAGAGACACTTAAGAGTTCAAATGATAGAAATGTGATGTGTGACACTTCAATACTTGCTGTTCATCTAGTCTTGGCAGAGTTCCTTTAGGGAAGCTAAGCAGCTGTTTAGTAATTACTGCAAAATAACATATCTAGAACTCAGCAATGGAGAATGGTATGTCTAGTGGAAACTCTAGAGAACATTCACAAGAGCTTAGCCCTAGAGGAACAACTGGGAATTTCTCAGGAGCATAAAATTTGGGTTTGGAAAGGTCATTAGAAATCATCTAGCCTAACATTCTCGAATGAAAGTGAGAGAAGGGTTCAGAGAGGTGCAATCACTTGCCCAAGGTCACAATAGCAGCACACTTGAACCCAGGACTGGGGATTTCAAATGCAGTGAATGAATATTCCTTTTACTCTACTATGTGATGTTGCCTCTCTGTCAGACACCCAGACTTTTGGACCATATGGCTATGAGGTAGCAGGCAAAGGCCCAGAGCTGACCTTGGCTCTAGCACAACCCACACAATAATCATTAATCATCTGACCTCATCCCCAGTCCATTGGAAATCCATTTTACCTTGAGGACTGCAACTGGAAGCTTTCTTTTTTATACAACTTCAAAAAGAAAACTGATTAAGCAAACTTTTGCAGTATTTACACTTTTAAAAAATGAATTTCTACATAGAGTATTCCATGACAACTTATTAGCTACTCTTCTGTATCTCCTTCTCTTCATCTCTGTAGTTAGGTATCTAGTTTTCCTCTCAAAATAGCAGCTTACATTTGTAGAGTGATTTACGATCTCCAAAGCATTTTCCTCATGACAATTCTGTAAAGTAGGTAGTTTAAGTATTACTATTTCTATTTTCATGATTAAAAAAAAAAAACCTGCCCAAAAGTTAAGTGACTTGACCAGTTAATAAGCAAAAGAACTGGGGCTCAAACCCAGGTCTACTGACTTCAAGGCCAGCAGAATATCCTTTCTATTATGTACCATACCGCCTCTCTAAAGTCAATGTCTACAGTTCCTTTTGCTTCTACTTTTCTTTACATTACTTTATACTACTTTATTCTAATTTTTTCTTTATGCTTTTTATATTTATTTTAAAAGAAATTGTAGCCTTCCATTACATTAATATACTATAGTTTAGTTAGCCATTTGCTGTTGGACACTTAGGTTGCTTCCAGTTTGGGGCAATTATAAATAATATTGCTCTCTATGTATTGGACTGAACCCCACCCACCCACTTAAAAGGGTATATCCCAATAACAGGATTATTCAATCAAAGGATATGATTATTTTGTAACTATATTGCCAGACTGCAGTCCAAAAAAATTCTAACACTCTGCAATTCCAATTCTATGTATGTGGTTACCATTTCTCGTCAACCCTGCTAAGCATTAAGTTGTATCATTTTAATTAACACACTGGAAGTTACCGGTTCCGACATCCCTCAATAACCAGACATCCAAGAGGAAGGGCTCAAGACAATGCCTACATCACATTCCCTAGAACGCTCACCTTTGTTTCAGGACACACAGAATGTCATCCCATGGGAATTTGACTTGAAGATCCCAGCTATTTAGGAGAGAATAGCAGAAACACAAAGGCTAGGAAGCTGTGCTACCTCAATCCAGGAAAGGATTTCTCCCTCTACCATCCCAGGCCCTGTTTCAAGCACCCTCTGATTTTGCTATATCCTTCCCACCAACCCTGCCTCCCCATCCCCCATCTTCCCTCCATTGAGCACTGAGCTCCAAAGCCCACACACAGGGGCCTCTGCTACCCCCAACAGAGTACCCTCCTTCTGCCAGGATTCTTTCTCACCAGATGTGTGCCATGGGAGGCAAAGCTCAGCTCCCTTTACTATTCTTTCATTGCTCTAAGAATAAACTTGGGTCCTTAAGGCTCATTCCCCGAATGGCATTAAGCACAGAAGGCAGGTGGCAACCCCAGCAGTCACTGAATCAGTGTGACAGCTGTGGAGAGCATAGTGCTAGACCAAAGAAAGTTTCTCCATTGTCTGCTAAGGGCAGGGAACTCCTGGACAATAGGCAGCACCATATAGGGCTGCATCAGACACAGGGTACTCCTTAACTAGAAGGGATGGGGAAGATCAGAGGCCAGGGAGGAGGCTGAAGCACACAGAGAGAAAGGTGTTTCATTCCCACTGCAGTAGAGGTACTCTCAAGAAGCTGATTAGGGACTTTTGTCAGGAAATGGGCCCTTTGGTCATATATTTTCCCAAAATGCTCTAGGAGAAAGATCATAGAACTGAAGGGGTGGGCCCTTAGAGATTAACTTGGCAGACTCCCTCATTTTACAGATGAGGAAAAAAATGAGGGAGAGAAGACAGGTAGCTCCATCTAAAACATACAAGTTCAAACTAGGCAAGCAGACATCAAGAATATCAGCTGGCTCCTTAAATTCATGAGCACTGCCATGTGGCTATCATCATGTCTCACATAAATCTCTACCTTTGGGGTCTATACAGATGTGTCTAAATGTATATGCATATGAACATTACAATCTCTATTTTATGTGACAAATATGAAATTGCCACCTGTTTTACAATATCACTTAAGAGAGCAAGAATCATTCTTGTTTAACTTTGGAACAAATAATGAAGATTTGGGGCATTCCTAAGACAATGGATGAAGAAATGAAGTTCTGAACAATGACAGTTCCCAAGTCTCTGTTTGATTCTTTTCACAATGGCCTGGTTTTAGAACTGAAACCTCATTTTGAAAGGGCAGGCTAGGTTTAGCAAGCAAGGAGTCAAAGGCACATGTTTGTGATCAAATGCCAACCAGGCAACTGGGATTGGGGGTGGGGTGGGTGGGGACCTGGTCTTCCTCAAGATGTTCTGTGACAGCTGTGCCTGTCACACTGCAATGCACCATCTTGTTCCCTCTATTCTGTGACTACAGTAGTATGAAAAGGCTGGACTTTCCTTCAGACAAGGACTTTTCTACTCCCCCAAAAAGTGAGCACACTCTGCAAGTAGGAGCAGAATGCCCCTCTAGCTATCTAGTTAGTGGGCAAGGATGCCCTAGAACATTAAAAGGAGAGGAATACCTTATCTGGGAAGAAAGTGCATCCAGCTCCCTAGAAGAGGACATATCCTAAAATAAGACATGTAGGAAAGTGTCTCTAAGTCTTAAGGGAGGAAGAGAATTGTAGAACCCTGCCCAGCTGATTGGCACTGTTGCTCTATAGAAACACTCTCTATGTTTTCTATGGCTGCTAAACTATCCTTTGGGCCCCTCTTTCTCAGAATGCCCTATTTAGAATTCCCTCTCTATAAAGAAGATTTGATATTATGCATTTTTAATTCTGCCTGAGTTATTCTGAATCTTCCTCCTAAACCTATCATTTATGGTCACCATGCAACACTGCTTAGCCAGTTATTCCCTTAGGCACTGACTGTATCCCAGAACTGGAAAGGGCTTGCTTAGAAAGCAGCTAACCCAATCTCTATCTGAGCAAGAACCTCAATTACTGTATCCTTTATAAGAGGTCTTCCGGCTTCTACCTAAACACTTCCAGCAATACAACCTATATTTCACTTTTGGACAGCTCTAAATATTAGAATTTTTTCCTTACATCTAGCTGAAACTTGCCTTTCTGTGATTTTTACCCCCTGCTCTTAATTCTGCTTTCTGAGGCCAAATCAAACAAGCCTAATCCCTGTTCTATGTGAAAGTCCTTCACTTAAAGACAGCTATTATGTCTTCTCCTCTCCTTGCCAAGTATTCACTTCTCCAGACCAAACATTCTCAGTTCCTCCAGCTAATCACAGAATGATGTTGCTTTAAGTTTCCTAACAATAATACTGGATGCCATCTTCTAGAAATGCTCCAGCTTATTAAAATATGGTACTGAGAATTGAAAACCAAATTCCATATGTGATGGGACCAAGACAGAGTATGGCAGGAGGCCTCCCTCATTTTGAATACAAAGTCTCCATTAATGCAGCATATGACTCCATTAGCTTTTTGGTTGTTAGGTAACACTGTTTATTCATATCGAGCTTGCAGTCCACTTTAAGCCTTTTTCACTTAGATAGTATTCTTATCTATGAGTCTACTGCTGTGTATTTGGTATAATTGATTTCTTCCTTTTAAATTTAGGTATCCTTATTTAATAAGTATCCCTATTAAATTTCATATTATTATATTTGGCCCATCATTCTAATCTAAGATATTTTTGTATCTTAATTCAATGGTATAACATAGATTATATAATACATTAGCTATTTCTGTCATGTTACTCACAAATTGAGTATTATCTATGCTTCTGGACAACTCATCAATAAAAAATGAACTGATTAAGACTAAGGACAAATTTCTAGAGTATTCCACTAAGGACTTCTCTTTAGGAGTTCTTCAATCATTAGTTGTTGGGTAAATGAGATTAACTTACTACAACTTTCAACCAGTTCCATATCAACCAGTACACATCTTTTTCCACTGAGAACATTTTAAAACTATAAGCTATAAGTATGTAAAGAGCTTTGGACATTACCTACTTTAATGCTCTCATTTTACACATGAGAAAAATTAATTTCTAGGAGGTTAAATGGAACAATGATACATGTATAACCCAGTGGAATTACTCATCAGCTGTGGGAGAGGGGAGGGAAAGAACATGAATCATGTAACCATAGAAAAATATTCTAAATTAATTAGTTTTTTTAAAAAAAGAGTAGCTGTGGCTGAAAAAAATTACCTGGTGACCAACCTTTTCACAATATGCCTGTTTAAATTTCACTAAGTGGGACAAGAGACAATTTCTAATTTCTAACTGGGACTATATTCAAAGCCTTTCTAGGTTGAACTGACTCATGAAGGCTTGTACTCTATTAGCATAAGCTTCAAGAACCCAGGATTACTTTCAAGTCATAATGATGACTTGAGAGGTGACTCTAATGGAGAAGTGGACATAACAATGCTTTAATATCATGGCTATGCACTGCGCCCCACCCATTTAATAGGTGTTTCTACAAAAAAGTTCTCATGTTCTCAACAATTGGTGCTCCTATTACCCATTTTCAAAGTACCTTCTTACTGTAAACAGAAAATGGTTGGGGCTAGGGTTACCAATTCCCGTTCAATATAGACCTGGTCACCTGTCAAAAGTCATTCAGAAGAGTTTTTGGAGACATAAGGCAAATGTCCTGGCACATCCAAACCAAAATGACCATAAAGAACAATCTTCCAGATAACAAGCTTTTTCACTCAGTACGGGTTCTAATCATAGACTGAATGAGGGAAGAGAGGCAGGATGCTGCCTTTTTATCATAGACTGAATGAGGGAAGAGAGGCAGGATGCTGCCTTTTTACTGGATTCTGAATCTGTCACTCAATCTTTTTATCTTTCTTTTTGTTGTTGTTAATCCTTACCTTCTGTCCGAGAATTGAAATTAAGTATCAGTTCCAAGCGAGAAAATAGGTAAGGGTTGGCAACTGGGGTCAAGTGACTTGTCCAAGGTCATACAAGCTAGGATGTGTCTGCTGCTATATTTGAATTCAGGACTTCCCATTTCTGTGCCTGGCTCTCTAATCACTGAGCCATCTAGCTGCCCCTTTCAATCTTTTCCCCAGTGCCTATGGAGAAGTCATTCCATTTCAAGAACTAGTCACATCACCAGGCAGGACAAGGATCAGTTTTCTTTTAGTTACAGACTACATCTTTGAAAACTCAATGGCATGCACAAAATTTCATAGCTTTCAATGCTATCACATTTTGGGATTGGGGATGGAGGAATAAGGTTATCAAACTGGGTCAATTTACCTTTCTGCTTCAAGTATAGTTCTCTAGAAACCTGCTTACTCATAACCATGAGTCTCCAAGCAAGTTTCATACTCATGGAGAACATAGGCATAATATGTTTTCACTGGTTTACCTACAAAGAGAATTAATGTCTTCATTATAAGAACTTTCTCAGAGGTACAATATAGGCAGCAAATTCACAAGAGGCCTGTGAGGGCAAAAAGACATACTGCAGCCTCCTCACAGGATGCTTGGAGAACTTACCATATTTCTTGGCAGTCTTTACTCCACCCAAAGTGCATATGAATATTTCCCCTACCTAATAGCCCAGCATAGCAGCTAACTGACCCCTGCAAGCCCAACTCCTCACTCTCCTCCCCTTGTCCAGATCTGAGCAAGCATAGAAATCAACTGATCTGGACTTCTGGGTAAAAAAGATGAATTCTGGGGGTTTGCCTTTTATCATTTGGTCTACTCAAAGAATCTAAATTCTCTTGTTTTAATCTCCTAACAGACCCTCTCTGAATCGGGCATCTCAGAGGAAACCTGACCCTAACCTACTAGACATATTCTAGACTTTCAGACACAATCCAGTTTGGTACAGACCAATCAATTGACATGGATGTATTAAGCATTTATTATGTGCCAGGCACTATACTAAGCACCAGAAATACAAAGCACTCACACTGTATCTGCCCTTCACTACAGTCCACCATTTCTCTAACACAGGAAAAACTAATACTGGTTCTGGTATCTCCTAATAATGTTACAGAACCAAAGGAATTTGGTGACAATGTATCTACTGTGTTCTCTGGTTTATTCACCAATGCTAAATTTTTGATAAAAATAAGACCTCAAAAAAGGGAAGCTCCATGATAAATCTACAATGATTTTTTTTTTCTTTTAAATATGTTCTTGTCAGGCTTAAGGGGTAACCATGATCTTCTAAAGACTCCTAATAGTTACAATTTGTATCTCTGAGGTAACAGGAATTGGGCTGTTTGATTCTCACTATTGCTCTCTGAACAATTACCAACATTTGATTTTCTTACTGTTGGGTAATATCTGGAAATCTTAATCACCTAGTGATAGGATTAGGGTGCATTTAAGGGAATACATCAGCAATCTGGGCAGGGGGCAGTGCTCAAAGCGAATTTTAAAAATTTACTCTGGTGACACGATTCAAAAGTTTTCATCTCAGCCCTCCTGGTCAAACTTCCTGGCTGGCAACCAGGATTCCCAGGAAGCTGCTAAGATCCTTCCTAAGATTTAGCTCTTCCTCCCAGCATGTAAGATTATAGTAGTTTCTTTCTTTTTTTTTTTAAACCCTTACCTTCCATCTTGGAGTCAATACTGTGTATTGGCTCCAAGGCCGAAGAGTGGTAAGGGCTAGGCAATGGGGGTCAAGTGACTTGCCCAGGGTCACACAGTTAGGAAGTGGCTGAGGCCAGATTTGAATCTAGGACCTCCTGTCTCTAGGCCTGGCTCTCAATCCACTGAGCTACCCAGCTGCCCCCCATAGTAGTTTCTTTAAAAGACTACATTTGTTTGTTGATGATATAGCCAAGATGGATTTTCAATGGGATCAAAATTATATTTTGAAGATTGTCTATGCGATTTTATTGGCTCTCAGGCATCCCCAAATGTCCCCAAAATATTAATGCCAGAAAAGGCAATGGGCACTGGCAGCAAGGTTTTCTTTCAAAAGCAACCAGAATGACTTCCTAGAGGTAACCCTGGGAAAGTCACAACTCCAACTGTATAGTCCCTGCCACTCTTCTATCTTATAATCGATACTAAAAGGTAAGGGTCAAAAAGAAAAAGCAACTAGAATGACTTAATCAGCAGACTAAGACATTCCTATTCATACCACATTTACCAGCATCTTAACAGCATACTATATAAGCATAAACTCATGTCTTCAAAATAGATATGGTTTTAATGA
Organism: Monodelphis domestica; assembly: GCF_027887165.1. Taxonomy (NCBI): domain Eukaryota; kingdom Metazoa; phylum Chordata; class Mammalia; order Didelphimorphia; family Didelphidae; genus Monodelphis; species Monodelphis domestica. The sequence continues at coordinate 389,966,097 of NC_077227.1, read as the reverse complement.
TGCCAGCTCCCAGCACAAAGGGCCTTCATTTTTAATTCTGCCAAAATGTGCCTTTTTCCTCACCCACTCCAGATTTGAGAACTCTTCAAGATCTCCTGGAAAAGCACAATTTGCTGTATCAGTCAATAAATACCCTCTTAGAAAGTAACAGAAGAATGAAGCATCAACCATCTCTCTCACCCTTAAACTATATATGGCTGATCTCCAGGCAAAAAATCAGAGTACTGACTTATACAGTGAAGCACCTATTCTGGCATACAAAGGAAAAGGAATGATTTGAGTCATTCACAATGTCAAAGAGAGGAATACACAAATAATGGGCCTCAGCAAATGTGTTTTGGATCTGGAAGTCAGACCAAAAGTTAAGAAGTCAATAGGACTGTTTGGCTTTTAGAGGCAATAAAAAATAACTTGTTCCAATGAGATAATGGCCCCCAAATTCAGATCAAGGCTCAAACTAGGACCACTGTCTATCTCTAGAAGGATCTTGAAAAGTGATGATGATGATGATGCTTTAAAGTTTGTGAAGTGTTTTACCAATATTCTCATTTTGATCCTCATAACAACCCTGAGAGGAAGATGCCATTTATTATCATCCCAATTTTACAGATGAGGAGACTGAAGCAGACAGAAGTTAAGTGACTGACTTGCTTGGAGTCATATAGCTAGTGTCTAAATCTAGATTTGAACTCAGGTCTTCCTCCTGGTCTCCAGGTCCAGTGCTCTACGCACTGTACTACTTAACTGCCTCTGTACTCTGAAAAGTTCAGAGATAGCTCAATACCCTTGGCCTGGATATTTCCATATGCAGGATGGGCAGACTTCATGGTGCCCATTCCCCCAGCACCACTTTCCATCTCTTAAGGTATATACAGGGAGCAGAATGCAAGCTAAAATAGTTTTAATGACTGTTAAGAAGCCACCAGACAGGTTTCCCCTGCTAAACACAGTTAACACTGTCCAGTGTTACAGACTTCTTTTCCAATTTATCATGATAGTGAAATACAAACACCCATGAACCAGAAAAATAAAGTGTACTTCTGTAGCTTCAATTAAGACTAGGGCCAAAAATACTCAGTACTAAAATGAAACTGCTGGATTTCATGGTGCCCTAGCACCTGGGATATGTTGAGCCCCAAAGTAATTAAGAGTACTGAGACAATTAAATGCTTTCATTGAAAATTGTAAATAACCATTAGTGATCTACATCCTAAGAAAACTCAACTTCAACACCCTTAAGCCTTTTCCCATAACTGCCAAACCAACATTCCTACTGAAGGTGCCAAATCAGCTCTAGGGGACAGGACAATTCAGTACAAGTCAACGTGTGGAGAATCTGTGGCACGTACACTGCCAATTCATTAGCTGACAATTTAAGCTTGTGAAAAAGAACAGTTGCCCTGACCCCAGTACCCAGCAAACCTGCTTCCAAAGATCAATATTACACAACTCTCTAGTAGGGAAAACAAATCTGCCCAACCTTGTTTAAAGAAAGTTCCCCATCTCCACAGCTCATCCCATTTTCAAGACAGGGTAAACTGTAATTTAAGGAATCATTTTGGATTATGGAAGACACCTTAGGAAGTTGGCATCATTGGAGCTAAAAAGAGTCACTGCTATTATAATTTTGTAGTATAGTGTCTAGGAAAACAGGGGAGCATTTCAGCCCTAAAGAAAAAGGTTAACAGGGAAAGCCACATAGCACAGTGAACAGAGTGCCAGGCCTGGAGATGGGAGGTCCTGGGTTCAAAAATATGATCGCAGACACTTCCTAACTGTGTGACCCTGGGTAGTCACTTAACCCAGATTGCAAGCCCTTGCCCTTCTTCTGTCTTGGAACTGATACTAAGACAGAAGGTAAAGATTTTTTTTTAATGAGTTAACAGCCCTGCCAATACTTAATTTGTGGCCAAATCTACCTATGCAAAAGATGTTCATTACTATGCATCTCAGATCCAAAATTCCAGTCTGAAATTTACATTGTATCTCTATTTTCTAAGGGAGTAAAGATTGTTCTAGCTATGAAAGGTGCATATTTGCCTTCCTCTCAAGATTGTATCAAGACTGGAATACCCAGAAAGGGAAAAATTACAGAGCACTTGAATGCTAAGGGCTTGAAGTAGGTTAAGACAGTAAAAATTAACTGATAAATTAGTAAACCAATTGTTCAATGAGGAAAGGGAAATTGTTTAGACAGTTGACAAGATGTTAGAGTACTATACTCATGTTAAAATAATAGGATCATAGCATTTAAAGTTGAAAAAGATCTCAAGGATCATCTGGTCCTAATCCCCTTTATTTGACAAATAAGAAAACTGAGGCCAAGGTAAGTGACTTGCCTCAGATCACACAGATCATTAAGTTCTAGAATTTAAACCTACTTACCCAGACTCCAAATCCAGATAGCACAGACTAATGCTAGACCAGTCAAAAGAACCGTAGCTTCAAATCCTGACTTTGACAGACTTCCTAGACATGTGAGGCTGAGCTAGTTTCTGCATCTTTAAAATGGGGATGACATCTGTACTGACTACCTCACAGGGTGAGTGAGTATAAGGTAAATGTTTCAAAAATGAGAGCTTCTACTTCAGTCCACTCAGAGACAAGAGACACAGACAGTGGGCTAGCCCTTCTTCTTTTTAAATAAAACCCTTACCTTCTGTCTTAGAATCAATACTGGGTATTAGTTCTAAGGCAGAAGAGTGGTAAGGGGTAGGCAATGGGGGTCAAGTGACTTGCTCAGGGCCACCCAGCTAGGAAGTGTCTGAGGCCAAATTTGAACCTAGGACCTCCCTATCTCTAGGCCTAGCTCTCCATCCCCTGAACCACTCAGCTGCTGGCTAGCCCTTCTTTCCCCAAGATAAGAGCTTCTTGGCCTTTGTATAACCAATTCCATATCCATAAGAAATTCTTCATTAAAGGTAGGGTTATGGGGCACTCAGAGCCTAGCATGCTTTCACTTACTCACATGCAGCACCTCCCAAGTGGGAAGTTGTGATTTCAGAAGGCTGATCTCTTGAAAAATGTCTTAAAGATGCTTTCCCATTGAAGCAAATGGTACAGTTTCTCCCTAGGCTCTTTCAGGATGGAGGAGGGAAACAAAAGCATGAGGAGAAAAAAAGGAAGTATGCAGGTAAGAATAAATTGTTAGAAAACTAGTAAAAATAAGTTCATGGAATTTGTCTCTCTGACCTGGGTTCTGAAGATTAAATTCAAACAGAACAATAAAAAGGATCTTAAAAAGATTAATTTGATGGTTTTAAACCAATAAGATACTGATTCCTGGGAGAGTGAGGATGGTAGAAGAAGAGAGTTTAGGGAATTGTCTCATCTAGTAAGAAAAGTCTAGTCTCTTGAGTCATTTCAAACTAGACTGGGCAAAACCCTGGAGGATATACTCAAGGGGATCAGAGGCCCAAGGAGAAAAGGGGTGGAGAAAGACTAGGATGATATGATGATATAATAATAATAATAGCCTTTTCCTAATTTCTAATTCCTGATTCATGGCCCTGCAATCCTCATCTTGACAAGTCTCACTGAGAGCATTCCTAGGGTGCAAAGCTGAGGGAGCCAAAGTGGCCCATGTCAACCTTTTAGGTAAGCTGAGAGTAACTGTTGGCACAGTAATTTGAAAAGAACTTGTTAAAAAGGGTCTTAGGAGTGAGGTGATCTTGGCAGAGTCCCCACCAATCCCTATGCCTCCACTCCCAGAAAGATCTCATTGTAAATAGCTAGTTACAAAGACTGCTTGTGCCTTTAAAAAAAAATTTGCCACAGAGAGTTTAATGTAGTTAGGACTATTACAAACATCTGGTTAATATACTCAGGCAAAGGCTTCCAGTTTATCCCCAATGTACAGCATTGAAAAGGCAAGATAAGCAGGTGAATGATTTGACTTCTGTCTGTGTGCTTTAATCAGAGAACAGCTTCCCCAAACTAGGCTTTTGTGCCTCAGCAGACAGCACAGAGGAAGAGAAGTATTAGCACCACACCAATGTGTTAGTGTGGCAAACTTCTGTCTGTAGGCAGGGTAACTAAGTCTTAGGAAAGGTCTTGAACCACTTTACATATAATAAATCTCTCACTCTGAGTATCAGTGATACCACTCTCCTAATTTTTTAAAAATGAAAGGTAGGTGGGACACTATGGGAGAGAGATGAAGCAACCTAAAAAAGACTGAAATCAATCAACAGCAGAGCTGGGAATTTGGAAGTGATAACTCTTGGCTAAAGCCACTACTACACTCTCACCTGTTCTTAAGCAGCAAAAATTCCATTTCCCAAGAGGACCACAAAGCAACAACCCCCTAATAATTTCTGCCAAGAGACAGGTTAGGCCAGGTAGTTTAAGGCTTTAGTCCCCTGAAATACATAATGAATTTCTAGAGAAACACTTTCCTGTCACCATGTATCTATTTTGGGGGACCTGCAGAAAATTAAAGAAAAATAAATTAACTTCTTATGATGTTAAAATTAAAAGAGGCCAACATGACAAATAGGTTTCAAAGAAGAGCTCATAGCTATCTTTGGCTTCTCCACAGCCCCCAAAGATAATCCCCATCATTCTTTCCATGCATAGCTCCTTTAGCTAGAGTAACAAAGGTGACACAGATTCTGCCTACTCCCAGGCCCACTAACCCCCAAGGAGGGGGAAGAGTCCAGGGAACCAACAGATACTCCCCCTGCTGACAGATGTTTGGTTCTTGTAATACAAAATATATTTCCAACCCACCTCATCCAGTACACACAGCCCTCCAAGTCTCCTTCAGATATCAGCCTACTTCTCTTCCACAATGTTAATTCCAGAATTTTGTTAAAACAAGCAGAGGGGAAGACTCCTGTCCCTGGCATCTGGCAATTGATTCTCAAGTCCCTCCTGGAGAATCTGTAGCACAGGCAGCGCAGCCTCCCAAATACCTGAAAAGGCACTGACAAGGTACCCCGTGCTTTGCCCCTGAACTCCATCTCCTCTGCCCCAAAACAGCTGTCAAGGGGCAAGCCTAACACTGGATCAATGAGGACAACTAACTCCCATTCCTTCCCTCCCTCACTCCCCATCCCATCAACTCCAGCTTCCAGCAAGGGGGTGAATGCTAGGTAGAAAGAATCCTCTTCCATCTACTCTCTTGGGGGCATCTTTATCTACCTCTTCCTGACCAGATCTGCCAATTCAAATCAACACTAGGGTGAGCCCTAGACCCAGGTCTGGACCTAGGTCTAAGTACTGGCAGCAGAGGAATGATTCTCCTTTTCCCCCTCTCCCCAGGATCGGCTGCCAAAAAGGGGGGTGAGTGAAGAGCCAGCTGGCCTTCTGAACCTGGGTGTGGGACTGAGAACTCAGGCAGAGGGGAGGTACTCCTTCCCGCTCCCTCCTCCCCCTCTCCCCCTACTCTCATCCAAGGATCAGATGGCAGGGAGAGTGTGTGAAAAGCCAGCTGGCTTCCAAAGCTCTGGGTGTGGGATTGTGCATCCCCAGCTCAGGGAGGTCATCCTCCCCGGGACCTCCCTTGGGCATCCCCAAGGAAGGGCAGGGCAGGTTGCCAGGCTTGTTTTCTCTGGGGTGGTACTGAGCACCCATGCACCGGGGGATTCGCGCTCCCTCCCAGGCTCTCTGCGGGCAGCTGCGGCCGAAGAAGGGGTGTGGGTGTGTGAAAAGAGCCCCCGGGCAGCTGAAAGGTCAACCTCCTCCTCCTAGGGGCAATTGCCAGGGAAGGGGACAAGGGGAGGGCCCCTGGCCCTGGACCGCTGCCCGCTTCGCCCCTGCAGCCTTGCCCAGGGAAGAAGGGTGAGCCGACCACGGGGCAACCTGCTGGGGGGCGCTGCCCAGCCTGGTCCATTGCTGCCCGATCTTGCCCGGCCCGCGCTGCAGGCGGGGATGCGGGGCCGCAGGGGAGGGACCCGCCCGCCCGCGGCGGCCGTTCGAGAGCATACCTGAGGGGCCGGGCCCTGTTCCTGCTCCTGCTCCGGCTCCAACTCCAACTCCAGCTCCAGCTTCGGCTCCGGCTCCGGCTCCGGCTCCGGCTCCAGCTCTAGCTCGGGCTCCGGGCGCACGGGCTCCTCGCAGCAGCCCAGCCCAGCTGCCGCCGCCTCGTCCGAGAGTCCCGCGCCCGTGGCGGGGCAGGGCGGCTCGGGCTGCGGCGGGGGCGGGGGCGGCCCCACGGCCCTCTCCCTGCGGGCCCCGCCGCCGCCGCCGCTGCCGCTGCCGCTGGGCTTGTTCCGCCGCCGCGTCATGCTGCCTGCCCCTGGGCCCCCGCTCCCGCCGTCGTAGCCGCTGCTCCCGCCGCCGCAGCCGCTCCCGGAGACAGGACAACAGCCAATATGGCGGCACCCGCGGCTCCCCCCTTCGCCCGCTGCCAGCAGGTTAAAGGTCACGGTGGCCCAGCGCCGCAGACGGTTCTGAAGCCGCAGTGTCCGCCATGATAGATGAGGGCAAAGATATTAGCTTGCTGGGGGGCGGGGCAGGGGGCGGGGCATTTGCCCGGGTCCTCGCGGTCTCTGCTTGGAGAGCCTGGGCCCCTCTCCGCACTTTCCGCAGTGGGATCTCTGCCTGTCCAGACTTGCCGGGCTTTCTTGAAAAGAGGGACGAGACGAGGCGGGAAGAGGTGACTAAAGTGATGGAACTGGAGATTAGGTAGGAGGCGGGCTTGGAAAGGGGGGGCGAGAGGGTTTGTGCTGAGGAGAGGTAGTTTTGGGGAGCTGTGTCATGAGGAGGATTTGATGAGAATGCCCAGATGGGAATGCACGTGGGTAAGTGTTAGAGATTGTGAAAGTGGAATTGGGGTTTAGAGGATAGAGATGGGGCTAAAGGATATATCAGAAGGGAGAGAGCAGGCAAAGGAATGAGTTGTGGGGCAGGTGAATGTTTTCTGTAGGAGGGGGACCACAGACTCTTGAGGGCTTTAAGGGAACTTAGAGATCATTGAGTTCTTTTCCCCTAGTAAAATGAGACCCAGATAACGGATTTAAAGGGAGAATTTTTAGGCCACATAAAAAAGAATAATAAAATTATTTATATTGTTATTACACTTAAGAATTAACCACTTGCTCCTCCTGGACTCTGACCTATCAAAGTATGAGAATACTGCTCTCTCTTGAATCTCTTCTTGTCTGTCTGACCATTCTCAGCCTCCTTTGTTCGATTATCATGACTATGGGAGTACCCCCAAAGTTCTGTTCTGGGCCTTCTTTTTTCTCTATACCATCCCACTTGATGAACTCATCAGTTACCATGAATTTAGTTATCATCTCTATGCAAATTACATCCAGATTTATGTAGTCAGACAGCCTCTCACCTAAGCTAGATTCCCCCAATCGATATCCTATTGCATATTTCAAATTGCTTGACCCATAAGGCATCTCAAATTCAGCATGTTCAAAACAGAGCTTATTTTCTTCCTCCCTCTTGCAATCGTTCTTCCCTGTTTCTGTGAAAATCTTTTCAGTATCTCAGACTTACAATCTTGGTTTCATCCTCAACTCCTCACTCTTTCCCCACATATCCAATTAATTGCCAAATCTTATTGTTACTACTACCACAACATATCTGAAATCCATCCCCTTCTCTCAATTTACACAGCCACCATTTTAGTACAGGCCTTCATCATCTCTTGCCTGGACTTCTGCAATAACCTCCTAATTTGTCCTACCCATTCTAGTTCATCCTCCATAGATTTTCCTAAAGTTCAAATCTTCCTAGTTCCCCCTCAGTATACCCACCACCACCCTAACCCCTTTACCTTCTGTCAATCAATAAACTCCAACAGCTCCCTGTTATTTCCAGGATGTAATAGAAACTCTGGCATTTAAAACTCTTCACTATCTAGCTTCATGCTAACTCACTGATCTCTTCTACAGAGTCTATGGTACAGCCAAATTAGTATTTTTCTTTTTCCTTGAATGCAACACTCCATCAAGCCTTTCTATGACTGCATTAACTTTCTCTCCAGCTCCTGATGCACCCCCTCCTCATCTCTATATTTTAAAATCCCTCAGTTCCTTTGAGAGTTACTCCAAGTATCACCTTCTGCATGAAGCTTTTCCTGGTGTCTACAGTTGCCAGTGCCTTCTAAACCCCAAACAGGTTACTTTGTATCAATTTTGTCTGGGGGGGGGGGTTGTAGATTTAGATGTTGTTTATGACCCAGGGTTTACCTGTGTAACCTTTGGCTTACTGGTGTATACAGTTGCCAGTGCCATCTCCTGCACCTCTCCAAAAGGTTACCTTGTATTTATTTTTTGTTTTTTGCATTTTGTAGGTTTCCTATGACCTAAATCGCACCCATCTACAAAAGGGCTCCAAACTGAGGATGCAAAGGGATCAATTTCTGACCTGGTGGGAAGCCTGACTCCAAACAGATTCAGATTCAGGGTTTTTTCTTTTCTATCATGTGCTTTGGCTCCTTATGATACCACCCCAGAGTCCCAGAGGCCCCCCAAAAAAGAGAAAAAGCTCAGTATTGGCTCATGTCTCTATGTTCTACCTTGAAAGGTATCAGATTCTCTTCTGGAAAAGGTATTCTATATATAAAGTATTAGGTATCAGGTATAGGACTGCTATTTATTTCTTCCATCACAAAAGAAATACTTAAAACACAAAATATATATAACCTCACATTGACAAGTACTTAAAAAAGGAATACATATGATATATAATATGTAACAAAAGATTCACAGGATTCTAAAAACAAAACATAGATACATAAGAGGCATTCAAGGGATCCACAAAAGCTCATGAATAGATATAGAAACACATTAAGTAGCACTTCATTTATATTCCCTAAGGAGGTAACAACTTTTGGGACAAAGGGACCACTTAAGAGATTTCACTTTCATATCGCTCTGTACTGTTTGAATAGCAACTCAAGGTTATTAAGCCAGGGCATGGTTTATCCTTTTGGTGGTGGTCTTCTCCAAGAAATGTGTGACTGCAGAAAGTACCTCCTACTGCCAGTTAGCTACCCAGGAAATCACATCCTCTTGAATATATAAGATAGCATATTAGGCTAGAAATACATACCTAAAGATCTTTATTCAGACACTTGTACTCTGAAAAAGAAACATAAAGCAGAAAAGGCAATTAGAGATTTAAGAAATAGTCTCAGGCTCACCTAAGAATATATAAATACTCACTGACTCATAGGTATATAACCATAATTGCTGCTAGGGAGGCAGAGAAAAAAAAACCCTCTCTTCCCATGTTGGGAAATCCAAAGGATGAGTATTGGAGTTCCAAACTATGCAAAATAAAAAAATAGAGAGTGGCAAAGACTGTCCTCTTCTTTTAACAAATTCTACTGAGTGGGCAACATGTCCTGATTCAAAGCCAGTCTTCTTTGTCTTTTGTTTAAAAAAAAAAAAGAATTCAGCTTGTCTTAGAATTGATACTAAGTATGGGTTCTAAGGCAGATGAGCAGCAAAGACTAGGCAATTGGGGGTAAGTGACTTGCCCAGGGACCCACAACTAGGAAGTGTCTGAGACCAGACTGGAACCCTGGATCTCCAGACTCCAGACCTGAGACTATCCACTGAGCCACCTAGCTGCCCCACCAATCTTCTTTGTTATAGCTCCCAGTCTTGGGAAACAACATGACTAAACAGCACTGGATGGGTCTCCAGACATGTCTCTCGATGTGTCAAAGCCACAGGAGGCATTCCAGGTCAGAAGATAGGGCATACACCTTTTTACCTCATTATATTCTCTCTTCCAGTTAAATATTGGCCATCCCCAGAAAATCAACCAAAGTGCATTTGGTTCAGTTTTACATATTCCCAGTTTTGTAACATTCTCTACTTTTGGGGAACCAAAAGAGATAGTGCATTTAAAAAGGCCTAGATAGTTTCTAGCAATGGGGAGATAATAATTCCACTGTTCTCTGCCCTCATGAAAGACCTTAGTTTTGGGTACCTCACTCTTAAGAAAAGAGAACAATAAAGGTCCACATCATATGACGACTAGTTGAAGGAACTTGGGATGTTTAGCCTAGAGAAGAAAAGATTATAGATATGTGATAACTCTTCAAATTTTTGAAGTGATATGATAGCATTTAGGGAAGGTATTAAACCTATATGGTTTGACTCCAGTGAGTAGAACTAGGAGTAATGGGCAGAAGTTGCAAAGAGACAAATTTATGTTTACTTTCAGGAAAAGTTTCCTAACAATTAGAGCTGACCAAAAGTGGAATGGGCTGCCTTGAAAGGTGATGGGTTTCTTTTCCTTAGAGGTTTTTAAGCAGAGGCTAGGTAATTTCTCAGGCCTGATGCCATAGGGATTCCTTTTCTATATGGGTTAAACTACATGGCTGTTGAAGTTCTCTAATCCCATATTCTGTAACCAGAGAGGACATGTGAACTGTACTTTCACACACCTCCCTCTGTGCCTTGCACTAAAGATTCTACTCTGCACCTGCTGTTCAGCCCGATTTCAACTCCACAGAACAAGATGCCCTTCCCAGGTTAAACTCATCACCTCTAATCTCATCACTCTGCTGCTAATTCACTGACACCATTTCCCTCAGCTTCCTCTTCCTTCTGATTAGAGGGCTGAAGGGTGGAGTACCAAACTCCTCCTAATGCCTTTCTATATAGAGTTTAGAAACTGGACTTTTGGACTCACTCCACTCTGCATCTATTCCCCTACCTGGTTTCAATTTCTAGGTTCAAAATACTCCCATGCTGGCTACCCCTTGATCTCTCCATTCCCCCTGTTTTCTCACCTTCTTTTGGCTGTTGTCTGCCTACCTTAAATTGTAAGCTCTTTGAGGGCAGAGAGTGTTTTTTCTTTTTATTGTGTCCCAACCAATACCTGGCATATAGTAAGAATCTATAAATATTTCTAAACCCTTATCTTCTGTCTTAGTATCAGTTCTAAGATAGAAGAATGGCAATTAAGGGTAAATGGCTTGCCTGGGGTCATATAGGAAGGAAGTATCTGTGGCTAGATCTGAACCCAGGACCTCTCAATTCCAGAACTGGCTCTCTATCCACTGTGCAACCTATCTTGCCCCTTAAGAAAATTTTCATGGTCCCAGGAAAAGCCTATTTGGCATAGTCTTTAGAGCATCACAAAATTAATATTATTTCCAGAGAATCCAGGCCTGGACTCCAGAATCTCAAGTGATAGGCCTACAGATTTCACGCATTTCCAAATACAATTTTATGCAGATTCAGTAAGCAAAAGCATTTTACAAAGTTCTTATAGATTATTACTTGCCTATTGTTTATAGGGTTCTGTCTCAAACCAAAACAACCCAAATGGAGGAAAAAATAAACTAACAAAAATGGAGGGGGAGATGTTTAACAGGAAAAAAATTAATTTCCTCTCTCAGAATGTGTTTAGTCCAAAATTGGAAAACGAGGGGATGCCCATCAATTGGGGAACGGCTGAACAAATTGTGGTATATGTTGGTGATGGAATACTATTGTGCTCAAAGGAATAATAAAGTGGAGGATTTCCATGTGAACTGGAACAACCTCCAGGAAGTGATGCAGAGCGAGAGGAGCAGAACCAGGAGAACATTGTACACAGAGACAAACACACTGTGGTATAATCGAATATAATGGACTTCTCCATTAGTGGTGGTGTAATGTCCCTGCACAATCTGCAGGGATCAAGGAGAAAAAAACACTATCCAAAAGCAGAGGACAAACTGAGGGAATAGAAACACCGAGGAAAAGCAACTGCCTGACTACAATGGCTGAGGGGACATGACAAAGGAAAGACTCCGAGCGAACACTCTGATGCAAATACTAACAACATGGCAATGGGTTCAAGTCAAGAACACATATGATACCAGTGGAATCACGCGTTGGCCACGGGGGGTGGGAGGGAGGAAAAGAAAATGATCTTTGTCTTTAATGAAAAATGCATGGAAATGATCAAATAAAATACTATAAAATTTAAAAAAAAAAAAGAATGTGTTTAGTCCTAGTAAGTTCTCAAAGCATGTGAGACCTTCTCAACAGGAATTGGAAACTAAAGATTTCTTGAAAATAATCTCATCACCCTTGGGTAAGAAACAAAATTATCCTGAGGGAAAATTACTCCTATGGGTACTCTCAGTACATTAGGCAACCCATAAATGTCTCAACAAATCCCCTAATAAGGCTCAAGGACATGTCGGTAGAAGACTGGACAATTCAAAGGTCCCTGAAATAAATATGGAACCCCAATTTTCTCAGATGTATCCCTGCAAAATCATAGAACATACCAGGTGAAGGTTCAAATTCACCCAATAATAGGTCTAGATTTACTTTTAAAAGAAAGGAAATACCAAAACAAATGTTAACAACTATATGAACCACAATTACAAAACAATTTTCACAGAATCAAATTGAGATTTAAACAATTGGAAAAATATTAATTTCTCATGGAGAGGTGGAGCCAATATAATGAAAATGACAATCCTACCTAAATTAATTTATCTTTTCAGTGCCATACCAATCAAACTTTTACCCAAAATTTTTTTCATAGAACTAGAAAAAATAACATTCATCTGGAAGAATAAAAGGTCAAAGATATCAAGAGAATTCATGAAAAAAATAAGAAGGAAGAAGATGTAGTGATACTCTCAAATTATATTATAAAGATTAGAGGGGAAACAACGAATCAAGGGGAGATTTATAGCAAGTATTTCTTATAAGATTTCAAAGCATCCCACAACTGATAAATAGTCAAAGGATATGGCAGACAGTTCTCAGATGATGAAATTAAAATTATCTTTAGTCATGAGAAAATATTCCAAATCACTATTGAATAGAGAAATGCAAATTAAAGCAAATCTGAAATACCACCTCAACCTACTAATTGGCTAATATGACCAAAAATGAAGATGATAAATGTTGAAGGTGATATGGGAAAATTGAGACACTAATATACTGTTGGTGGAACTGAGAACTGATTCAACCATTCTGAAGAACAATCTGGAACTATGCCCAAAGGGCCATAAAACCACACATACCCTTTGACCCAGCAATACCACTACTGAGTCTGTATACCAAAGAGATCAGAGATAAGGGAAAAGGACTTGTGCAAAAATATTTTTAGTAATCCTTTTTGTAATGACAAAGAGTTGGAAATAGAGAGAATGTCAGTTAGGGAATAGATTGTGGTTTATGTTTATGCCATAAGAAATGATGAACAAGATGAGTTCAGAAAAAAAACCTGAAAAGACATGTATGAAGTGATGCAAAATGAAGTGAGCAGAACCAGGAGTACAGTAGAAATATTGCACAATGATCAGTTGTAAAGGACTAAAATATTGTCAGCAAAGCAAGGTTCTAAGATAACCCCACAGGACTCATGATGGAAAATGCCATCCACAGTTGAAGAAGGAATTATTGGAGTCTGATTGCAGATCAAAGCATGCCATTATTCACATTTCAGATTTTCCTTCATGAGTTTTTTATTGTATGTGTGATATGTGTTTTTTCAATGGCATGAGAAATATAAAAATATGGATTGCATAATAGCACTATATCAGACTATTTACCACTTGGGGGAGGGGGAGAATCTGAATCACAACATGTCAGATAATGATTGTCAAAAGTTGAAGTTGAAAGGAATTAGCCCCCCACAGATCTCAGATGGTACCAAAATACAAAGTGATATGAAAGTGAAGTCTATTCAGCAGGCCAAGAAAAGTAGAGCTTCTGCTGTGGGGTCAGACAAACCAGACTCAATGCCCTAAAGAGAGGGGATTAGGTTTTTTCTCTACCCTATGCCTTATTATTCCCCTATTTCAGAGTCATAGAGAAAATCTCTTTGGGCAAGTCCTAGGTTTGGCTCATATCTGGGTCTCCACCAAAATGGAGCAACAGAGTCATTTCTAGAAAAAGTTACTAATTATACAATATTCTCATAATATTCACATGTCCCTCTCCCCCCCAAAGGCTGCTATACAGACTGCATGAATGGCCAAAGTACATAGATATTGTGTCTTAGCTAATTGCTTGCAGTATCCCGCTAGCACTCTGAAAAGTCTGAAATTGGTTCTAATTATTTGATCCTCCATTGATGGTTGATGGAAATATCAGAACCATAATATCTAGTTTCCTGTTGATACCATTGATCTCCTTGGGAACTTGCATGATTTACTCTGATGAATCCAAGATGAGTAGTCTATCACTCAGTTCTCAAAGTCACCATCCTTTAATAGACTGTTAGACTATTTTGCTCAACTGTCTCTTATTGACTAGAATACACTGTAAAGGTCCCTTGAGATCCACAGTCTACAACAGCAATGCAATCATATTCTCCATCTTCACCATCACTTCAATACAGAATCCTATGGGTCCTGAGAAGAAGGTAAAGGAACTCAAAGGATGTCTCACAATACTGTATACATATTGTTTGGGTTTCTAAAGGAAAGAGAGGTGAGGCTTCATTGTGGGCAGGGTTGGTAAACAGTGCTCTCATGGAGGAAAGGAACTTTGCCCTCAAGTGTGTGAGATTTAAAATGGTTGAGGTCCTAAACTGTAGTGAGTTAAAATGGTGGAAGATATAAATTGTGTTAGATATAAGAGAGGGTGAGTAAATTTGACCGCAGAAATATGTTTCACTACAGTGTCTTGGGTTTTAAATCAAATATAAGGTCATCGCCAGGGAAATATTCCCAATTATTCAAATACCCAAGTCAATTGGGTTTTATAGAGATTTTTAATTAACAATACAATGAATAATCAAAGAAAGAGAGAGAGAGTAAGAAAGGAATAAGTATGAAGGGCCTCAAGCCAATATGGCCTAGACCTGAGTCTTAAGAGAGAAATCAGTCAGTTTTTTTAACACTCACCACAAGGTCTGACTAAACAAGGATTCTAGTAACACCAGGCCAGCTCCATCTCAGCTGACTTCACCAGAGAGCCTTCCAGCCAGAGACTGTTCCAAAGGGCCTCTCTCCAGAGCCTCCAGAGGGACAGAGTCCCCTTAGAGGAGCTCCAGTGAGACCTCCTTAGAGATTGTCCTCCAAAAGCTTCCCTTCTCCAGAGCCTCTCTCAAGAGATTCTTCCCAAGCGATCCTCATCAGAGATCCTCCAAAAGGATTTCTCCAAAAGGATATATCCTCAAGCGATTCTGCTTTTTCTTATATAGGGGTTTTTCTCCCATGTCACCTCCCCTAAGTCCCTACATCTACCAATCACTTGTAGACGCTTTCCAAAGGACTGCCCATCTGAATTCCTGCTAAGTCGACAAATCTCCTCAGTAAGTCTGAACCAGTAAAAACACAGCTGAGTCAACTAATCTCATTAAGACAAAACTTGCCCTACCCTTTTAGGTACCTAGCATCTCATTGTATCAATTCTAAAAATAGGCCTGGCTCAAAGAACTCCTTGCCCCACCATAAGCATGGATCCAAGTACTTTCTTTGTTTAGCAATGACTTTTCTCCCCTAAAGCAGTCTTAAGTATGGGTGGAGTAGAGGTCCTCCCATTTCTGATCCTGGCGAGTTGTCATCAAAATGGGAAATGTTTCTCAGTAGGGAATTTGTTCCAATTAAGAATTCCCTGATGGGGAAATTTTTAACATTCACAAGTCTGAGAGATTTCAAGATTTACAATCCCCCCTGATGATCATTGGGAGACTAGTCTCCCCATTGATCATTTAACATCATCAATTTGTAATCCTAAATGCACTTCTAACTATAGATATACACGATATTCAAATTTCTGAGAGGAATTAGAATAGTGAGAGAGGAATAGTAAAGAAAAGAAAGCAAAACCAATGTTTTGCTAGGCGCATTGACAGAAAGCCAAATTAGGGGCAGTCCCTTTTGGCATAAATGTGTATATTTACAATAAATGTTCAATCAAAGTTCAGTTCAATCAATCATATCCAAAGTTAATTCTTGATCTTCTTGATGAAGTGTAGGTTTCCGGCATCTTTCTGCAACAGTTCATTCTCTGGATATAAAAGTTTCAAGCTTCTTTCTTGAAGATCTTTTCTCGAACAAAATCAAAATCTTGAATTTTTATAAAAGTACAATATTAAACAAAAAATCAAAATTCAAGAATTCTTAGATTTTAAATTAACATGCAATCCCCCCTGAAGTAAGTATTAAAAAACATTCAGTTCAACTCAGAATGCAATGTTGAGTTATGGGGGTATATGAGTCAATTATCAAAAGAAGAGAAAAATAATCAAAAACATAAGGAAAAATTCAAAATAGGCCCTTGTATAGGTCTAATATGAAGTAATTTCTATCCCACAAGTCTGTAGGACAGAATGCAGTAATATTTCACTTAGTCATTTGTAGCCAAGACTACAGGAAGTTGCCATAATATAAGAAAAGAAGAATTAGAATTCTATTTTGATGGGGAAATGTCATTCCCTCGTCTGATTTTTTTGTCATTCTCAGGGATATAGGGAGCCAGCATGATAGTCAAATTTTGTACTTGTTTGAGTACTTCGCAGAGAGTATAGATACAAGGAAGTCCTATGACTTAACGTATGTTAAATGTCACAACCTCGAGTCTCACATTAGTATTTCATGTGTGCCCTTTTTGGCACTATTCAGGTTAAGTCTGTGCTCCTTGTTTTTTATCCCATTTTCTGGAATCAGACACAAACATTAATCACAGTCCTATAATATTTTATCAATAAATGGCAGGTTCCCATAGTTTAAAGCTTTTAGGTATATATTGATATAGCAAGAATATATATTAACTTCTATTACTGCAGGAAAAAAATATTAATATTAATTATGTGTACCTTCAGTACAAAAATGAGAAAAAAATCAAATATTCTAATCAAAATAAAGAAAAGAAATAATAAAAATAAGGAAAAAATCAGTAATTCAATGTGTTCTCAAAAAAAAAAACAGCATCCACTTGTCTAAGGATTATTATCTCCAATGCATGCGATAGGTTTCAGTCAATCAGTCTCAGCAGAAGATGCTTTCTTCACATGTGAGCAGTGAATCCAAGAGTCCTTTTCTCCAATCTTTATGGATGTTGGAGTAGTTAACAATATTTGGAATGGTCCTTCCCACGAAGGCTGAGTTGCTCCGGTACGCTTGAAATTCTTAATATAAACTTTATCTCCTGGATTCAGGTCATGCGGAGAAAAGTCTAATGGTCCAGCTTGTACTGCAGCTCCGGATTTATGAAGTTCACGTAGTTTGTGCTGTAACTCCTGTATATAGGAAGCAATAGTAATATCTCTCCCTTATAGTGAGGTATGCCGGGGAGAAAGGCTTAGCCTGTATAGGCAGATGTCCAAAAGAGGACAATTCCCCACTCTTGGCAATTTATATGGGCCCATATTCCATTGCTAGGAGGAAACAAACAGAATTGGCAATATTTATGAAGTAGGGGTCAAGAAACTGAAGACTACAAAGGCACGAGTTGTATTTTCTAACTGTTGCCCATTAAAAGCAAGAGATATAAAAGGGAAGAATTATTTGGGAAGCAACTATTCCAGGTGTCTGAAAATGGAAGTTGGATTTCTGGACCACAGCTTAAAATATGGAGATCCCAGATTCCTGGCTAGAGAGGGAGTCTATCTGACAAAGGCTGCTAATGATGTATCATCCAGGTGTCATGCAAATCTAATCAACAAGATTTTAAATTTGAGAAGTTGGGGAGGGAGAAAATTGTCTTTATACATATATCCCTCCCAGTTAAATACTATAGGAAATAGTTACAAAGAAGGAACACAGAAGTTCCCAGGAAACCTGATTTCCCACACTGGCCACGCCCTGAAATGTATGTTTCTCTTTGCATTTTAAATTTGTCACCTCTCTGGAAAGAAATTAGTCACATGGTTATCTAATTTAGTCTTCTGAACTCTTGGTTTTTCACTGTATGGATCAAAATTCTAAAATCCAAGTTATTTTTCTCTACAATGTGGTCATTGTACTAAATGATCTCTTGGTTCTGTTCACTCTGCATCAGTTTCTAGAGATCTTCCCAGGTTCCTTTGGAATTGTCTATTTTTCATTATTTCTAGTAGCATAATATTTCGTTATTGATGTGGCAACTAGATGGCACAATAGATAAGAGGAAGGGAATAAAAGCATTTATATAGTGCCTACTATGTGCTGGGTATTGTGCTAAGTACTTTTATGGATATTTTCTTATTTGATCCTTAAAACAGCCTATTCTAGCCACTGCACCACCTAGCTGCATGAAAAAGTTTTTGATCCTGGAGTCAAAAAGATCGGAGTTCCTACTTGATCTAAGATACTTACTGGTTGTATCAACCCAGGCAAGTCACTTAACATCTATTTGCCTCAGTTTCCTCACTGTAAAATAGGGGTCAGAACAGTACCTACCTCCCAAATTAGTCATGAAGATCAAATAAAATAATTTGCAAAAGTACATGGCCCCTAGTAAGAGCTATATAAATACTTACTCTCTTCCCTTTCTCCTCTCTCATTTCATTCATAAATTATCATTTGTTTAGCCATTTTCTCTGATGGTATTTTTTTTAACCATTACCAAGTATTGGTTCCAAGGCAGAAGAGTGGTAAGGGCTAGGGAACTGAGATTAAGAGACTTGCCCAGGGTTTCACACAGCTAAGAAGTGACACTCAGGCCAGAGTTAAACCCAGAACCTCGGGTCTCCAGCCCTAGCTTTCTATCTATTGAGCCACCTGGCTGCCCCATCTCTAATGGGCTCTTTCAAGACTCATGAGGTAATTTCATCTCATTCACTTAAGATCAGAAAAGAATAAAATACAACAGAGACAGAAAAAGGAAAGGAAGCCATCAGTTCAAGGATACATGGTAGCCAAGAAGGGAGGAGACAAGGTATACCATGACAGCAAGAGCAGCAAACTTTGGTTCCTCCTGCTTCTCCCTGCCCCACCACCACTGTTCTGAGGTCCACAATTCTGGCTTTACCTTCCAACACAGAAAACCAAGATCTAGAATATTCAAGTCTTTTATATGGACATTCAGTTGCTGATGGGCAGACAATTAAAAGGCTTTGTAACCCCATTCAGTAAACCTGACAAGAAATTCTCTGGGAATATCTGAGCAGCCACTGTATTATAGAGGGAAAGGGTCCCCCATCACATGTTTTCCAGAAGCAGACTCAGAAATCTTTCATGTGAGCATGCATTAGGCAAAGAATACCATGTATGCTCTGAAGACTAAACCTTTCTTTGGACAAACCCTGCACCTTCTACCTATTAGTTCTGGTGGCAAGAACTGTTTTAATTTTTTTCTTTTAACCCTTACTTTCTATCTTAGTATCAGTTCTAAGTCAGAAGAGAGAGAAGTAAAGGCTAGGCAATTGGGGTTAAATGACTTGCCCAGGGTCACACAGCTAGGAAGTATCTGTGGCTAGATTTGAACTCCCAACTCCAGGCCTGGAGCTATCCACTGTGTTACCCATCTTCCCCACTCCTTTTAAAACTTTATATTTTGACTTTGTATCCCCAGTGCGTACCTAGTACAGTGTCTTGCATACAGTAAGCACTTATTAAATATTTGGTAGGTTTAATTAACATCCTAAAAGTGGAACAGTGAAAGGAGCCTTGACTTTAAGGTCAGATGACCTGGGTTCAAATCACAATTCTATTTACTACCAATGTGATCATATCTCTTCTATGCACCTCAGTTTCCTTAGCTGAAAGATGTTGTTCAACCAAATGTCCTCTAAGGTCTCTTCTAGCTCTAAATAAATCTATGATCCTATGGTCATCCCTTTTCACCCTAAACCAATTCTACACTCCTGGGTTCCCCCTTTGTGTTTATATCATTTAGATGCAACTCAAAAACCTTCCCTTCTCTGACTCCAATTTCTAAGGACTCACTAAATCCTGTAGAGGTTTTTTTTGGCATAGCTCTTACATTCTGCCCCTTCCTTCTATTCCCAGCATACTTACCCTGGTGAAGGCCTTTGTTTCCCCATGCCTAGATTATTTCATTTGTCTCCTAACTGAGGTTCCTCCTACTGATCTCTTTCTCCTCTTTCCATTTCCATTC
The DNA here is from genome assembly GCF_027887165.1 of Monodelphis domestica. Lineage (NCBI taxonomy): Eukaryota > Metazoa > Chordata > Mammalia > Didelphimorphia > Didelphidae > Monodelphis > Monodelphis domestica. The sequence continues at coordinate 389,946,172 of NC_077227.1, read as the reverse complement.
ATCCTGCCCAGATGACCAGACTATTCTATTTTTTAAACCCTTACCTTTTTTTTTTAAACCCTCACCTTCCATCTTACAATCAATACTGTGTATTGGTTCCAAGGCAAAAGAGTGGTAAGGGCTATGCAATGGGGGTTAAGTGACTTGCCCAGGGTCACACAGCTGGGAAGTATCTGAGGCCAGATTTGAGCTCAGGACCTCCCATCTCTAGGCCTGGCTCTCAATCCACTGAGCCACCTACCTGCCCCCTAAACCCTTACCTTCTGTCTTAGATTCAATACCATGTATTGGTTCCAAGGCAGAAAAGTGGTAAGGCAATTGGGGTTAAATAACTTGTGTAAAGTTACAAAGCTAGAAAGTGTCTGAGGCCAGATTTGAACCCAGGTTCTCCTGACTCCAGGCCTGGTGCTGTATCCACTGTGCTACCTAGCTGCCCTTCAGACTATTCTTAATATGCAACATTAAGATCCTATCATTGTTCTGTTCAAAAAATCCTACTGGCGCTTCCTCTCACCTCTGAAAAAAAGTACAAATTCCTCATTCTGGCAGTCAAGGCCCTCTGTCATCTACCCCATTTTATTTTTCCAGTCTTATCCCCCTCTTATTTGCCATAGTAACCCACCATTCCAGTGAAATTATTTTCCTTCAGTATATCACTTTTGTACCTTAAGTAGCACTATGATGTTTCCCTAAATGCCTTTAAAAAATGCCTGCTTACCTACTGAAACCTAGTTTATTCTCTTTTCCAAAAAATGTACTTCTTTCAATGCATATTTTTGTCAGCAGCTCATTTCCTTACTGACCTCCCTTACTCCTTATATGTAATCAGGGGCCAAGTCCCGTTGATTCCACTTCTTTTTTTTTTTAAACATTATTTTATTTGGTCGTTTTCATACATTATTCACTGGAAACAAAGATCGTTTTCTTTTCCTCCCCTCCCCTTCCCCCCCTCCCCCCGACTTTCCCTCTCCCATAGCCAATGCATGATTCCACTGGTTAGTTGATTCCACTTCTAAAACAACTCTGGAGCCCTAAATTATTTCCTAATCTCTTTGGCATCCATATAGTACTAGACAATTGCAATAACCACCTTAAAGATCTTCCTTCTCTCATTCTCTCTTTCTCTAATTCATCCTTGATCTCAATGTTGGACCAACATTTCCTGTGCATAGTTCATCACAGCACTTCTCATTTCAAGTCTTTGCTGATGATACTGGGGCTGTAACCCAGGGAGATTATCGCAAGTGTACTAGGGCCATTGCCCTCTTCCCTTCATAGAGCCTCCTCAGAACTACCTGTCTTGGTCCAACACCTGGCAGCCTACTTCTGGGCATGTAGTTAGTAGCTTATGTTAAAATGCATATGGCATTTTAAAGCCATATGACAAATGGGGCAGCTGGGTGGCTCAGGGGATACAGAGGCAGCCAGGCCTGGAGATGGGAGGTCCTGAGTTCAAATGTGAACGTAGGCACTTCTTGGCTGTTTAACCCTGAGCAAGCCACTTAACCTCAGTTACCCAGTTCTTGTTGCTCTTCTGCCTTGGAGTCAACACTTAGTATGGATTCTAGGTAAGGGTTTAAAATAAATGGCATGCACACTCTTTTGTGGTGGCAAAAAATTGGAAAATGAGGGGGTGTCCCTCAGAGTTAGGGAATGGCTGAACAAGTTGTGGTATATGATGGTGATGGAATACTATTGGGCTACTAAGTATTGTATTGTAAGTATTGTACTAAGTACTTAGTATTGGAATACTAAGGAATGATGATCTGGAGGATTTGTATGTGAATTGGGAAAATCTCAATGAACTGAGGCAGAGTAAAATGAGTGGAACCAGAAGAGCATTGTACAGAGAAAGTGAAACATTGTGCAACAATCCAATGTAATGGACTTTGCTACTAGTAGCAATGCAACAAGCCAGGATACTCCTGAAGGACTTGTGGGAAAGAATGCTAACCACACTGGGAGAAGGAACTGTGGGAGCAGAAATGCAAAAGCAGAACATAAGACATCATTTATTACATGCATATATGGGTATATGAATGGGGGTTTAGGCTTCAAAAAAATCACTCTATAGCAGAAATGAATAATATTGAAATAAGTATCAAGTGATAACATTTGTACAACCCAGTGGAATGGCTGGTCAGCTCTGGAAGGGGAGAGGGAAAGAAAATGAATTATGGAAACATGGAAAAATATTTTTAAAAATAGATAAAAGTTAAAAATAAAATAAAATAAGTGGCATGACAAAACCTGAAGGATCTCTTAGTTATTTCCCACTCCATGGCAGGAGGACAAGGCACTCTAGCTTTTAAAAGAAGAAAGAGGGGCAGCTAGGTGGTGCAGTGGATAGAGAGCCAGACCTAGAGATAGGAGTTCATGAGTTCAAATCTAGCCTCAGACACTTCCTAGTTGTGTGACCCTGGGCAAGTCACTTAACCCCCATTGCTTGACCCTTTCTGCTCTTCTGCCTTAGAATCAATAATTAGTATCAAGTCTTTTTTTTTTTAAACCCTTACCTTCTGTCTTGGAGTCAATACTGTGTATTGGCTCCAAGGCAGAATAGTGGTAAGGGCTAGGCAATGGGGGTCAAGTGACTTGCCCAGGGTCACACAGCTAGGAAGTGGCTGAGGCCAGATTTGAACCTAGGACCTCCCATCTCTAGGGGTTCTAAATCCACTGAGCTACCCAGCTGCCCCCCGTTTAGTATCAATTCTAAGACAGAAGGTAAGTGTTTAAAAAAGAGAAGAAAAGTTCTGGCTCAGGCCCTCTTGACTCTTCAGGTAGGATATGTGACTCTAATGAAGAAAGAAGAAGGATGCATCTTTCTGTACTCTAGAATCAGGATAATTCTGCTACCACATGTATCAAATCCCACTTGTATCAGGGCCCCTGGGTACCCTGATTTGTTTTTTTCTTGAACATGGGCAAATTAGTTCTCTGGAGGTGTGTCTAGTATTGGAGGGGACATTATGAGTTCAAAAAGTCCCAAGACCCTAGGTGAAACTAACTGATGCTAGCTAGGAAGCTAGATGACTCAGTGAATAGGGTGCCACGTCTAGAGACCAAAGATCCTGGCTTCAAATCTGGCCCCATATACTTCTTAGCTGTATGACCTTGGACAAGTCACTTAACTCCCATTACCTAGCCCTAATTACTCTTCCACCTTGGAACTGATACTTAATATGAATTCTAACACAGGAGGGAAGGGTTTATTTTTTTAAAAAGCAAAATCAGAAAGTGACTGATATCAGGGGAAGCTTCTGCATTGTAGAAAATGACTCCCAATAAGAGGATTGGCTTGACTCTGCCAGATACCTATACTGAGAGATATAGACTGAGACTTGTGCCCAGACACAATGTAAAATGCCTGATAATCAGTTCTGAAAACTGTGTTGTGTTCTGATGAGCTTTAAATATTAGCTTTCCAGCACATTGTAACAGTAGTTATAGGTCAGTGATGGTGAACCTATGGCACCTCCCATGCCAAAATGGCATGAAGAAAGCTCTCTGTGGGCACATGGCTATGGTCCCCTACTCCAGCCCCAGAGTTTGTGATTAAAAAGGCAGGGGGACTCAGGCAGAGCTGCTCCACTACCCTTCTCCACTGTGCCTGAAGACATTTTTTCACTTCACCCGGCCCTCTGCCCAGCAGCCCAATGGGAGCATGTCCTCCCTTCCCTGGATGGGGTAAGGGGTGGGCCAGGGTGGGCCCAGTACTTGGTGGGGGGAGGGGCATAGCACTACCTCTTGGCTGGTGGTAGGGGCTGTAACCATGGCACTCTATGGGGGGGGTGATGGGGACAGGGTCAGCACTCCATCTTTTTTCCCCCCCCTTTTAAATATTATTTTATTTGGTCATTTTCAAACATTATTCATTAGAAACAAAGATCATTTTCTTTCCCCCCCTCCCACCACCCCTCCCAATGGTGATACATGATTCCTTTGGGTATCACATGTGTCCTTGGGGTCCGAACTCTTTTCCATGTTGTTGGTATTTTCATTAAGGTGTTCATCCAGAGTCTTTCCTCAATCATATCCCCTCCACCCCTGTAGTCAAGCTGTTGCCTTTCCTCCATGTTTTTACTCCCACTGTTTGTCCTCTGCTTGAGGGTAGTGTTTTTTTCTCCTTGATTCCTGCAGATTTTTCAGGGACATTGCATTGCCCCTAAAGGAGAAGTCCATTACTTTAGATTGTACCACAGTGTATCAGTCTCTGTGTATAATGTTCTCCTGGTTCTGCTCCTCTCACTCTGCATCACTTCCTGGAGGTTGTTCCAGTTCCCATGGAATTCCTCCACTTTGTTATTCCTTTGAGCACAATAGTATTCCATCACTAACATGTACCACAATTTGTTCAGCCATTCCCCAATTGAAGGGCATCTCCTCATTTTCCAATTTTTTGCCACCACAAAGAGTGCAGCTATGAATATTCTTGTACAAGTCTTTTTCCTTATTATCTCTTTGGGGTACAAACCCAGCAGTGCTATGGCTGAATCAAAGGGCAGACAGACTTTTAGCTCCCTTTGGGCATAGTACCAGATTGCCCTCCAGAATGGTTGGATCAATTCACAACTCCACCAGCAATGCATTAATGTCCTGACTTTGCCACATCCCCTCCAACATTCATTACTTTCCTTTGCTGTCATGTTAGCCAGTCTGCTAGGTGTGAGGTGATACCTCAGAGTTGTTTTGATTTGCATCTCTCTGATTATCAGAGATTTAGAACACTTTTTCATGTGCTTATTAATAGTTTTGATTTCTTTGGCTGAGAACTGCCTGTTCATGTCCCTTGCCCATTTATCAATTGGAGAATGGCTTGATTTTTTGTACAATTGATTTAGCAGCACTCCATCTTTAAAAGGTTCACCATCACTGTTATAGGCTGTTACTAGATTCTGTTCTAATTGTTCTATTAATGAAGGCTGGGATGCTTGTATGCTTACCATTCCTTTTTATGAGTAAGACTCAATTACCTGTCCCATGACCTGATTTAGACTAGACTGATTGAGTACTACTTTTCCTCCTCTTCCCTTTTGGAGAACTCCTTAGATCTATGAACCATAATCTAATTAATATAATTTAAATGGTTCTTGGGCAGCTGGGGTGGGAACATTAATGAGAAAGAGTGCCACTTCTTACCAGAGGCTGGATGCCTGAAGCTAGTCCAAACTGCCTGCCCAGGACCAAGACAATGTGGGACTGGTACTCAGGTCCCTGTGGGCCGCACACACATCAGTGCTAAAGTTCAGAGGAGAGAGGAGAAAGAGAATATGTGCAAACACATTCATAGCAGACTTATTTGTGATATCAGAAATCTGAGAATAAAACGCATACCCAACAACTGGGGAATGAATAAACAACTGACTGAAAATTCAGAAAAACATGGGCAGACAGTGTGATACAGAGTGAACATAGCAGATCCAGAAGGGCAACTTAGACTCTTTTGCTCTCCAAGGAGTTGTTGGTAGAAACAAACAAATAGCCAAAGCTAGTAAAATCCACTTATAGAGGAAATGATTCTGCTGTGCTTTTTTTCCAGTTCCCATCCATCCCCACCCACCCACCCCTTCATACCTTTGTACTCTGGGAAGTGGAAGCAGAGTTGAAAAGAATCTGAACCCAAACCTGAACATGACAGGAATGCCATGAATTATCATATCAAATGGGGCTCTTTTAATACAGAGAGGACTAGTGAGTCAGTCATGCCAGATTACCACAGGGAAATGAAGTGGAATCAGAGACAGAGAGAGAGGAAGAAAAGGAGAAAGCTGGGAGGGAGGAGAGGGGGAGGGAAAAAAGGAGACTGAAAGAGAAAGGGAGTAAAAGAATAAGAGAAACAGAGGCAGAGCCAGGGAGAGCCTGGGGTGGGGAGAAGCAGGGGAGAAACAGAGATAGAGACAGAGACAGAGAATATTAAAACAGTAAGAGAAAACAGGAGACAAGGAGAGAGAATGTCTAGACGGACAGACAGAGATATCATCAGGCTGGCACCCTTGGTTAGCGAATGACCCCTAGCTCTTTCTTGGGTGTCTAGAGGTCAGATGTCAAGGCTGTCCTGGATATTGGAGCCATGAAAAAGGCCTATTGGAGCCAAGTCAAAGGAGAAACTGAGATGATTTAGCCAGTTGCTGGGCAAACATCCCAGGGAGAAGACTGACAGAGCTTGTGACCCTGACTTCTCTGATGAACTATTTACATGCTACATGGAGTGCAGTGAGACAGTGTATTCAAGAGCTCTATACAGTGAGACAGTGTATTCAAGAACTCTATGAGCATGATATTTGGGGGCAGGGGACAGACAGAGCTCTCTCCTCTGCCAACCAGCTGGGCTTTGTCCTTTGGGAAGAGTGAATGTGTGAATTCAGCTGTTAACAGAGAGATGACTGATACTGAACACCATAAAAACCTGACCCTTTAACTGAAAAGCATGACACATGTCATTGCAATTAGCTTGGTATTATTTCCTTTTATTACATTTCTTTTAGAAAAGGTTTATTAAAATATAACAAGGGTTAGTTGGGTGACCCAGTGGATAGAAGCTAGACACAGGAGGTCCTGGGTTCAAATCTGGCCTCAGACGCTTCCCAGCTGTGTGACCCTGGGCAAGTCCCTTAATCCCCATTGCCTAGTCCTAACCACTCTTCTGCCCTGGAACCAATATGCAGTATTGATTCTAAGATGGAAGATAAGGGTTTAAAATAAAAATATTTCCTCAACAATAGCATGGAAAAGGCTATTTCTTTGGCTCAGGTGGGCATAGCTCCCCTTGTCCTTGAATTTGACAAATGGACACGAGTATATTGACTTGTCCTGCAGCAGTAAGTCCATCAAGTGTGAGAAATACCAAATACTTGTACTGAGGGAAGGCAACGAGGAAGCTGTGTCACTAGTCCCCTGGACCAGTGGTGTCAAACTCAACAGAGATGGAAGCCATTAATGCCTACAGGAGGATCCTGCTGTTCTGTTGTTGTTGAGTCACTCCAGTTCTATCTGACTCTTCGTGACCCCGTTTGGGGTTTCCTCGGTAAAGATACTAGAATGGTTTGCCATTTCCTTCTCTGGTTCATTTTACAGATAAGGAAACTGAGGCAAAAAAAGTTAAGTGACTTGCACAGCCAGTTAATGTCTGAGGTCAAATTTGAACTCAGGTCTTCCTTACTCCAGGCCTGGGGCTAGGTTAAGGTTCCCTGTAGAACACAAATGACCTAATTTTAAAATGTGATATTATCTGTTTTATTGTATTTTCATTTTTATTTTTTAAAATATTACTCAGTTGGTTCTGCTCAGACTTGAGAGTATTTGCCAGCCACATGTTCCCTAGGTCATATGTCTGATACATCTGCTATAACTAATTACATGTCCAGGATGGTTTCATTGCCATTTTTTTGGGAGAAAGTAGCCTGGGGGTCAGAGACTTTTGAGTCTTATTATTAGGTGTTTATCCTACCATGTCAACCTACCTTTTCACAGAGTAAAATATGATTTCTTTTGAAGAAAAAGAGAAGTATTCCATATACTTTCTTTTCTCTTTTTTTAGACCACTATTTTCTGTCTTAGTATTAATTCAGAGACAAAAGAGTGGCAAAGGATAAGTAGTTAAGTGACTTGCCCAGGGTCACACAGCTAGGAAGTATCTGCAGCTAGATTTGAACCTGGGTCCATCTGACTCCAGGCCTAGAGCTCTATCTACTGTGCTACCTAGCTACAAATACAATACACTTTCTATCTTTTTTTTTTAACCCTTACTTTCCATTTTAGAATCAATCCTGTGTATTGGTTCCAAGGCAGAAGGTTCCAGGGAGAAGAGCAAGTAAGGGCTAGGCAATGGGGGTGAAGTGACTTTTCCAGGGTCATACAGCTGAGAAGTGTCTGAGGCCAGATTGAACCCAGGACCTCCCATTTCCAGACCTGGCTCTCAATCCTCTAAGCCACCTAGCTCTCCCCTACAATACACTTAAAAAATAAAAATTAAAACCCTTACCTTCTATCTTAGAATGAATACTGTGCATTGGTTCCAAGGCAGAACATCAGTCAGGGCTAGGCAATGGGTGTTAAGTGACTTGTCCAGGGTCACACAGGTAGGAATACAATACACTTTCAAAAAAGGATTGGTATGTTTTCAAGATACCTATTATGTTTACTATATAAAATATTAGGTAATCAGACATTTTCAAGTCAAGAATACTAGAAAGAGAATTTATGACATAAATTATGACAAATCTTTATGACATAATCTAAGAGCCTAGAAATCACCATGAAGTGAGAGCTGTTCACTAGGTACTGACAGGATATTTCACATTTTGAACAATATTTCATTTGTAACATTTAAAAGAGTGGGAGTCTTAAACTGTAAGAGTTAAAATGGTTGAAGACATAAATTGTTGTAGATAAAAGAGTGGGTGAGTAAATTTTGACCGCAGAAAATATGTTTTTACTACAGTGTCTTGTTTTAAAATCAAATATAAGGTGGTCGCCAGGGAAATATTCCCAATTATTCAAATATACCCAAGTCAGCTGGGTTTTATAGAGATTTTAATTAATAATACAATGAGGAATTAAAGAGAGAAAGAAAGAGTAAGAAAGGAATAAGTTTGAAGGGTCTTAAGCCAACATGGCCTAGACCTGAGTCTTTAGAGAGAGATCAGTCAGTCCTTAATCACTCACCACAAGATCTGTCCAAGCAAGAATATTGACACCAGTTCAGCCAGCCATCCTTCTCCAGAAAGAGATTCTTCTGACTGTCCTCAAGAGCCTCTCCCAAGAGACTCCTTAGAGACTGTTCTTCTAACAGCCTTCTTAGAGACTTTTTTTCAGAGCCTCCTCCTTAGAGCACTCTCCTTCTAAAAGCCTCCTTAGAGACTGTGTCTTTCAACAGACTGTCCTTCTTATATAGGGGGTTTTCTCCTATGTCACCTCCCCTAAGTTCTTCCATCTACCAATCACAGTAGACGTTTTCCAAAGGACAGTCCATTCTGAATTCACACCTGAGTAGACTAATCCTTTTAGTAATCCACACCTGAGTAAGCTAGAATCTCTGTGTAAGTTTTTTCCTCTTTGCTCCTTGTAAGTTCACAAGTTGCCTGACCTTTATAGGTACTTAGCACCCCTTTATATTAATTCTAAAAATATGCATGGCTTAAGTATGGGTTTAAGTACTTTTCATTGTTCAGCAAGGAGTTTTTTCCCCTAAAGCAGGCCTAAGTAGGGGTGGAGTAGAGGTCTCCACATTTCTGATCTAAGTAGAGTTCTCACTGTCCAAATGGGGAATGGTCCCAATAGGGAATTGTCCCAATGGAGAATTCTCCAATGGGGAATTTTTTTTAACATTCACAAGTCTGAGAAATTTCAAGATTCACAATCTCCCCTGATGATCATTGGGAGACTAGTCTCCCCATTGATCATTTAATATAATCATTTTGTAGTTCTAAATGCACTTCTAACTATAGATATACACAATATTCAATTTTCTAAGAGAAATTAGAATAGTGAGGGAGGAAATAGAAAAGAAAAGAAAGCAAAACCAATGTTTTGCTGGGCACATTGACAGAAAGCCAAATTAGGGGCAGTCCCTTTTGGCATAAATGTGTACAATTACAATAAATGTTCAATCAAAGTTCAGTTCAATCAACCATATCCAAAGTTCATTCTTGATCTTCTTGATGTAGTGTGGATTTTCTGGCATCTTCCTGCAATAATTCATTCTCTGGATATAGAAGTTTCAAGCTTCTTTCTTGAAGATATTTTCTCAAACAAAATCAAAATTCTTGGATTTTCATAAAAATACAATCTCAAATAAAAAAAACTCTCTGATTTTAAATTAAAATACAATCCCCCCTGAAGTAAGTATTAAAAAACATCCAGTTCAGCTTAGGATGCAATGTTTAGTTATGGGGGTGTATGAGTCAATCAAAAGAAGAGAAAAATAATCAAAAACATAAGGAGAAAAAAATTCAAAATAGGGCCTTGTATAGGTCCAATTTAAAGTAATTTCTATCCCACAAGTCTATAGGACAGAATGTAGTAATATTTCTTTTAGCCATTTGCAGCCAAGACTACAGGAAGTTGCCATAATATAAGAAGGAAAAGAATTAGAATTCTATTTTGATAGGGAAGCATCATTCCCTCTTCTGACTTTTTTGTCAATCTCAGGGATATAGGGAGCCAGCATGATAGTCAAACTTCATATTTGTATGAGTATTTCACAAAAAGTGTAGATACAAGGAAGTCCTATGACTTAACATATGTTAAGCATCGCAACCTCGAGTCTCACATTAGTATTTTCTGTGTGCTCTTTTTGGCACTTTTCAGGTTAAGTCTGTGCTCCCCTTTTTTTATCCCATTTTCTGGAATCAGATACAAACATTAATCACAGTCCTATAATATTTTATCAATAAATGGCAGGTTCCCATAGTTTAAAGCTTTGGGGTATATATTAACATTATAGCAAGAATATATATATTAACTTGTATTACTGTAGAAAAAAATATTATATTAATTATATGTACCTTTAGTACAAGAAATGAGAAAAATCAAATATTCTAATAAAAATAAAGAAAAGCAATAATAAAAGTAAGGGAAAAAATCAGTAATTCAACATGTCTTTGAAAAACAGCATCCATTTGTCAATGGATAGTTATCTCCAATGCATATGATAGGGTACAGTCAATCAGTCTCAACAGAAGATGCTTTCTTCACATGTGAGCAATGAATCCAAGAGTCCTTTTCTCCAATCTTTATAGATGTTGGAGTAGTTAACAATATTTGGAATGGTCCTTCCCACGAAGGCTGAGTTGTTCCAGTACGCTTGAAATTCTTAATATAAACTTTGTCTCCTGGGTTCAGGTCATGCAGAGAAAAATCTAGTGGTCTGGCTTGTACTACAGCTCCGGATTCATGAAGTTCACTCAGTTTGTGCTGTAATTCCTGTATATAGGAAGCAATAGTAGTATCTCCCCCTAATAGTGAGGTATATGCAGGGGGAAAAGGTTTAGCCTGTATAGGCGGATGTCCAAAAATCATCTCAAATGGTGAGATGTGTAGGTCTCCTCTAGGCCTGCTTCTGAGATAAAATAGGGCCAGAGGGAGAATTTGAGGCCATTTTAAATGTGTTCCAGTGCATAATTTTCCAATCATAGTTTTAAGTTCTTTGTTCATTCTTTCCTACTATTTGGAGTGGAGACAAAACTGAAAAAGGTTATTTAATATCAACAAAATCAATAGAGTCTAAGAAGAATCACCTTCATTATATTTGGGAAGTTCCTTGGGCACTCTCCTGAAGGGCACCTCTCTGAGGGTCATTAGCACCTCGAGTATTTTTTGGACGAGCACCATTTCTCATATATTGTTGTTGAGTATTATCATTTTCTTCATTTGGAGCATTGTCATTTTCCCAATTCCTATTTCTATAATTCTGGTTTCTAAAGTTCTTATTTCTATATTCATTATAGTTATTTCCATAATCATTATTATAATTTCTAAAATTCTGGTTTCTATGACCATTATCATCATTTCTATAGTTGTTATTTCTAAAATTGTTATTAAACTGTGTATTTCTTCCAATCATCTTAAGAAAGGTTCTACATTCCATCATTTTGTGGCCCTTCTTTTCACAGAAGTAGCAAGTTACTGATTTATTTGTGAATTCCCACAAAGGGGCAATAGTCTCCCTTATTTTTCAATTGTCTCTTTAACATTTCAATTTCTTTCTTTAAATCTTCCACTGATGTATTGTCTTCCTCAGGTCTTTTTACACAACCTTTATAAACATAGGTTGCTACTCTCCTCAGTTCTTTGAGGTCCATAGAGTCCCAATTAGGACAGCTAGTTTTAAAGTAGTCTTTTACCACTGAACAATAATTCTCAACGAATTGCCTATGTATTTGTCTAATGTCTCTTTCTCTGGGTAAATCAAGGTCCATATATGTATTTTCTACATCAATAAGTCTGTCCATAAACTGGGAGGGTGTTTCATCAATATCTTGTCGGGTTCTTTCAAATTTTGACCATTTTTCTGGTCTATCAGAACAAGCTCTCATAGCTGTCAATAATGCTTCTCTGGCTTGGTTTAGTTTTGTGTGATCTAGTTCAACATTGGGGTTCCAATGTGGATCTTCAGTTGGCCAATTCCTTTTTTTACCTCGCTTTTCATTAGCCAGAGAGATGATATTATTTTTCTCTCTCTTTGTCAATAATGCTTCTAATAAATTTTCAACATCCAACCAAGTGGGGTCAAAAGTTCTGAATATGTTCTCTAATTTTTTTATAATTAATATTGGTTCGTCCTCAAATGATGACATATCTTCCTTCACTTTATTTAAATCCTAAGGGCTAAAAGGTGTATGATGTCTTACAGATGCCAAGTTTCCATTTTTATTAAAAGTGGGTACTTCCCTTAAAGGAAATAAGCTATCTGAATTATTTGGTGGTCCTGTTTCTAGGCTTCTTGCTCCATTCTCAGTTGGGTAAGTATGAGAAATAGAAGAGTTGGGCACACTGAGGGAGAGGGTTTGTTTTTGTCCCATAGTGCCAGAAAAATCAGAGGTAGGGTGTGAATTTAGGTTGGAATGTGAACTTAAATTGGATTGTGTAAGGTGAGAAGGAGGAGCCAAGGAAGAAGTGTGAAAGGATACAGAGGTGTTAGGATTAGAGGAATCAGTAAGGTGTGAAGTGGAGGTATTAGGGTCAGAAGCATGGGTGGGGTGTGTACTTAGAGTTGAGGGTGAGAGGTTGGAAGCGTGGGTAGTAGGAGGAGTGGGTGGGTTTTCTGAAGCCGGTGGGGCAGGGGGAGCTGTGTCCAGGGTTTCTGATAATGTTCTTAACTCTCTTTTAATGCTTCTCATAAAAGTTACAATCTCCCCATGACATCCCTCCATAAGCTCCTCTATAAGCTCCTGCCGAGTATTTAGTTCTACAATTTGTTGAATATTAGAGGGAGCAATTGGTTGGTTTGACTGAGAAATGAGTTCTTCAAGGAAATACAATATTATAATTACAACAATCAAAAACTCAGGGGAAAGTAGTATGTCGATTAAATTTTGCCATAAGTTCCATGGGATGAGCCCTTTCAGAGAGACAAGGAATTCTGTATTTATAAGATTGGTCATGGGGCTGATGAGCCAGCTGTTAAGTAAGTTGTAGACCAATGCTTGTACGAAGAAAAGAATAAAGTATTTACTGAAACGCCAGTTGTTAACTACATTCTGAACTGTCTGTAACTCCATATTTCTAAAGTAAACACATGGGAAGCAGGACAAGGCCAAAAGCTTTCCCAGGATTTTTTTTATCTTAATTTAGGCAGTTGTTCCTTAAAGGAAAGGATTTAGAAACAGTTCTCCTAGCCAGGACTTTAGGGCCCTGTTGCTAAGATCTAAAACAGCTTAATATAAGGAGAATCAAAAAGGTTCTTTACTCACCCGCTCTTGTAGCTGTGTTCTTCAAGTCAAATTAGCAATGTTTAAAAAAAACAAAACTGACTGATAGAGCAAGTAATAAAGAGAGAAAGGAAAGAGATTTCACAGAAACTTTCTGAGGGTTTTCTCACCAACCTCATTTTTTCAAAATTCAGACGAGGGAATGACGCTTCCCTATCAAAATAGAATTCTAATTTTTTTTCTTCTTATATTATGGCAACTTCCTGTAGTCTTGGCTACAAATGGCTAAATGAAATATTACTGCATTCTGTCCTACAGACTTATGGGATAGAAATTACTTTAAATTGAACCTATAAAAGGACCTATTTTGAATTTTTTTCCTTATGTTTTTGATTGTTTTTCTCTTCTTTTGATAATTGACTTATACACCCCCATAACTCAACATTGCATTCTGAGCTGAACTGGATGTTTTTTAACACCTACTTCAGGGGGGATTGTATTTTAATTTAAAAATCCAAGATTTTGATTTTTGTTTGAGAAAATATATTCAAAGAAGAAGCTTGCTAATTTCTATATCCAGAGAATGAACTGTTGCAGAAAGATGCCAGAAAATCCACAGTACATCAAGAAGATCAAGAATTAACTTTGGATATGATTGATTGAACTGAACTTTGATTGAACATTTATTGTAAATATACACATTTATGCCAAAAGGGACTGCCCCTAATTTGGCTTTCTGTCAATGCGCCTAGCAAAACATTGGTTTTGCTTTCTTTCTTTTCTATTCCTCCCTCACTACTCTAATTTCCTCTTAGAAAATTGAATATTGTATATATCTATAGTTAGAAGTGCATTTAGGATTACAAGATGATTATATTAAATGATCAATGGGGAGACTAGTCTCCAAATGATCATCAGGGGGGATTGTGAACCTTAAAAATTCTCAGACCCTACTTCATAAGGTTGGATTGTAAACCTTAAAAAATTCTCAGACCCTACTTCATAAGGTTGGGTTAAGGCCATTCCCCACTTTAAACAATGAAGGAACTTAGATCAGGAATGTGAAGACCTCTACTCCACCCCTACTTAAGCCTGCTTTAGGGGAAGAAACTCCTTACTGAACAATGAAAAATACTTAAACCCATACTTATAGTAAGACAAAAATTCTTAAGCTGTGCCTATTTTTAGATATAATACAAAAGGGTGCTAAGTACCTATAAAGGTCAGGCAACTTGTGAATTTACAAGGAGCAAAGAGGTGAGAAATTTACTCAGAAGTTTTCTGGTGTGAACTTAATCAAAAATTTAAAGTCTTCTTAGGTGTGAACTAAGAATGGTCTGTCCTTTGAAAAACATCTACTGTGATTGGTAGATGGGAGAACTTAGGGAAGGTGACATAGGAGAAAATTCCCTTTATAAGGAGAGGAAAAGCTGAGTCTCAGGAGACAGTCAGAAGAATCTCTCTCTGGAGATGGATGGCTGGCTGAACTGGTGTCTATATTCTTGTGTGGACAGATCTTGTGGTGAGTGATTAAAGACTGACTGATCTCTCTCTTAAGACTCAGGTCTAGACCTTTTGGCTAAGGCCCTTCATACTTATTCCTTTCTTATTCTCTCTTTTCTTTTTCTTTAATTCCTCATTTTTATTTATTAAAATCTCTATAAAACCCAGCTGACTTGGGCATATTTTAATAATTGGGAATTTTTCCCTGGCGACCACCTTATATTTGATTTAAAACAAGACACTGTCTTGAAACACATTTTCTGCAGTCACATTTTACTCATCCACTCTTATATCTACTACAATTTATTTCTTCCACTATTTTAATTATTACAAATAGAAGGGTTTTTCCTAAAAATAATAAACAGTATATATCTAAAACTGTCAGCAAATATCATCTGCAATGGGGATAAACTAGATGCATTCCCAATAAGATCAGGAGTGAAACAAGGATGCCCATTATCACCTCTATTATTTAACATTGCACTAGAAACACTAGTAGAAGCAATTAAAGAAGAAAAAGAAATTGAAGGCATCAAAATAGGCAAGGAGGAGACCAAGCTATCGCTCTTTGCAGATGATATGATGGTCTACTTAAAGAATCCTAGAGAATCAACAAAAAAGCTAATTGAAATAATCAACAACTTTAGCAAAGTTGCAGGATACAAAATAAACCCGCATAAGTCATCAGCATTCCTATATATTTCCAACACATCTCAGCAGCAAGAATTAGAAAGAGAAATCCCATTCAAAATCACCTTAGACAAAATAAAATACTTAGGAATCTATCTCCCAAGACAAACACAGGAACTATATGAACACAACTACAAAACACTCTCCACACAATTAAAACTAGACTTGAGCAATTGGAAAGACATTAACTGCTCATGGGTAGGAAGAGGCAATATAATAAAAATGAACATCCTACCCAAACTGATCTATCTATTTAGTGCCATACCCATTGAACTTCCAAATTTTTTTTTTACTTAATTAGAAAAAAACATAAAGTTCATTTGAAAGGACAAAGGATCAAGGATATCCAGGGAAATAATGAAAAAAAAATACAAAGGAAGGGGGCCTTGCAGTCCCAGATCTCAAACTATTCTATAAAGCAGTGGTCATCAAAACAATTTGGTACTGGCTAAGAGACAGAAAGGAGGATCAGTGGAATAGACTTGGGGTAAATGACCTCAGCAAGACAGTCTATGACAAACCCAAAGACCCCAGCTTTTGGGACAAAAATCCACTATTTGACAAAAACTGCTGGGAAAACTGGAAGACAGTGTGGGAGAGATTAGGTCTGGATTAGGTCACACCCTACACCAAGATAAACTCAGAATGGGTGAATGACCTGAATATAAAGAAGGAAACTATAAGCAAATTAGGTGAACACAGAATAATATACATGTCAGACCTTTGGGAAGGGAAAGACTTTAAAACCAAGCAAGACATAGAAAGAGTCACAAAATGTAAAATAAATAATTTTGATTACATCAAATTAAAAAGTTTTTGTACAATCAAAACCAATGTAACCAAAATTAGAAGGGAAGCAACAAATTGGGAAACAATATTCATAACAAAAACCTCTGACAAAGATCTAATTACTCAAATTTATTAAGAGCTAAATCAATTGTACCAAAAAATCAAGCCATTTTCTAATTGATAAATGGGCAAAGGACATGAACAGGCAGTTTTCAGCCAAAGAAATCAAAACTATTAATAAGCACATGAAAAAGTGTTCTAAATCTCTGATAATCAGAGAGATGCAAATCAAAACAACTCTGAGGTATCACCTCACACCTAGCAGACTGGCTAACATGACAGCAAAGGAAAGTAATGAATGCTGGAGGGGATGTGGCAAAGTCAGGACATTAATGCATTGCTGGTGGAGTTGTGAATTGATCCAACCATTCTGGAGGGCAATCTGGTACTATGCCCAAAGGGAGCTAAAAGTCTGTCTGCCCTTTGATTCAGCCATAGCACTGCTGGGTTTGTACCCCAAAGAGATAATAAGGAAAAAGACTTGTACAAGAATATTCATAGCTGCACTCTTTGTGGTGGCAAAAAATTGGAAAATGAGGAGATGCCCTTCAATTGGGGAATGGCTGAACAAATTGTGGTACATGTTAGTGATGGAATACTATTGTGCTCAAAGGAATAACAAAGTGGAGGAATTCCATGGGAACTGGAACAACCTCCAGGAAGTGATGCAGAGTGAGAGGAGCAGAACCAGGAGAACATTATACACAGAGACTGATACACTGTGGTACAATCTAAAGTAATGGACTTCTCCTTTAGGGGCAATGCAATGTCCCTGAAAAATCTGCAGGAATCAAGGAGAAAAAAACACTACCCTCAAGCAGAGGACAAACGGTGGGAGTAAAAACATGGAGGAAAGGCAACAGCTTGACTACAGGGGTGGAGGGGATATGATTGAGGAAAGACTCTAAATGAACACCTTAATGAAAATACCAACAACATGGAAAAGAGTTCGGACTCCGAGGACACATGTGATACCCAGAGGAAGCATGCATCACCATTGGGAGGGGTGGTGGGAGGGGGGAGGAAAAGAAAATGATTTTTTTTTCCAATGAATAATGTTTGAAAATGACCAAATAAAATAATGTTTAAAAGGAAAAAAAAAGAAGTATATTAACTGATGCAGCTAGGTGGCTCCATGGATAGCGCACCAGGCCTAGAGTTTCGAGGACTTGTGTTCAAATATAGCCTCAGATACTTCCTAGCTATGTGACCCTGGGCAAGTCACTTAACACCCATTGCCTAGCCCTTGCTCTTCTGTCTTGAAATTTATACTAAGGCAGTCAACTAGATGACCCAGTGTATTGAGAGCCAGGCCTAGAAATAGGACAGGAGATCCTGGGTTCAATATGTCCTAATTGGGCAAATCTAGCCCTACTGCTCTTCTACGCTCAGGGCTAGCAAGTTGATTAATAATAACAATAATAATAATTAACAACTGATAGTTATATAGCATTTTAAGGTTTACAAAGTACTTTACAGATATTATCTCATTTAAAAAAAATTTTTAAACCCTTACCTTCTGCCTTAGAATCCTATGGTTCCAAGACAGAAGAGTGGTAAGGACTAGGCAGTGAGGGTTAAGTGACTCGCCCAGGGTCACACTGCTAGGAAATGTCTGAGGCAAGATTTGAACCAGGACCTCTTGTCTCTAGGCCTGACTCTCCATTCACTGAGCCACCCAGCTGCCCCCTGTTATCTCATTTTTATCCTCACAATAACCCCATGAAGTAGGTCCTGCTATTATCCCAATTTTACAGTTGAGGAAAGTGAGGCACACAGAACTTTAAGTAACTTGCCCTGTGTTACATAGCCTGATGCTGTATTTGAAGGCAAATTTATAGGAAGGGGTGGAAGACCATGAAGCTAAAAGTACACATTTTTTAAAGGAATGCTGTGGTTTTCCCATTTGTTATTTCCTCCCCATTCTTCACTTGTGCCTGTTCAGGACTCACTGTTCAGGGTACCAGGGTCTCACACAAAACTCTAGGCCTGCCACTTCTTTCTCTCCATGGCCAACATCATGTCTTAGGACCTCATACTCTAGTCTCTTCAAGATCCAGCAGAAAAGGAGGCCAGTAGGAAAGATAGTATTATTACTGATGCTTATTCATTGTTGAGAATCCTCCTGCTGAAGGTTCTGAGAGTGAGGGTATATTTGGCACTAATCTCTGGAGTTGCCATATTTATGAAATATCATCTGCAAAAAACAGAGGGCAGCCCAAAGGGCGACAAAAGAATATCTACCCTTTGACCCAGCCATAGCACTGCTGGGTCTGTACCCCAAAGAGATAATGGACACAAAGACTTGTACAAAAATATTCATAGCTGCGCTCTTTGTGGTGGCCCAAAACTGGAAAACAAGGGGATGCCCATCAATTGGGGAATGGCTGAACAAACTGTGGTATATGTTGGTGATGGAGTACTATTGTGCTAAAAGGAATAATAAAGTGGAGGAGTTCCATGGAGACTGGAACAACCTCCAGGAAGTGATGCAGAGCGAGAGGAGCAGAACCAGGAGAACACTGTACACAGAGACTAATACACTGTGGTATAATCGAACGTAATGGACTTCTCCATTAGTGGCGGTGTAATGTCCCTGAACAACTTGCAGGGATCCAGGAGAAAAAAACACTATTCATAAGCAAAGGATAAACTATGGGAGTGGAAACACCGAGAAAAAGCAACTGCCTGAATACAGAGGTTGAGGGGACATGACAGAGGAGAGACTCTAAATGAACACTCTAATGCAAATACTATCAACAAAGCAATGGGTTCAAATCAAGAAAACATCTAATGCCCAGTGGACTTACGCATCGGCTATGGGGGGTGGGGGGGAGGAAAAGAAAATGATCTATGTCTTTAACGAATAATGCTTGGAAATGATCAAATAAAATATATTTTAAAAAAATAAAAAAATAATAATAATAAAAAGAGAAAAAAAACAGAGGGCAACTAGGTAATATAGTGAATAGAGGATCAAGCCTGGAGTTGGGCAGACTTGGCCTTAGACACTTCCTAGATGTGTGACCTTGGGCAAGTCACTTAACTCCCATTGCAGAGCCCTTTTTTAGAATCGATTTTTTTAAAGATTTGTTTTAAAATTGATACTAAGAGGTTAGGAAAGGGCTTAAAAAACAAACAAACAAGAAAACTTCTATAGCAGAACAAATAAAATACAGCCTTAATTAAAAAAAACAAAAAACTTTCATTCATGAAGATCTGAATCCCAGTGGCTTGTCAGATCTACTGGATTTCCATGAGAACAGGGTGAAACCCTTTACAATTCTTTCTAAGGATTCGTTAGGAATGGAGAAATAGTAATAAATTTGGCTGACTCTCTGGGAATTCTTGTCTTCATAACTGGCAACTGCTCTTTGTCATCTACATAACTCACACTTAGACAAACTGTCCTGATGTCACCTTACACTTAATTTATTTTTAAGCTTCATTTATTTGGAGGGGAGAGATTGTTTTCAAAAACACATCATGTAATGAGAGGGAAAGTGGCCTAACCAATAGAAGACAAGTCTTAGAACCAAGACAATCCTGCCTTCAAGTCCTCCTCTGATACATCCAGATTATATGACCTTGGAGAAGTCACTTAACTTCTCAGAACCTCAGGCAATTGTCTAAGATTAAATTTCAGAACAGCCACCAATTTGTATTGGTGAAGGGAGTTTCCCTGTCCTGGAGCTCAATACATTAATGAAATCACAGGTCTGAATAAAAAAACAAAAAAACAAAATGGACTTTCAAGTTCTCTCCAGCCCCCATTTCCACTGAAAGCCTTGGGTCTGAGATTGCCTTTCCATTGTATATATCTTGTATGTACACATACATGTTTGAATGGGCAGCCAGTTAGTACAGTAAATAAAGTGCCTGGCCTGGAGTCACGAAGACCTGAGTTCAAATCTGGTCTCACATACTTGTCATTTAACCCTTTTTGCCTCAGTTTCTTCATCTGTAAAATGGGCTTGACAAGGAAATGGCAAACTACTCCAGTATCTTTGCTTAGAAAACCCCAAATGAGGTCACAAAGCATTGGATGGATACCACTGAAATGACTGAAGAACAAAGTTGTTAGCATATTGTGCACTCCCTTAGAATATAAGTTTCCTAAGGACCAGGAACATGTTTTGGTCTTCATTTGTATCTTCAGCACTCAGTCTAGTGCCTGGAACATAGTTAGTGCTTAATAAATACTTATTGGGTTTGTTTGGTTTTTTTCCAGATTACATGTCAATATAATTTTTTTTTAAACCCTTACCTTCTCTTTAAAAATCAAAACTATGCATTGGTCCTAAACAGAGGAATCGTATGGGCTAGGCAATAGAAGTTAAATGACTTGCCCAGTGTCACACTGCCAGGAAGTTTCTGAGGCTAGATTTAAATCCAGGACTTCTGGTCTTCAGGCTTCAGGCTATTCTATAAGCCCCCAATACAACTTTTAATATTCATTTTCTGAGATTTTACAATCCATATTCTCTCCATTCCTCACACCCTTTCCCCCCTCCCCAAGAAGGCAGGCAAACTATATGTAATATAGTTTGTACATATATAAAATTCAGGGAGGAAATAAAGTGAAGAATGGTATGGTTCAATCTGCATTCAGACTTGAAGTGTTCCTTCTATTGTGGTAGATAGCCTTTTTCAACATGAGTGCCTTGGATTTGTCCTGGAGCCTTGCTTTGTTGATAATAAAGTCATTCACAGTTGATTATCATGCATTATTTTGTTACTGTGTATAATGTTCCCCTGGTTCTGGTCATCTCACTATGCAGCATTTCATATAAGTCTTTCCAGGTTTTTCTGTGATCATCTTGTTTGCCAAAGAGTATGCAGTTTTCTAGCTCCTTAGGGCATATTTCCCGATTGTTTTCCAGAATGGCTGTGTTATTCACAGCTTCACTAACAGTCTATTAGTGACCCAATTTTTCCATATCTCCTCAAACATTTATCATATTCCTTTTTTTGTCACATTAGCCAGTTTGGTGGGTATGAGGTGGTAACTCAGAATTGTGAATTTGCATTTCTCTAATTAATAGTGATTTGGAGCATTTTTTCATATGATTAAAGATAGTCTTAATTTCTTCATCTGAAAATTACCTGTTCATATCATTTAACCATTTGTCAATTGTGGAATGCTTTGCATTCTTTTAAATTTGACTCTGTTCTCTATATAGGTGAGAAATGAAACCTTTAACAGAGATACTTGCTATAAAGATTTTTTTCTGTTTGTTGTTTGTCTTTAATATTGGTTCATTGATTTTGTTTGTTTATAAACTTTTTAATTTAATTTAATCTATTTTACATTTCATAATGTTTTCTATGTCTTTCTTTGACCTAAATTCTTCCCTTATCCATAGATCTGACAGGTTAACTGTTTTGTGCTACCTTAATTGTTTATGGTATCACCCTTTATTTCTAAATCACATGTCCATTTTTCCTTTACCTTGGTATATGGAGATGAATCTATGCCTAATTTTGGCCAAACTGTTTTCCAGTTTTCTCTGCAGGTTTTGTTAAATAGTGAGTTCTTCCAAAACTTTGGATCTTTGGGTTTGTCAAACATTAGGTTACTATAGTAATTTACCATTGTGTGTTAAGCACCTAATCTTTTCTTTTGGTCCTCCATTCTATCTTTTAGCCAGAACCAGATTATTTTAGTGGTTGCCATTTTATAATGTAGTTTGAAGTCTGGCACAGTTAAGCCACCTTCTTCAACTTTTTTTCATTAACTCCCTTAATATTCTAGGTCTTTTGTTCTTCCAGATGAATTTTTTTATTTTTTCTAGCTCTATGAAATAATTTTTGGGCAGTTTTATTAATATGGCATTGAATAAATAAACTTAGGGGGAAATTGCCATTTTTCTTATATTGGCTTGGCCTACCCATGAGCAATTAATGTTTTTCCAATTATTTAGATCTGATTTTGTGTGAAAAGTGTTCTGTACATGTGATCATAAATTTCCTGGGTTTGTCTTGACAGATAGATTCCTAGACATTTTATATTGTCTATAGTCCTTTTAAATGGAATTTCTCTTTCTATCTCTTGCTACTGGAATTTATAATATAGAGAAATGTTGATGATTGATGTGGGTTTATTTCATATCTTTAAACTTTGCTAAAGTTGTGAATTGTTTCAATTAGTTTTTTGGTTGATTCTCTAGGATTCTCTAGGTGGACCATCATATCATCTACAATGAGTGATAGCTTTATTTCCTCATTACTTATTCTAATTCTTTCAATTTCTGCTTCTCTTATTGTTATAGCTAGGATTTTTAGAACAATATCAAATAGTAGGGTATCCTTGTTCTGCTCCTGATCCTACTGGGGAAACTTCTAGCTCATCATTGTAAGAGAGAAGTTGCAAAAGGAGAGAAAAATTCAGATCCAGCAATGCAAAGGAATAGGCCAAGTGGGGGAAGGGCAAGGAAGACTCAAGATTCCAGGAAGGAACAAAGGAGCTGAGAGGATTCAAAACTGTCAGTTCACTTCTGATCAGCTCTCTCCTGGAGTTCAGGGTCTGAGAGGAAGACCTGTGAGGCAGAGGATCCCTCTGAACATTGACTACCTTCCAGTGAACTCCTAAATCTCTCTGGTTCCAGCTGAAGACAAAAAGAAGACTGGGACTTTATAGAAAGCTGACTGCTAAAAAGATTTCTCTCTATCCTCAAAATTGTCCTGGACTTCAACTCTTAGCCAGATTAGCTTAGGAGAAAGGACAAACCCAACAACTGACTAAAAGGAGGGTCAGACAGACAGCCTGAACCTTTCAGGATTTGGGGGAGGTCAGTTGTTGTCATAGTGATTCCTATCTCCCACTTTTCTCACCTGACACCCTCATTCTCTCTGCCTTCTGTGTCCCCAAGAATAAAGTGTTATCCCTTTAGATCAGTCCTGCCTGCTTTCTAACATCAAGAAAGGGGACTGAACCACATTCAGAGGAAAAACCATGGAAGCAAAAACACAGAAAAAAAACAATTGCTTGATTACATGGGTTGATAGGGATATGATTGAGGATATAGACTCCAAATGATCATACTAGTGTAAACATCAATAACATGAAAAAAGCTTTTGACCAAAGACACATGTAAAACCCAATGGAATTGTGACTCGGTTATGGGAGGGGTTGGGGGTGGGGGCAGAGAAGAGGGAAAGAATATGATTCTTTTAACCAAGGAATAATGTTCAAAATTGACCAATTAAACAAAACACAAATTATAAAATTATAAAATAAAATAAAAAAGAAAGGAGACTGAAGATTTGGGGAGGATCATACCTTTCCCCCCAAGGAAGAGAACTAGCTCCAGACCAGGGCTGAAGAGTAACTCAGGTCTCAAAAGGGAAGAGTGGCAGTGGGGATATTGGAAGAATACAGAGGCAGGAGAGTTACAGATTGGCCAATCTGTAATATATGACCAGAAGGAGGTCACATGGAACCTCACTCTATGGAACTAGAGAGAGGGGTGTGAAAGAGCTTAAGAAATGGAGAGAGGGAAGAAGAGATTGATCCTCCCCTTTCTTCCCCTTGGGGAAGACAACACAGATTGTCCTCCAGAGGGACAGAATATGTCTCCTCAGAGATCAGGTTTGGGATATGGAGGTTAAGGACTAGGAGGAGAAGGTCTTAGAGAAATAACCTGCTGCCTCCCTTCCTGATCTTGGCTGTTGCTGAGAGGCAGGGTAACTCTCCTGCCTTTGGATTCTCCCAATATCTCCATTCCCACCCTTCCCTTTTGAGACCTGAGTTACTCCTCAGCCCTGGTCTGGAACTAGTTCTCTTCCTTGGGGGGAAAGGTATGATCCTCCCCAAATTTTCAGTCTCCTTTCTTGATGTTAGAAAGCAGGCAGAACTGATCTAAAGGGATAACACTTAATTCTTGGGGACACAGAAGGCAGAGAGAATGAGGGTGTCAAGTAAGAAAAGTGGGAGATGGGAATCACTATGACTTAACAACTGACCTCCTCCCCAAATACTGAGGGGTTCAGGCTGTCTGCCTGACCCTCCTTTTAGTCAGTTGTTGGGTTTGTCCTTCCTCCTAAGCTAATCTGGCTAAGAGTTGAAGTCCAAGACAATTTTGAGGATAGAGAGAAATCTTTTTAGCAGTCAGCTTTCTATAAAGTCCCAATCTTCTTTTTGTCTTCAGCTGGAACCAGAGAGATTTAGGAGTTCACTGGAAGGTAGTCAATGTTCAGAGGGATCTTCTGCCTCACAGGTCTTCCTCTCAGACCCTGAACTCTGGGAGAGAGCTGATCAGAAGTGAACTGACAGTTTTGAATCCTCTCAGCTCCTTTGTTCCTTCCTGGAATCTTGAGTCTTCCTTGCCCTTCCCCCACTTGGCCTATTCCTTTGCATTGCTGGATCTGAATTTTTCTTTCCTTTTGCAACTTTTCTCTTATACAGTTAATGTTTGCTGCTGGTTTTAGATAGACACTACTTGTCATTTTGAAGAATGCTCCATTTATAACAATGTTCTCTAATGTCTCTGATAGACATGGATATTGTGTTTTGTCAAAAAGCTTTTTCTTCATCTATTGAAATAATCATATGATTTTTGTCCGTTTGGTTATTGATATGGTAATTTATGCTGATAGTTTTCCTGAGATTGAACCATTCTTGCATTCCTTGTATAAAACCCACCTGGTCATTGTGTATATTCCTTGTGATATATTGCTGGAGTCTCCTCTGTAGTATTTTATTTAATTTTTTGCATCAATATTCGTTCAAGATAATGGTCTATATTTTCTTTCTCTTTTTGTTCTTCCTGATTTAGGTATTAACACCATATTTATGTCATAAAAGGAATTTGGTAGAATTTTTCCTCAGCTATATTTCAAATAGTTTATATGGTATTTAGAATTAGTTGTTCTTTAAGTGTTTACTAGAATTTACTTGTCAATTTATGTAGTCCTGGGGCTTTTTCCTTAGAGAATTCATTATTGGATTGTTCAATTTGATTAATCTATTTTGTTGTGTTTGTTTTCCATCTAGTCCTTGTCTTATTTATTAGTTCAATTGTTTTCTTACTTTCAATTTTATTAATCTCTCCTTTGATTTTCAAGATTTCTATTTTGGTGTTTAATAAAGGATTATTAATTTGTTCTTTTTCTAGTTTTTTTTTTAGTTGCACACCCAATTCATTGATCTGCTCTTTATCTCTGTTTTATTGATGCAAACATTTAGAGACATAAATTTCCACCTAAGTATTTCTTTGGCTGCCTCCCAAAAATTTTGGTATGTTGTCATACTCTTTAATGAAATTATGGATAGTTTTTATAACTTCACTCACTCTTTAAGATAAGGTTGTTTAGTTTCCAATTAATTTTTAGTCCTTTTTTCAGCAGTCCTTTCTTCAGTGTAATTTTTCTAGAATTGTGCTTTGAAAGGGATGCGTTTAATATTTCTGCTTTTCTACGTTTGGTTGTGAGGCTTTTATATCCTGTTATATGATAAATTTTTGTGAAGGTGTCATGTACTATTGAGAAAAAGGTATATTTCTTTCAAATTCCATTCATCTTTCTCTAGAAGTTTATCAAGTCTACTTTTCTAAAATTCTATTCACTTCCTTATTTTTTTGTTTGTTTATTTTTTGTTTGGTTTATCTAATTCTGAGAGGGGAAGGTTAATGTCCCTTATTCATATAGTTTTATTGTGTATTTCATCACATAACTCATGTAGTTTCTCTTTTAGGAATTTGGATGCTATGCCATTTGGTGTATGTATGTTTATTATTGATATTATTTCATCATTTATGGTCCCCTTTATCAACATGTCATTTGCTTCCTTTTCTCTTAGGTCATTTTTTAGGTCAGTTTTCACTTTTGCTTTGTCTGAGACCATAATTGCTATCCCTGCTTTTTTAACTTTAGCTAAAGCATAGTCAATTTTGCTCCAACCCTTTACCTTTATTCTGTGTATATACCCCTATTTTAAATGAGTTTCCACTGTGCTATCCACTTCCATTTTATGGATAAGTTCATTCCATTCACATTTATACCTAAGATTATTATATGTTTCCCTCCATCTCACCACCCCTCTTTTTATCCTTCTTTCTCTCCTTTCAGCCTTTTCCTGTTAAAAAATGTTTTTGCTTCTATTTACTTGCCTTCTTGTGTTCCCTCTCCTTTTTGTCTGTCCCCCCCCCCTTTTTTTTGTTCCATCTTCCTTTCTTATTTCCCAATTGGGTAAGATAGATTTCTATACCCTTGAGTATTGAGTATGTTATTCCCACTTTGTGCCAATTCTTAGGAGAGTAATGTTCAAACATCATCCACCCTGTCCTCCACATCTTCCCTTCCACTCTACTGATTCTTACATGTGTCCTAATATGAGATAATTTGCCTTCAACTTTCTCTCCTTTTCTATTCTCCCAGCGCATTTCTCTTTTGTATTCCTTAATTCTTTGGAGGGGGGGGAGGGATATTATTATAATTAAAACTATCTCGAGAGACTAATTTTTAGGTAAGAATATAAGTTTTATTGGTCAAGCCATCATCATAACAGATATGTCTCCGTGCTTCTTTTGTGATCAGAGATTACCCAAGCTGGATCAGGCAGCTTAATAAATAGATGTTTAGGAGCTTATTATTCAGTTGTTCCTTTGAACATACCAAGACTTCTTTAATTTGTTATAGCTAATTAAGAGGTAGTCCATCATTCTATCTACTTCTTCCCATAGGCACATCTTAGGAAACACAAGAAAAGAACCCTTTCCCCCCTTTGATTATTAACCAAATTTTGCTAAAAAGGAAGAAATTCCTTGGGATTCCCAAAGACAAAGTAAATACAAAAAGCAACAGGCTGAGTGATATCTCTGACCCAGTTCCTAGACACAGGAATATACACTAAAAATAAATTCTCACAATATCATCCCAACATATTCAACTTACTCTCTGCTCTCTTTCTATGCTCCTCTTCATTGCCCTAATAGTAATAAAATCACCTGCCCAGCGAAATAAATGCTTATTGTTGTTGCATTGTTTCTTTGTCACATATTCTTTCCAAGTCTCCTAAAAATCAGTTATATGCTGATGAGAGAGGATGTCACAAACTGTTTTAAATTGAAATTATTATTTATTTAATTAATTAAGAATATTTTTTCATGGTTATATGATTCATGTTCTTTCCCTCCCTTCCTATCTCCCCTCCCCCCATCCCCGTAGTTGACACACAATTCCACTGGGTTTTACTTGAATGTCACAAACTTGAGGGGATATTTTATACCATCTGTTCTTACTGTAGCATCTTAGTAAACACTAAGGCTGCCTAAGTAAATGATACTAAAATATACTTAAAAGCTGGCTCAGCAAAGTGATAATCTTGAGGGAAGGATGTTGGAGCCAAGAGGACCAGAAGGTGACTCCAGCCAGCCTTCTGGGGGTACTTCTAGAACTTTGGGAGAGATGTAGCAACCATGTTCTGGGGACCTAACTCATCAGTGTGAATGTGAGATGGGCTAAGTGTGGATACTGTACTTATGAAACTAAAATCCAATTTCTATCTATTAGTTAAATTTGAGTCAAATAATGATGGAAATGTTCACCTTTACATCAATAATATGAAATGGTCCTTGCTAAATTTCGCTTAATTGTTTTCAAAACTAAATGAAACCATGTAAAGAAAGGAAAGATTCAAATAATTTGATCCCAGACAGCTTTGGAAAAGTACTAGAAAAAACTTGCCTGTCAAAGACATTTATAGTGGAATGGGGTAGATGGGTAGGAGATAATCGGGACATCAACTGATTTCCCCCCAGTCTAGCTGATGAAATCACAAATCAGGAGCACATCAGAGAGGAAATGGCAGTATTACAGTAGCCTTTCTGAAGTGTGAAGTTCTCAGATCAAAATTGGTGGAATGAGAGGGCAGTTACCCAGGAACCAGCCAGAAATCACCAATATCCCTGATGAGTCTTTGAAACATTTTGGAAACATATTCTCTAAGCAGGTAGTTAAGGAAGGAGAAAGCCCCGAAGAGTATAAACCCTGATAGCAGAAAAGGGAGACTACTATGGAAGAAGAACTCAACCCTTGAAAGGGAATGGTTCTTAACTGTAAAGCAGTGGAAGACTGCTTTGTGTTCTCTCAGAAATAACATCTTTTTTTTTTTACCCTCACCTTCTGTCTTGGAGTCAATACTGTGTATTCGTTTCAAGGCGGAAGAGGTAAGGGCTAGGCAATGGGGGTTCAGTGACTTGCCTAGGATCACACAGCAAGGTACTGTCTGAGGCCAGCTTTGAACCCAGGACTTCCCATCTCTGTGCCAGGCTCTCAATCCACTGAACCACCCATTGCCCCCTCAGCAATGGCATCTTAAAGTACCTTGTGGCAGAGTTCCTTGCTCAGTAAGAGACCCAGTGGTCATCAGGGAGCACCTAGAGACAGGAGAGAGCTTTGAGAGTGCAATTTCTGCAGGTCAAAAATGATTCAGCTCTGTACATCAAGAATTGAACTGAGGAGAGGAACAGGCCCGGGGAGCCCCGATGAGCAATCTGTCCTGCAAAGGTTCTGAACTTCCAGGGGGAGAAGCATGATGACACCACAAGAAGGAAGGCAACCTTGGACACAACATAGTTGTTTCTTTGGAAATTCAACCTGCAAGCAGTAGTTGGAGGAGGAGGAGGAGGAGGAATAGTCTCAGAGGAGCTGTTACATTTCTTCATGACATGTGTCACTGAAAAGTCAAGATGCCAAAGAAGCCCACATTTGGAAAGGGAAATAGAAGTTCAGACTGAAAATAGAAACTCTGGAAAACTTTCTGGGGATAAGACAAAAATTAGAGTAGAATAAGCTGACAAATATGAGCTACTGTGTCAAGAATCACTATAAAATTTGAAAATACTCTAAGCTGAGACAGCTAGGTGGCAGACAGGAAGCAATTCTAAGACAGAAGTGCAAGGGGGTTATGACTTGTCCAGGGTCATAAAGCTAGAATTTTTGAGGTCAGATTTGAATCTAGGACCTCTCAACTCTGGGTCTGGTCTATCTACTGTACTGCCTAGCTGGCCTTACAGTAGGCTCTTGAAAATCCATAGGAGCTGATGCCAATTCCCACCACAGAAGAGATAGGCACATCTTATCTTTCAAACATAGATTTCTTTAATGCCATCTTTTATACAGAATTTGAACATTGGAAGGAACTTCAGTAACCTTCTAGCCTAACCCATATCCATCAATAACTTAAGTGACTCTCACCCCAGGATCAAAGCCTTTCAAAGCCTTTCATAACTTGGCCTTCCCTACAATTCTAGACATTTTACACCTTACATACCTTTTACTGACCATATTATTCTATGATCCAATGACACTGACATCCTTGCTTTTCCTCAAACGGGTCCAGACTGGAAACTTTCATAAGGAAAATACAATCCTCTAATATCTGGAATATTCTCTTTCTGTATATCAGCCTTCTAGCTTCCCTTGTCTTAGTTAAAATTCTACCTTCTCTGGTACATGTTTCCAATCCTTCTTAATTTTAGTTCCTTTCCTCTGCTTATGATCTCTAACACACACATACACTCGCCTGAACATTTCTTGTCTCCCCCATTAGGTTCTGAACTCAAGGGCAAAGAGTGCTTAATAAATGTTTATTGACTGTCTGACTAACTACTTGAAGATCTCCAAAGAGATAGGACCTTCCACCTCCCAAGTCAACCCATTCCACAAACACAAACTCTAATTATTAGGAAGTCGATCCTAATATCCCTAATACCTGGAATATTCTCTATCAAGCCTCAATTTACCTCTTTTTCAACTTCTAGTCATTGCTCCTGGCTTTGCCCTCTGAGGCCAAACAGAATAAATCTAACCCCTTCTCCACATGACATTCCATCAAATACTTAGAAGATTGAGATCAAGTGTCCTTACGAGTTCTCTAGGTTCAGTTTTCCTGGTTCTTTCACCATGGCCTCATATGCGATGGAAATGAGGTCCTCCACCATTCTGGTTCTCCTCTTCTGAACTTCCTCCAGTCTTTCCCTGCTTCTTCTTCATAATTCCTTGTTTTTAATGTGTTGCTGCTGGCTCATACCTAACCTGGACCTCTCAATTGCCTTTTGGGTGATCTTTAACTTCAGTTCCTTGGAGATTGTAGTTGTTGTAGTTACTGTGTATGGTTTTCCTGGCTCTGCATTGGTTCATGTAGATCTTTCCATGCTTCTCCATATTCACCACACACATCATTTCTAAGAGCACAGCAATTTTCCATTAATCATTTGTTTAGCCATTCCCCAAGGTCTGCCTTTATTTATTCTTTTTTAAACTCTTATTTTCTTTCTTAGTAACAACTCTAAGACAAAAGGGCAAGGGCTAGGCAAATGTGATTAAGGATTAAGTGACTGAGGCCAGATCTGAACCTAGGACTGGTGCTCTATCCACTCTGCCACCTTTCTGGGCAGGTAGGTAGCACAGTGACAAGTGCCAGCCCTGGAGTTGAAAGGACTTGGGATCAAATATGGCCTCTTGGCATTTTCTAGCTGTGTGACCTGAAAGTAATTTAAAACTAAAACAAAGTTTCCAACCCCTTCACCCCTCTAAACCCCGCCCCCCAAAATCTTTCCTTGTCCTCCTTAATCTTATAGTGCCTTCCAAGATTACCTTCAATTTAATAATAGCTAGTACTTATATAGCACTTCAAGGTTTGCAGCACTCATAAGTGAGTCAACCTAAAACAACCCCAAGAAGTTAAGACTAATATTATCCTCATTTTACAGTTGAAAAAACCCAAGCATTGAGAGGTTAAGTGATTTGCCCAGGATCACATAGGTAGGGGATGTCCAAGGTTGAATTTGAATTTAAGTCTTCCTGACTTCAAGTCCTGGACTCTATCCACTGCACCATCTAGCTGCCTTCTCTTTATTCTATTTAAATCTTGTTTGTACAAAGTTGTCTGTATGTTGTCACCCCACCCCATTAGACTATGAGCTCCTTGAAGGCAGGGCTACTTTTTTTTACTTTTACTTTTTTACTTTTTTTTTACTTTTTTTACTTTTTTAATTTTTGCCTCTATTTGCACTCCTGAAATTTAATCAGTGGCTGACATATAGTAGTAGACCCTTTAAAAAGCTAGCTAATTAATTGGGAATAATCTGGAGAATAATGACTCCTTTTTGAGTAATATCCAGCTCTTCAGGGACCTCTTCTTGGGGTTTCCTTGGCAAGGATACTGGAATGGTTTGCCATTTCCTTCTCCAGTTTATTTTACAGATGGGGAAACTGAGGTAAATAGGATTAAGTTAATTGCCCAGGGTCACACAGCTAGTGAGTGTCTGAGACCAGATTCGAATTTAAGAAGGTACTCTCTCCACTGTGCCACCTTGCGACGTTAACAACAATTGCCCTTTCTTTAATACTCGGGAACTTTATAGTGTTTTCCTTACTTCAGCTGGGGAGCTAGGACGTCCAAGCGTTATTATACCCATTTCATAGATGAGGTCACCAAGCCCCTGGGGGAATTGGGAGGTGACATTGGATCCAAGCTTTGAGTCTGCCACTTACTTGGGCAAGGCCTTCCTCCTATCGGTTTGCCCCTAGGTAAAAAGAGATGGGCAGACCAGGTGATCTCTAAACCCAATCCGGCTTTAACTTTCTAGGATTAAGGGACCAAACTCCGTAACCCCCAGCTGACGGCGGCTGGGGGTTAGGAACTGGAACGAGGACAATCTCGGTCCGGACTGGGGTCGTCTCCTCCTCCTCCTCCTCCTCCTCTCCTAAGGCCAGCCTACCCCGGGCCAGGCGGGCCGGGTGCGCAGCGCGTCGGGGGTGGGGCAAGCTTGGGTTCGGCTCTGCCTAGGTGAGGCGGCCCAGGTGAGGTTGGGGAGCTCCCCTTTTCCCGGGTCCTGTCATGCTGCCGGCCGCCGTGAGGAAGTGGCTCAATCGGCCCAAAGTAAGTGGCCCCGTCCTTCTCTTCTTCCCAGAGCCGAGCGCCCTAGGTGCCCCCAGTCCCCAGCTGCCGCTCTTCCCATCGGGACGCGCCCGGATCCCCACCCGCCAACAAATAGGTCTCTCCTTGTCATTCACTCCCAGACCTTCTCCCTTACCCTGAGTTTATACCTTCTAAAACGGGAAGAAACTTCCACTGCTGCTCCCACCCTCACCTCAACCCCTACCCACGTCCCTCCCAACTGGCGCCTGAGGGGGGGTGTCCTCCCGCTCCCTCCCCATTGGAGCTTTGGGTGGGTGTGAAAAGGGGGGTAGACCGAGTGGGCCATGCCAGGTCAATCTGGGTGTTTTCTGGAGTGTTGGTGCCTTATTCTGGAGCTCTGAGGAAAGAAGTGGTGCGCCTGGGGTCTCCCGCAAGGAGCTCCCGAGGTCTCTCTGGGCTCAGGACTCCAGCCCAGAAGGGATCCCAGGTAAGGGAAGGTGGTAGGGAATTAAGGTGAAGGGAGGGCTGGAAGGGTTGGAGTGGGAATGGTCTCTCCTCCGAGGGGGCAACAGCCCTTTAAAAAGCTGGAAGGTGGTTGGAGGAGACCTGGGTGATTCACCCTGCCCAGAAGCCAGGATTCTGGGGCTAGCCCTTTGCCCTGCTTTAAAGCCTTTCTTTCCCAAGTTAGGCCTCTTCCAGTAAATCCTGTTCCTTCTGAAAACAATGTTCCCAAAGGGTATGAGGAGATGGAGGAGGTGGAGGGGAGTAGGTATTTGAGAGATGAGTCAGGGTTTGTGCCCCCCCAGAGCTTATAGAAACCCCCCAGGGCTTTAGAGACTAGCAGTGCAACCAGTCTATACAGGAAGTTAGCCCTTCCCTATTTTCAGTCATTCATTTATTTTTTCACAACAAAACAAAATATTAGGCATCAAGGTAGCACTGTGGAACACTGGACCTGGAATCAGGAAGGCCTGAGTTCCAATGTGGCTACAGACACTTACTAGCTGTGTGACCGTGGGCAAGTCACTTAACCCCCTTTGCTTCAGTTTCCTGGTGTGTAAAATGAGCTGGAGAAGGAAATGACAAACCACTCCAGTATCTTTGCCAAGAAAACCCAAAAGAGGGGCATGTAGGTAGTACATTGCACACAGTGCCAGGCCTGGAGTTGGGAAGACTTGGGTTCAAATGTGATCGCAGACACTTCCTAGCTGTGGAACTCTGGGTGAGTCACTTAACCCCAATTGCTTGGCCCTTACTGCTCTTCTGCTTTTGAACCAACACTTAGTATTTATTCTAAGATAGAAGATAAGGATAAAAGAAAAAAACAAATGAGGTCACCTAGAGTCTGACACAACTGAAAAACAACTGAACAATTTCCCAAGTTATTTTGTATTTACTTCTCTCTATAATCAGTTGTTTGTCCTAGTAAGCTCCTTAAAAATTTGGTTTTCTTTTTCTCCTTTGTATCCCATTGTACCCTCTGTTCCCTTTCTGTTAGGTAGATATTCTTCCCCAGTGCTTTGTGTTATTTTGTGATATTTCCACGTATAAGAAATCCAGGACTTACAAGGTATACACATAGTTTCAATCAATGAATCCTCATTTATTTAGGGCCTATTATATATAGACCAAAGCAAAAATAAACCAGTCATTGTGCTAAGAAGCCTACATTCTAGTTGGGAAGACAAAATTCAGGGCACCTATCTAGATAGATACAAAATAAATACAAAGTCTTTAGGGTGGGAGATGCTAATAGCTCAGGGGACCAGCAAGGGCCTCACAGATGGTGGCAGTCCAGGTGAGTGATGAAGGAAAACAAAGCTTCCTAGAAGAGGTGATGTGAGGAAGGGCATTCCTGGCATTGCAAAGACATAGGGAACAGAGACAGAATTTCAGTTTGAAGAACAACATGGAGGTTTATTTGACTAGACATAAGGTGTAATAAGACTGGAAAAGCAGGATGGGGACAGATTGTGAAGGGTAATAATAATAATAGCTAGCATCTATATATAATTTGCTCTAGGCCAGGTACTTTATAATTGTTATCTCATTTGACCCTCCTCACAATAACTTTAGGAGGTAGATGCTATTATTGTCCCCATTTTACAGATGGGAAAAACGGAGGTAAAGAGAGATCAAGTGACTTGCTCAGGGTTAACTTGCTAGTTAGTGTCTGAGACTGGACTTGAATTTAGGTCTTTCTAACTCTAAGCCCAGTACTCTATCCACTTGGCCACTTTGCATCCAGTCTCTTGTAGACACTTAAATGCTTATAGATATGACTTCCTCATCTGCAAAGTGGGAATCACAATACTAACCTTAGGGAGAGAAGTGCTTCATAAATGTTAAAGCCTTCAGAAATAGAAATATTCATTTTCAGCATTTATTAGCTATGTGTGCAAGAGCACGTCTCTTGCCTATGGGGTGAGATAAGATAAGGTCTCCCCCTCTTGAGGTTTTCAGTTTAGTAGGGGATAAGACAGTGATGGTGAACCTTTTAGAGAACGAGTACCCAACCTGCAACCTTTACACCACATGTGAGTCTCCCATCTTACCCAAGACGGGAAGGTAGGAAGTAGTCCCATAAGACTGCTGGGCAGAAGGGTGGGTCATATGAGATATGTCCTCAGTCAGGTGGAGAAGGGGAGGGGAGCAGTCCCCTCTGGCACTCATGTCATAGGTTTGCCAACACAGTGATAAGACATCAACACAAACTGTAATATACAGTATTAAAGGAGAGGCAACATGTTTTAGTGGAAAGAACCCTAGACTGAGTCAGGAGAGAGTAGATTTAAAATCAATCATTAGTCATTTCAGTCATGCCTAACTCTTCATGGCCTCATTTGGAGTTTTCTTGGCAAAGATACTGGAGTGGTTTGCTATTTCTTTCTCCAGTTCATTTGACAGATGAGGAAACTGAGACTATCAAGAGTAAGTGACTTGCCCAGAGTCATGTAGCTAGTAAGTGTCTGAGGCCAGATTTGAACTCAGAGAGTCTTCTTGACTCCAGGCCTGGTGCTCTATCTACTGGACCACCTAGCTGCCCATATGAACAATAATAACTTACACTCATTTGTAAATAAGTAACATACTACCACTTCTTTGTTCTTTTCCCATACTAGTCATTTTAAACCCTTGATTTCTATTATTCAGATCTCTTCTCAGTCTCCCAAGGCCCCATGCCCCTTAACTTGATGCCACCCATGTTCTATTGTAAAGCTGCCATTCCCTTCCATTTTGCTCTGTTGAATACCTGTTCCATTGGTGACAAAACTAGTTTTGCTCTTAAACCTTTGCCTTTCTTCATCCCTCCACCTTCTTGTGCTCAATGAAACCTGGCACTCTTCTGATGACAACTTCTTTACCCAACCTTTCGCTTATATTCTATCCCAATCTTGACTCACTGGTTGGGATGATGGAGTTGAAATACTTGCTTCCCATTGCCAGTCTAGGCTCTCCCCTCTACCACCTTACTCAGTATATCTCTCTTCCTTTGGAGTTTAGTAAATTCTTATTTATTGCCCAATCAAATTTCAGTGGCTATTTTCTACCAACCTCTAAGAATTTTCTTCCTTCCTCAATGAATTCAGTACCTGGTTTACAGTCTTTCTTTCTCTTTTCTCAAACTCCTGCCCTCATACTAAAGGTAAGAGAGAGAGGGAGGGAGGGAGGGAGGGAAGGAAGGAAGAAGAGAGAGAGAGAGAGAGAGAGAGAGAGAGAGAGAGAGAGAGAGAGAGAGAGAGAGAGAGAGAGATCCCTTTAAACATGTTATCTTCCTATTTTCTCAACTTATTTTCCTATAATCTACTTCCCTACCCCACTATAGTAATCCATTGAGATGGTCATATCTATCATATTGTCATTACTCACAAATACACCATTTCCATGTTCATAAACTCTAAAATTCTTTCATCTGATCAAAATCTGTTACCATTCCACCTCTCTTTTTGCCTTGTAAGCCTAAAACCTGTTCTTGGCTCTCACTACTACTCTTAATCCATTCACCTTTCAGTTTCTTACTAAACTCTGGCTATACTCTCCTCCCTTCCCCTTTCTGACCCCTTGGGGAACCAGTTATTAATTTATTTAATTTAGAATATTTTTCCATGGTTACATGATTCATGTTCTTTCCCTTCCCTCCTCCTACCCCCCTCCAATAGCCAACAAGCAATTCCACAGGGTTTTACATGTATCATTGATCAAGACCTATTTCAATATTATTAATATTTTCAATAGAGTGATCATTTAGAGTCTATACCTTGGGGAACCAGTTTAATTCTACACTGTCTTCTCTGAAGACTTTTGCCTTGTTGAAGATCTTGCCCTGGGCCAAACCACAGTCTTGGATTACTCCTACCATCTGCTGCCTTTGCACCTACTCACAGGC
Source organism: Monodelphis domestica (assembly GCF_027887165.1). Taxonomy (NCBI): domain Eukaryota; kingdom Metazoa; phylum Chordata; class Mammalia; order Didelphimorphia; family Didelphidae; genus Monodelphis; species Monodelphis domestica. Next base: position 389,909,508 of record NC_077227.1, on the reverse strand, counting down.
TGCTAAAGGAAGATAGAGAAAATAATAAAATTTGCTGACCAGATTCACTATAAATTGGTCAAATAATATCAACTGGGCTTTCACTTTGGCAAGGCAATCAGTTTACATCTTTCTGATTGACTCATAATCCCACTTATCACAGCGGCTTTTCCAAATATATTCATTTTTCTCTCTTCCAATCATGTTTCAAAGAAGAGGTAGCCCTTCTTGCCAAGGCAAACCTCTGCACAGCCTATGAGTAAGAAACAAAGACAACAGGTGGTGTGAGTAATCCAAGACTGAGGTGTAGCACAGGGCAAGATCTTTAATGTGACAAAGGGGCAAAGGACTCCTGAGAAGACATGTAGAATTAAACTGGTTCCTGAAGGGTCAGTATGGGGAAGGGAGGAGAGTGTAGCCAGAATCTAGGAAGAAACTGAAGGGTGAATGAATTAGAAGTAATAGTGAGGGCCAAGAACAGGTTTTAGGCTTGCAAGGCAAAAAGAGAGGTGGAATGGTAACAGATTTTGATCAGATTAAAGAATTTTAGAGTTTATGATGTATAGGTGATCCCATTCCATTCTGTCTTTTCCAAAAGATCGCTACTGATATCATCTCTACTCTCTCATTTATCTTCAATCTCTCCCTGACTACTGATTGTTTCCCATAGCTACTCATTACCTTTAGAATCAAATGTAAAATCCCTGTTTTGCTTTCAAAGCTCTTCCTAATTTGGCCCCTAACTCTCTTTCTAGTTTTCATCCACTTTAATGAATGTAAAATACTTCAAAATACTCTGTAATCCAGTAATACATGATACTCCTTTTCCAATTCCAAGCATTCCATTGACCATTTCTTCATGCCTAGTATTCTGGTATTCTCTCTCTCTCTCTCTCTCTCTCTCTCTCTCTCTCTCTCTCTCTCTCTCTCTCTCTCTCTCTCTCTCTCTCTCTCTCTCTCTCTCTCTCTCTCTCTCTCTCTCTCTCTCTCTCTCTCTCTCTCCCTCTCCCTCTCCCTCTCCCTCTCCCTCTCCCTCTCCCTCTCCCTCTCCCTCCCTCCCTCCCTCTGACTCTCTTTCCCTGTCTCTCTGTGTGCATGTCTCTCTCTCCCTGATATTTTCCCTGTCTATCTGACTGTCTGTCTCTCCCTCCTCCTTTCTCCCCCTCTCCTCACTCTATCTCCTACCTTCCCTAGTTTCCTTCAAATATCATTTAAAGTCCTTGCCCTTTCTTTCCCCTACCACCCCACTTCTAGAAGAAGCCTGACCCAATTGTCCTTAATATTAGTGCCTTTTTCCTGAAATAATCTACAATTTATCATGTCTATATCTTATTTGTACATAGTTTTTATTTTTCATTTTTGCATGTTGTCTCAAGACTGAGTTCCATGAGAGCAGGGAATGGTTTTCCCCCCCTTTCCTTTCCTTTTTTACCTCTCTTTGAATCTTTGGCTTTTAGCATAATGCCTGGTATGTAATTGGAATTAAATGGATGCTAGTTGATGAGTTCATGGTCTTTCATTGAGTAACAAGGTGGAGGACTAGACATTTTCTCTGATCAAACCTCTCTCCAGAGTAGAAATTAGGACCAGCTTTAGCTGTCTTCATGGTTTAGGACAACCAGAATCCAAATGGAAAAAAAACCTCCAAGTACATGAACTGATCCTCACAGGCCCTGATCTTACTCGGTAGCTCTCCTTTATCTCTTACTTACTGACAGTGAGACTGCACTGGCAGACCCAGAGACTGGATCCAGGCTTAGAACAAAACCCAACTCCCTACCTTAGGTTCATTCTTCCTCTTTCTAGTACCATGGAAACTCCTGCTCTAGGCTGTAGAAATCTGCCCAGGTTTCAACAGACAGCCAAAACCCTTCAGGAGCAAAAGCCTGCCAAGGGGTCACAACCGGACAGTGCTAATGTCTCAAAACTCTGTCCTTGTGACACCAACTTTCTGAATTGCTGGTGCTGGCAGAGACTATGTGTGGGACCATGCAGCGCTCCATTAAGCCTGAGGGAAAGAGCATACAGCATTCAGGTGGGGCAGTTCTGACCTCCTAAATCACCTGGAACAGAGACCTAGATTAGGGAACTGTGAATTACCCAGTATGGGAGGAAGTTGGGATGCTTTGAGATCCATCCCTCAAGGAAACCACCATCAGAAAGTGAATAGTGGAAATTTGGGAATGGGAGGAAGGGGGTAGAGGGAGACTGAAATTACCAAAGATCTCAGGAAGAAGGAATCTCAAATGCCTTTAACACAAGCAGATAAATCAACAAGGAAAACACTGACAAGGGAAGGAAATATGGCTTCCAGAGCTAGTAAATTAATTCCAGCATCTATGAATACATATTGCAGAACAAAGGAAACCACTCTTGAGGAGAAAGAGGACCCTATGGAACATGAGGAGAACATGATGGTGGGACTGGGGGTTTCAATGATAGAACTTCACTCTTATGGATGAAGAGAAATGGTCTGTGAAGGGAGATAGGGATCTTGTCCTGGCTGTGGCATGGGGGAGTTATCGCTTCAAAAGTCTACTTATCTTACCTCAGGATAGGGGAGTTGATATTCTGGGACAACTGAGAGCATGGACACAAGGAGGATATTTTGAGACAAAAGGGGAAGGAGTAACAAATGAGAGAAGAGGAGGGCAATCAGGAGTGAGGAGAAGAGAGTCAGTGGGAATAAGACCACCTTGAAAAAGAATAAGGTAAAGTAACTGAAGGAAAATGATTTTGTGTTTACAGCAGAATAAGGAGAAAATTATATCTTGTGAAAAAACCCAGTATTAGAGACAGATGGAGTAAAATATAAACCTAACAAATGTGAATAAATCAAACAATCAAATCAAATTTTAAAAAAGAGGGGGTAGATTAGATAAGAAAATAAAATTTAAAATTCTCTTCTTAGAAAAATGCATTAAAAACATATGCAAAATTAAATTTAGCAGACAGGGAAAAACATATTATGTTACAAGTAAAACCCAAAAAGCAGGACTTGAAATCATGCAATCTGACAAAACAGAAAGAAGCATTCAAAAAAAGTAAAAAGGTATAAACAAGGAAACCATGTTAGGCTAAAAAAGATCCTTAGACAACAAATCAATATCAGTAATAAACTTGTACTCCAAATGTCTTGGCATCCAAATTCATAAAGGAAATATTATTTGAACTATAAGACATAGGCAATAGCAGGTGCATATGGACAGGAGACTTCAATATACCTCTATCAGTTTTGGATAAGTCTTAACAAAAAGATAAGAAAAGGGAAGTTATAAAACTGAACAAATTGCTTGAGAAATGAGAATTAAAAGATTTATGTGGGCAGCTAGGTGACTCAGTAGAATGAAAGTCAGGTCTAGAGAGAAGAGGTTCCAGGTTTAAATCTGGCCTCAGATATTTTCTAGTTGTGTGGCAACCCCCACTGCCTAGCCCTTACTTCTCTTCTGCTTTGGAATGGATACTTAGTATTGATTCTAAGACAAAAGGTAAAAGTTTTTTTTTTTTAACTACTTATAGCTTCTTCTAAGTGGGACTTAAAAAACAAACGTATTTGTTAGTATCACAGAACTTTTGCAAAAATTGACCATGCAGTGAAGCATAAAGGTATTGCAAACAAATGTAAAAAGGCAAAAATAGTTACTTCATCCTTTTCAGATCAGAATACAATAAAAATAGTCATTAGTTCAGAGACAATAGACAAAAAATACAGACCCAAATGGAAATTTAGCAATGAAATCCAACTAAATAAAAGAAAATGATAACAATGAAACATACCAAAATTTCTAGGTTGCATCTAAAGCAATCCTCAGGGGAAATATAAGACCCTCACAAAGTTTTTTTTTAAGTATTAACAAATAAAAAACATTAACAAAATAAAAAGGAGGGAATTATTGAACTGAATATGCATTTTAAAAGGCCAACAAGTAAACTTATACAAAAGAGAAGATATTTTAAAAAATAGAGGGAAAATAGATAAATTAGAAATAAAAACCAATAGAAATTATTTAAAAAATTAAAAGCTGACTGAAAAAATTGATAAACTTTAAGCTAATCAAATTTTTAAAAATAGATCAATAAAATAGCAAATGATCAAAGTGAAGTCATAGCAGGATCAGAAGAAACACTAACAATAATCAGGATACATAATGCTCAGTTATAGGGTAATAACATTGAGAACACAAAAGAAATGGAGGAATACCTTCAAAAATATAAATTATTCAAACTATCAGAAGAAAAGCAAGAGATTTTTAAGTAACTCGGTAAAGAAAATGGATCTAACTGGAAAAGAACTACTGAGGCAGCTAGGTAGCACAGCAGATAGACAGGCCTGGAGTCTGGAAGACCTGGATTCAAATATGACCTTAGACACATCCTAGCTGTGTGACCCTGGAGAAGTCACTTAACCCCATTTGTCTAACTCTTGCCACTCTTCTGTCTTAGAATTGATACTAAGGCATAAGGTAAGGGAACCACAGAGGAATTCTATCAAACTTTTAAAGAACATACTTTACAAATGATTCTCAAAAATTGATAAAGAAAGCACTTTATTATCTTTTTAATAGATAAATACATAAATAGATAAAGTTGAAATCAGGGAAAGATAAAACATAAAAAGAAAACTATATCACCAATGAATATTGACTTAAAAAATTTATACAAACTCCTATCAGACTACAGTGATTTATCCAAGAAATCATTCATTGTGATCAAGGATGGTTCAGTATTAGAAAAATAATCAGCCACTTAATCACATTAAAACCCAGACCATCCAACCCCCACTCCACTTCCTACTCTCATCCCCCAAAACTGAAAGGGAGAGATTTGGGGAAAGGTGATAAATTGGGTCTAGAGCATGTTCAATTTGAGTTCAAGATGGAGTTGTCTCCGGGCAGGATGAGCCTAATAATAACTAACACTTTGATGGGACTTTTAGGTTTGAAAAGCACTTTATACACATAAGGACATTCTATCCTCACAATGACCCTATGAGGCAGCTGCCACAGGCTCTGTTATCTCCATTTTGCACATCATTGAGCCTCATAGAGACTGAAAGACTTGCCTGTGGTCATCCAACAAGGAAAGTGACAAGGGCAGGACTCCAGCCCAGGTCTCTGCTGACTCCAAGTTCAGAGCTCTAGCCCAACCACCAAGCTGCCTATGTCCTAACCCAACCAGAGGCATCTTGGTGGCATAGTAGACAGAACACTGAACCGGGAGTCAGGAAAACCCAAGTTCAAGCTCAGTACCAGACCACCTTTCTGCTAGCTGTGTGACCCTGGGCAAATCACTTAACCTCAGTTTGTCTCAGTCCCTCCACTGCAAAATAAAAATAATGGGATCAAAGGAGGTAATATTTATTAGGTTCTTAGCACTATATAAATGCTTATTCCTTCTCTAACCTACTTGCTTCCCTACCCCTCATGCTGAGAAACTGAAAGAAGTGGTATTCACTCAGGAGCTCAGTAGGCTGAGCCTATGAGTTGTGGACACTGGGTTAAGTTAGTGGTCTCTCCTCAGGCTGGGACCCTGGGTGCTTTTGAGACTAGAATTGTGTTTAAACTGTCCAGGTTCCTTGACTTTATCCATTTTCCTGTTTTGATGTTTAAGGTGACTCCTTTTTTCCTCCAGTAATATTTTATTGTATTTTTTTTCTCCAATTACATGTAGAAATAGTTTTGGACATTTGTTTTCTGAAATTTTGCAATCCAAATTCTCTCCTTTCTTCACCTTTCCCCTCCCTGAGATGGCAAGTAATCTGATATAGGTTATACATGTGCTATCATGCAATGCCTATTTTCATATTTAAATTGACTCTTAAAAAAAATTCTGTCAGAATTGATACTAAGTAGGGGCAGCTAAGTGACTCAGGAGAGAGAGAGAGAGAGAGAGAGAGAGAAAGAGAGAGAGAGAGAGAGAGAGAGAGAGAGAGAGAGAGAGAGAGAGAGAGAGAGAGCTAGGTCTAGAGACCAGAGGTCCTGGGTTCAAATGTTACCTCAAAGACTTCCTAGCTGGGTATCAATTAAACAAACAAACGAACCTTACCTTCTGTCTAGGAATCAGTACTAAGTATTGATTCCAAGGCAGGAGAGAAGTAAGGGCTAGGCAGTTCAGATTAAATGACTTGCTCAGGGTCACACAGCTAGGAAATATCTAAAGCCACATTTGAACCCAAGAGCTCCGATCTCCAGGCCTGACTCTCTATCTACTGAGTCACCCAGCTACTCCTTTAAATTGACTCCTGTAACTATTTATTGGCCTGACTACACTGACAGTTTATTCTAAAATGACTCCCATGTCTAGAACTGGTTGTTCCCTATCTGTCGAGATATACTGAATTTCATTATTATGTGTGAAGATTGGATTTAGCTATTTCCTGATTTTAACAATGAAGATACTTTAACAATAAAGATAGTTCAACAAAATCAGGAATGTCTTGGGAACTTTAAATTACTCCACCCTACTTAGACTGTACTTTAGGGGAAGATAAAGTTGTAATCTCCTGATTGAACAATGAAGGTACTTAACTCTTACCTTATAGTGAAACTAGAACTTTAAGCTAAGTCTATTTTAAGATCTTAATGCAAAAAGGTGTTAAGTAACTATAAAGGTTTAATTAATCACAAAAAAGGTTAAGTAACTCACAAAAGGTGAACTTAACAAAGAAGTGTTAAGTAACTCTAAAGATATAATCTAATCAAAAGAAGATGAGAACTAAAAGTATGGGCAGTCCTGGAGAAAAGCCTTTGATGTGACTGGTAGATGTGAAAATTTAGAGGAGGAGACACAAGGGTGAAAGATCTATATATTTGGGTCACTTCCTCTCTCTGGCACTTTTTTGTGGTGGAGAGTTGGCTGATAGCAGCATGCTGGGCCTTTCAGCATCTTAGCATGGCTACAAGCTATTGTCTGGTTCGGTGGTGTTTCTGGCTGAGTTTTCCTTCTTTCCTTTCCAACTTTATCCTCTTAGAAGCCTCTCATCTTCATCCTCTTCTCTCTTTCTCCTTAAATTCCATCCCTCTATATTAATTAAATTACCATAAATTTCCAGACTGACTTGGGTATTTTATTTGAGATTTCCCTTGGCAACCAATTAAATCTAGATTTAAGTCACAACCATAAAATTATCTTAACATATGTGATATCATTCGTTGCTTTCAACATTCAGTTAGGGACCCTACGCTAACCCCTACCTAGCTGGTAGTTCATGGAATCATACCTTTAGAGGGGTAAGGGCCCTTAGTGATCACCTACTCCAGTGACCTAATTCTACAGGTGAGAAAGCGGAGGCCCATAGACATGAAGTGATTTGCCAAATTCACTGGTAGTAAGTGGCAGAATGGATTTTGGACCCAGGACTTCTGACTCCAAATCCAATCCCCAGGAACCTGGGAATGGGGAGCT